>NC_056580.1:21768230-22095730 GCF_018340385.1 Cyprinus carpio | reverse complement strand
CAAACAGACAAACAACAAAAAAAAATTGATTCTGCAGTACACAGCATAGAAAAAAAAAACACTGGATTTTTGTCACACGGCTTAGATAAAGAGTCTTCTGTGCGCTCACTGTTATGTGTAATGCAGCACATATTTTTTTTTTTTTTTTTGTGTCGCAATATGTGGTACACATTTGGTTTCATGTCCTTTAGCTTAAAGACATTACGGTAATAATCAGACAGGCAAAGTGCCTCTGCAAACCAATAGTCCATCTGTGGAATTTGCCCCAGTGTATTCTAGAAAAACATAAAGTTCAATGAACCTATCTGACACAGACCACAGGGAAATTGTTAAATACTGGGGATTTGTTTAGATGAAGGAAAATAAGCTTTTTTTTTTTTTAATTAATATAGAAAACAGATATTTTAAGTTGTAATAATATTTCACAATATTACTGTTTTACCTTATTTTTAATCAAATAAATGCAAATTTAGTTAATGTTAGCTCAGGTGCTTTAATTAATATTAACAGATAGAACTTTGGATTTTAGTAATGTATTAGTAAATGCTTAGATTTAACATTAACTGAGATTAATAAATGTTTTACAAGTATTTTTCATTGTTAGTTCATGTTCATATAGTTAACTAATGTTTACAAATAGAACCTTTTTTATAAAGTGTTACCAAAAACCCTACCCTAAACTAGTTATAATATAATATAACGTATATTATATTATATTATATTATATTATATTATATTATATTATATTATATTATATTATATTATATTATATTATATTATATTATATTATATATTGTTTACTGTTTTAAGAGAGGTTTTGTGTAATTTCAGGCTTAGAGACTAGCTAGAACAGCTAAAGACCAGCTAAAACCAACCTCAAACTATATATATATATATATATATATATATATATATATATATATATATATATATATTAATAATTTCAAGTGGACATTTACAAAAAAAAAATAAAAAATAATAATTAATAATAATAATACATGTTGCCTGAAAGCTGTTCAGTTGGTTTATTTTTATGTGAACATTCTTGGAAAACCAAAAAGAGATTTGACTTAAACTTGGACAAAAGCAATGTTGAAACAGACTGTAGATTCCGTCTGGACATGATTATGAATTGCTTCCCTAACAGAGTTCCAGAGAAGCCACTAAAAGCCGTCTCATATTGAGAATGAGCTCCTTTAAGCGAGGAGTGTGTGGATGGTTGGATATCTCCACTTAAGTCCAAATGGCTTTGTTATCAGGAAACAGCGGTTAATAAAGTATGTTTAGACATTGTAGACACGGTGAGCCTGACACGACCCATACTGAGAGCCGGCAGTGAGTGCTGCCTTTGTGTAAATTGATTTCATTTAGTGTGAGAGCATGGCCTAGTCCCAGATTCACCTTCTTGCCATGGAGAACAGAGGGAGATAGGACAATGGGCTAGTGTAAGCTCGGCCATGGACAGACTATTGTGACTCCCCTGTTGCTCTTCCTCTCATGCTTTTTATTCAATGACCAGTGTTCTGTTGAGATAAGAAACCAACGCTTTTCCTCATCTTTATCTCGTTTCTCTCTCTTTCTCTTTGACCCTCTTTATCTGTCTGCTTCTTCTTTCTCTGGGATTGGAAAGTGTATAAGAGAGACGTGGAGTGCTTGTCAGGTTGTGCGCTCTGCTGTGGTGGGTGTAAGATGTCTCAGTTAACACGGAGGAAGTTCCTGGCACACAGAGGAGCTTGTCACCTTCACAACATGCCTCCACACTTTTAAAAGTCACCTTCCAGTCTGCACATGAGGAGAAGAGAACGGGGTTAGTTGTCACACTTTTTAACTCCAGTGAATATTTCTCAGTATAGACATATACACTAACATTCAAAAGTTTGGTGTCTGTAAGTTGTTTCAATGTTTTTCAATGTTTGTCTCTTATTCTCACCAAGGCTGCATTTATTTGATCAAAAATACATTAAAAACAGTAATTTTGTGGACTATAATTACAGTTTAAGATAACTGTATGGAATATATTTTGAATACATTTTAACATGTAGTTTATAATTTTCAGCAGCCATTTCTCCAGTCTTCAGTGTCACATGATCCCTCAGAAATCATTTAAATATGCTGATTTGGTGCTTAAGAAATATTTCTTATTATTATCAATGTTGAAAACTGGTGTACTGTTTAATATTTTTGTGGAAACCATTATACATTCTTCAGGATATTTTTACTGAATTGATGCATTCTTCCTGAATAAGAGTATCTATAATTTATATATATGTGTTTGTGTGTGTGTAATATAAGGCTACAGAACATTTTCACTATTATTGTACAAGAAAAGAATAATTTTATCACACTATATAGGGTAAGTTTGTAACAGTGGAGGAACCTGGAATGGAATTATACATTTTCAATTGTGAAACACAGAACAACTTATAAAACGGCAAAAAAAAAAAGTAAAAAAAATATAAAGCCAATAAAAAGTACAAATTGTATAAAATTACATATAAGCATGGTTAATTGTCATGACAAAAAAATAATAATAAAAACTTTACTAAGGACAGTTTATTATATAGATGTGACTTTATGATTTTAATTAAAATAATTGTAACATAAAAATCACAAAATTCTTCAAATTTAAAACAATTTTGAAATACTTGTGATTTACTACACCAAAAAAAAAAATGCAATAAAAATAGCACAAATTCCATGTACAACAACAACAATCCAGATACAGAACAAGCCTCAAGAATAGTTCCACCTGGACTGCACATCAATAAATGAATCATAACTTTTTGTAATGTTTATTGTGGCTAACTACTTGATAAGAGCAGCATGATTGCAAGAGAACTACTTTATGTGTATGAAAGTAGCTTGCTCGACAGTGGAATGATGGATCTGACTGTAATAAAGGTGTCCATCAGGGCTTGTAGCACCATTAGTGTGCAGTGTGAGGGGAGGATGTGCCCTGACTAGAGCTCATACATCTTTCTGTCACTCAGAGTCAGGCCCCTGTGAACTTCAGCCTCCCCACTAAACACTGACCCAGCCATTATTAAACACATGACCAGCACAACCTCACTAGTACTTTCCTGTTGTGAGGGGACGAGGGTCAAGCACATCACCTCCTACTGCACGGATGAACCAACTTCCACAAACTGGGCTTTCGAGCAGTGTTTATTCTGACAATAAATGGAGAATCTTTAAACTTCTAAATTGCATTTATTTTGAATTATTAAAATTAACCATAATCTAATAAATCAATAACTATATACATCAATATTAGGATCCCCACACGTTTCCATAAATCTTCCAGCTGTGATTACTAAGATAAAGATTGCTAAAAATAATTTTACAGACACTGCTGAGTCCATTTGTTTGTTAGGTACAAAACCTTTTAACTAATAAAATTACATTAATAGATTTACTATTACTATTATTATTATACATATGACCATCAATTAGAATGGGAGGATGTTTCCACCTCAGAATAATAAAACAACAGATACGTGTGAAAATGAAAATGAAATACAGAGTTGCACTGTCACTGTGAGATGTACTCTACAATTTAAAAGTTTGGGGTCAGTATTTTTATTATTATTATTATTATTTATTTATTTATTTATTTTTGACACTTTTAAACATTTTAATTTTAGAAATTGATACTTTTATTCACCAAAGATGAATAATTGAAAAATTGTATCATGGTTTCCACAAAAATATTAAGCAGCACAAGTGTTTTCAAAATTGATAATAATAAATGTTTTTTGAGCACCAAATCAGCACAATAAATGATTTCTGAAGGATAATGTGACACTGAAGACTGGGGTAAAGACTGCTGAAAATTCAGCTTTGCCATCATAGGAATAAATCATATTTAACACAGTGTGCACAATGTAAAATAAAGTTATTAGCTACAGTAGAAATATTTGCCTAAAGTATATTATTCCCTATTGTAATTTCCATCAAAACTCTAGACAATTTCAGAGGTTCCCATGCTTTATTTTCATGAATGACTTCCAACATGCACAGATGAATCATGTACAGCAAGACCATGAACATGTTTTAAAAATCTAAATAAGACCAAAGTTTAAAGTTGACTTGTACTTTTTTAAAATCTGTATTAAAACTAATAATCTCTCAGAACAAATTGTGTTCAGGTGCCAAAGAGAACAGAAAGCAAAACAATTCTGTGCTTGAGCTTGTGAAACAAGAAGAATGTCCTCTGCTGGGGGTTTTACTAGTTTTATAGCAGTCAAGACAAAGGAGCTGGCTGTGGAAAGGAGGCCCTGAGGACGTAGTTTCAGAGGAAGGACAGAATGGGTAAACAATGGAAATGAAGACTAATACCTGCAGAAAGAGGGCTGAACAGATGCGACACGCTCTGACGCATGATAGGACTGTCTGAGTGGCGTGTCCACACCAGACCGGCTCTCTGCAGAGAGGGTGACAGTCAGGTGTGTGTGTGAGTGGGTGTATGTATCTGCGTGTGACGGCAGACGCCGAGACGGCTGGGAATCCATCTTGTTTTATGCCAGTCTAGCTAGGCCACAACCATGGCACTCGTCTGTTTTTATTAGAGAAGGGGTCCTTGAGCACAATGGGCTGTTTTTTTTTTTTTTTTTACTGCTTGACTTTAATTATGATTGGTCAGCGCTTGTCCCTCTGACCTTGTTTTGAGGAAACAAATCACAGCAAGGGAATGTGACTGAAAGGGTCTGTTTTTTAAGCAAGGACTAACCTGCCTTTAAGAGATGTTCATTAGAGAGATTAAAATGTCATTTATTCTGCTTAAACCATGGTGCGATGTAGCCGCACAGTTATCAGTTTAGTAAACGAATGGCTGTGCGCGTCGTCCGGTCTGTTTACCGGCCCCCTCCCTGTCTTACACTTTCACACAATAACTAGTGGCTGTTTAAATAAGAACTCATTAGAATTACATAGCCATTTAGCTAAGTGACATTGGGTGTAATTGTACCATCCATCAATTGCTGTGTGTAATAACACACTTGGAAGAGCTGAATGTTGATAAGCTGGTGGCCAATTTCTCGTGTAACTGAAAATAATGAGTGCGAATCAGGCCATGGGGCAAGGTGAAATCGCCCCCTGAGGAGCCGCTCACACTCACTGACCTGTACGGGCCAAATTAACTTCTTTTAAAACCAATGAAGACGTCCTCATTACTCCCCAGTGAGACCCAAGCCACTCATAACTTGTCCTCTGCTGAGCATTATGCTCATAAATCAAGCAGTGACTGGGTTTAGTTGTCAAACAGAGTTGTATTATCTGCCCAAGTATTATTTCAGGAACAGTTTTGAATCATATGCATTGTCACATGTGCTTTAAATAATGTTTTTATTATAGACTTATATGGTAAAATAATAAATCAAACAGTAAAAATGTACATAGTACATACATATACATGTAATATATACATTTTTTACTGTTTTTTTGATTGAATTTTGTGTGGTAAAACGTATACAATAAAACTATATTATCTATTAAAAATCAGCAGTGATGTTCTGTTGTCAGAGAGTATATTTGTAATAAAATAATAATGATGATGATGATAATTTTTATTATTTAACTTATCTACTGATATGATATTATATTATCATTACATTACAATACATTACATTATATTATCATTACATTATATTACATTTTTACTATTGCTTAATGGCTTATTCCATTGTCACAATTTATCCCATACAGTGTAATGCTATTGGGGCATGTTGCCAAAAAAAGTCATTGTTTTTATTATTATTATTTTTATTGTTTGTTTGTTTTTTATTTATTTATTTTTTTTTTTTGATTGGCAAGACATCAGGTTATTGGCCTGTACAGAAACTGACTTACAAACAAAAATCTTCCTTGTGAAATATTCACTGGAGTGTGAAAACTAACCTTACATCTCCCTTACATCTCTCTCTGTAACCTGATTACCTGTCTTTCCCCCCCTTATTTCAATGCTTATCTTTCCCATTCCCTGTCTTTTTATCATTTCCTCATTTATTGCTCCTTGTTCTTAACTTGCCCTTCTCTCTTTCTTTTTTAATCTCCCTCATTCTGTCTGTTTCTGTCCTGAGGCGTTAGCATGTGCAGTGTTTGAGGCTGCATGCCTCCTGTGTGTTGTTGCAACTTAATAGGGACAACAACAGCGCCACACATTCTCCTCTCTCCTGTTGCCCTTTCTCTCTATGCAGAGAGGACCTTCTGAAATCCAGTTGCTGGGGTATAATTATGGCTTTAACTAGAGACTAGTGCAGCCATTAATCAAGTTCACCAAAAAGCACAGACTCTGCCCAGGCCATTTCTCGCACTCCTCGTGTCTGAGCATGTGTGGGCTAAAAATCATACAGAAATAGTGCTTTGGTCCTGCCTGCTCCAATCTCTATTCATTGATAATCCCTCCACTGGAATTTCAGCCTGTTCCTCCTACAAAGCTATCATATGGCTTCAGAAGACTTGGAATATAGCACAGAAGTCATATAGGCCATTTTCACACTGCTTAATCTGGGTTCCCACAGCCTTTGACCAGTGAATTCACATGATTTTTCATAGTGATTCTACCTGTAAAAAACAAACAAACAAACAAACAAAAAAAAAAAACAATAAAAAAAAACCAACTAAAAAAAATTATTATAATAATAGCATCACTGGGAGGTCTTATATCTGAACTGAATTTTCTTAATAGCACTCTTGGCATCCTAATTACACTAACTTTTGCAGTTCGTTCATTCGTTCTTGTGTTTTATTTATTATTTGTTTGTTTAATCATTCATTGATTAAAATAATTTTAGCATTTTAAATTTTGCTTATCTCTGTCTGTGTATATCACTTCAGCCTTAAGTGGACAATGCCTTTTTAAAATTAGCTTTTTTTATTTTTCATTCAGTTTCATTCAATTTTTCAATTCAATTCATTCACTGAAAAAAAAATATGTTTGTCTATTGTTTATTCCAGTGGCAAAAACAAAACTAAATTCTATGGCAAACTGAGTAGATAATAAAGCGTAAAGTTAAAAAAAATAAAAATAAAATAACAAATAATCCTATAGTGCCTAGTTTACCAAGAACTGAAATGATTTCCAAAATAATTTTGAATGGAGATGTTGATGATAAATTAATTGCAGAAAAGTGTAGAGGAAGAACAAAAAGACATATGAGGGATTTCAGTACTTTAATTAAGTTAATCACCTTGTAAACTTCGTGATTAAGTGAGGAAAAGTTATCTGCGTTTCTCACACTGTTGGCTCAAGTGCCAAGCTCACTCCCTAACCTCACTTAGATTTGTGGGAGCAGGAGGCACCTGGGCTAATGAACAGGGTTATAATTGAGATGGAATGAGCCGCAGATATATTCAGCTCTGCTCCGCTCAAATAACATGCCACCCCACCGGCTTAAAGATTTCAATACGAAAGCCATCACCTTTCATTGCAAAATTTTAAAATAAAGTCTACTTAACGTGGAGGGGGAGAGGAGATTAAGACGCATTTCTTACTCCTTCCCTTTAATAGAGGCGACAGACTAATTTAATTGCTCATCAGTTAATGATGCTGTTTTAAAGCGCTAATATCCCTCACTCTGACAGGAAGGCCGGTAAGAGCACCGACGGAACCAATGAGGGGACAGCGGCAAGCAAAGAAAGAGAAATAGGGAGCAAAAAAGAGAGAACGGTTGTGTAATTATAGTCCTTTGCTGTGAAATTAAAGCATTGTCACAGTGCATGCCAGCTCCTCCCCACACCAGTGTTAGGACTTCATCTTCCCCTCATAAATACAGTCTGAGCTGGGTAATTATAGACGTTTTGTATAGTTTTAGGCACGAATAGCAATGAAAGGCAAATTGCTTGTTCTCTTTCTTCTTTTGTTCATAAGTAGTCAAATTCAAATAATAATAAAAAATAAAAAACGAGCAAGTGGGAAAGAGAAGTGGCTGTGTGAGTAATGTATGTTCGAAAAGCCAGTTATTTCCAGAGCTGCCTGTAAATCTGGATGCGGCCGGACGGAGTTCTGACAGCATTGCAACCTTTAGAAAATTTGATGATAATGCCTCAGACCTCTGAATGGATGCAGGCCTGAATTTATTGCCTGGCCGAGAGAGCTTTTCTCAGGAAAGCTCATAAATTCGCCTGTAGGGACGGTGAGCACACTGCTTAAAGAGAGTGTGCTGAAACGTGCCGTGTGACACCATCACAAAACCAAACACGTGTATGCTGCCTAGACCGGTGTGAATTTTCACATTAGGGCTGGTTATGCTGGTTAAGCTACACAGAGAGAGAAATAAAAATCACTCCAAAATTATTAGGAAATTTCACAAACTGTTACAAAGAAACAGCAAGTAAAATTAAACATTGAATTTTGAAGCAGAAATAAAAAAATCTATTATTTTTTTTATGTAAAACGTACTTCAGTAATGTTTTTTCTGTTTTTATATACACATTTATATACATTTATATATACATATCGTTAGATTTCTTTAAACTAAATGTCACTTGTTTTGATATTTTGATTTATAATGCAAACCCATGCACACATTTTTAGTTGTGGCTTAAGTCCAAATAATTTTTGGAACCACCTTAAAAGGGTAGACACATATTCATGGCAGCTCTGGATCTTATTTTGTATATCTTAAATGTCTAGTGTGCCTGAACTTTGTAATGATGTATTAGTGAATTAAAGAAGCTTGCTTTTAGCTTCCTTTTGTTATTAATGGATTGTGGTACCTGATAAACTCTGTTACCTCTGTTTGAACCCAAGAGATCGGTTGTGTTTCAGCAAACTGGTTTTAGTCACTGAATCCATGTCAGAGGCAAAAAAATCAATGCAGAGAGCAATAGAGACTTTGTGTCTGTCCAGGTTCTCTGATCAATAAAGAGGCCACATTAACCCTCTGTAAAGTGAACACAGGCTCACTGAATTAAAGACTGGATATTGGCAGGAACTGGAACACGCTGTCGTATACACCGATCCAGAGAATCCCAAACATGCTCAATGGGTGACATGTCCGGTGAGTATGCTGGCCATGCAAGAACTGGGATGTTTTCAGCTTCCAGGAATTGTGTACAGATCCTTCCATCATGGAGCCGTGCATTATCATGCTGCAACATGAGGTGATGGTCGTGGATGAATGGCACAACAATTGGCCTCAGGATCTCGTCACGGTATCTCTGTGCATTCAAAATGCCATCAATAAAATGCTCCTGTGTTCATTGTCCATAACATATGCCTGCCCATACCATATCCCCACTGCCACCATGGCCCACTCGATCCACAACGTTGACATCAGCAAACCACTCACCCACATGACACCATACACGCTGTCTGCCGTCTGCCCTGTACAGTGAAAACCAGGATTCATCCATGAAGAGAACACCCTCTTGCAGTCAGGTCGAGACCCCGATGAGGACGACGCGCCACTCAAGTCGGTTACAATGACGAACTGCAGTCAGGTCGAGACCCCGATGAGGATGACGAGCATGCAGATGAGCTTCCCTGAGACATTTGTGCAGAAATTATCTGGTTATGCAAACCGATTGTTGCAGCAGCTGTCCGGGTGGCTGGTCTCAGACGATCTTGGAGGTGAAAATGCTGGATGTGGAGGTCCTGGACTGGTGTGGTACAAGTGGTCTGCGGTTGTGAGGCCGGTTGGATGTACTGCCAAATTCTCTGAAACTCCTTTGGAGACAGCTTATAGTAGAGAAATTAACATTCAATTTATGGGCTACAGCTCTGGTGGACATTCCTGCAGTCAGCATGCCAACTGTACGCTCCCTCAAAACTTGCGACATCTGTGGCATTGTGCTGTCTGATAAAACTGCACATTTTAGAGTGGCCTTTTATTGTGGCCAGCCTAAGGCACACCTGTGCAATAATCATGCTGTCTAATCAGCATCTTGATATGCCACACCTGTGAGGTGGATGGATTATCTCGGCAAAGGAGAAGTGCTCACTAACACAGATTTAGACAGATTTGTGAACAATATTTGAGAGAAATAGGCCTTTTGTGTACATAGAAAAAGTCATGAAAAATGGTTTATAATTTTGTTCAGTGTATATATACTTTTTTTTTTTGTCTAAGTTCATGTTTATGTCACGTTCTTTATCTTTCCACCTGGAAACAAAGATGCCATGTCACCGAACCCTCTCATTGAAGAAGAAAGCTGTCGTGTTTACAACTGTGGCAAGGAGCGCTTATCAGCATAAACTAAATGCTGGATTTTCAAAAGTTTGTGAAATATTTAAAGTTTGCACCATAGACTCTTTAAAATATGCCCAAGAGTCTGTTATTGTGGCAACATTTCCATGGCCCTAAACATAATGCGGCACAAACCCAAGGGTGGTCCTTGGCCATTCAAAGCAGCCAAGGTTCCCAGAACTTCTGTTGTCAGTATGAAGTTCTGGCTACACGAGACTAATGAATGGCTTATGGCTGCTTTGTTGCTGTCAGTGTGAGCATCCCTTAAGAGTGAATGTGTGGAAGGCGAATGGAATCACAAAAAAGTTTTTTTTTTCTCTTCTAGAGTTATGTAGATTCATCAGAAGAGTTTGCAAGCAGATTTCTTGAGGGAAATTTATTGTAAATGCCGGGCATTGTCCTGGTAGTCAATGTTGTTTGTCTCTAACAGTTAGAGATAACAGAGAGAAAAACTCTCAGCAGCTCTTGCCTCTTGATTTTATTAAACAAAACCTATCAGCATACTAGCTAATATCACTATTGCATCTATTAAACAGAACTATTCTCTGCAGGTATCAGGATAACAACCCTGCGGCGTGAACGGTGAAGCTAAAAACTGGGCTCGCCAATAGCTCAGCATGATTTGACACCCTATCTGAAAAGACCTCAACAGTGGTAATGATTGGCTAAGAAAACGACACAGCAGAGGTTAGGCTAATTAGCTTTCATATCATCAGCCATCCAACCAGGCAACATCCCTCCCTTTGAGTACTTTAAAAAGCAGGTGAATCAATTCACACAACAACAATTCTCAACTAATAGTCTTAATGCAGTGCAGCAAGATGGTTAGGTGTTAGTTCCTGACTACTTCTAGCTAGCATTAGCAAGTGTGCTATGGCTGACTCCTTTTAGTTTGGTTATACAGTAGTGTAGGCCTATGTCTGATGTTGTAATGTCAAAAATAGGGCTTAGTCCAGTTGCAAAGCATATTCTTTTTCATAATTTCTTGCATGGCATTGAAAACGTGCAACTTATATCACTGTGTTTAAGTTTTGGGTAGCAAGTTCAGAAGTCAAGCGTCTCAAGAAACTGTACATGAGCTAAAGTGGGTTACGTCCCATCGGTATGGTAATGGGGACAACTAAGTTGCAGGTGATACTGGGACAGATAGTTTTGACCTCAGATGCATTACTGTTTTATCTTCCATTAGTGGTAGCTGTTAAAAAAAGACTGACAGGCTGGAGAGGACCACAATGGATTACAGCTAGAATTTAGCTGTGCTGTAGAGAAGAATGCCACAAATGATATCTCTTCAGTAACTCTGTTTCTCCTAAACATTTCTTATCAAATTATTTATTAAGTTATTAATTACGAGACCAAATTATCTGATTGATACTATTTAAATCCAATTCATAGGTGTAAACTCTCAAATGTTAGAAGAAACATTTGGGACAGAGCTGACGCCTACAGTACACGAAACATAACAGAGAATTCCAATAAGTCTCTAGCAGTGTTAAATTTGACAGCAAATTCATATTTAGTTTTAGACATAGTCTTTTGAGTAAAATTCTGATTAGTTTTAGTCAACTATTAGTCATCTGAATTGTTTGTTTTAGTCTAGTTTTTGTATGTTTTATAATACATTAGATCTGATTGGATCGCTTGCCAAATCATCCCTCCCTAAAAATGTTATTTAGATATAGTCTCATTTTCGTCAGTGAAAAAAAAAAAAACTTTGTTGATGAAACCTATGATCAAATTATTCATAAATGACAGTAACACAATTGGTTAAGCGTCCCCAACTAAGCAAGCCAATGGCAACAGTGGCAAGGAACCAAAACTCCATCGGTGACAGAAATGGAGAAAAAAAACCCCTTCATAAACAAGGCTAAGACACTGGCCCAAATCTCCTCTGGCCAGACCAAACCAGTATGATGAGATTTAATTCCAGGCAGCTGTTCACTCTCATTAGAAAAAAGGAACAAAATATGTCCCTGGGGCACCTTTGTACCTTATTTACCCCAAAGGTGCATATCAGTACTTATTAGTACCTAAAGCGTACATATTAGTATGTTTTGAAAGGGTACCGCGGCTAACAATCCAGTAACAGCTTTTGAACCTGAAAAAAATGCCTGCAAATACAAAGAAAAGCTGCAAAGACATTTCTTAATGGCTAATATGTGATCAGATTCTAAGCAGGCCTAAAAAGAAAAGCTTATACCTCTCCAGTTTAGTCTAATAAGACATACCATTTCATCCTCATAACAGAGATATATGACAAACAGCTAGAAGTAGTTTGTGTGACTAAATGAGCAATACTCTCTCGGCTAAATGAAATCGGTGCGTAATTCAGTAACACCAACTCATTCCAGAGAGACTATTAGATTTACAACCCTCAAGCACGTTCGTCATAACCTTTCTTCGTGATATTCACAGATCACGTAAATAATTGAAAACACTCTTATCATATTGTAATTATTTTGGATTAATATGACAAGACCGTGTGTTCCGGGGCACGCTTCTCTCGTTTCAATGCTGCCTGAAGGGGTTAATCTAATGAACAATGACTTCATTTAGCTGTTTAATTTCAATGCAGCAGATCTTATGCATATTCATATTTTGGAAAATAAGCAATTAACCTGATGCTGTTGTTGATATCAGGGGAAAAGTCATTCAAAATCAATCAGAAGTAACTGGTTTTTGGAGAAGTTTCACTCAGGTGTATTTCGCTTTAGGCCGTCTCTTGTGAGATGCCCAACAAAACCTTTCAGTGACTGAAAATAAGCTAGTGAATAACAAACTTATCACTGCCTTTACAGAAGCTTTTAATGGCCAGAGAATCATAAACAAGCTCTAAATGACTGCGAATGAAGCTGTTTGAAAGGCACATTGTTTTCATTGTGATCTCCATCTTCAGTCATCAGAGACGACTCTCAAGGACTACTTGACTTTGTCTTTTGTAACAAACATACAGGTTAAAATGTTAAACAGAAAAGGCAGAGAGTAAAGCAGCGGAGACGGAAAGGAATTAAAAAAAATACACTTTTTAATATTTATTTTAATGTTATTAGAAAATATATAAAGTCATTTTATTAATGTATTTAAATGTATATAGTATCATTCAGATGTGTGTATACACAATAAAAATAAAAATGTATTATTACATTTATTTTGTGTATGTAAAATGTATGTTATCTATTATATTTTAGCTGATAAAATAAATGTAACAAATGTAGTAATGTTTAAAAATTACATGTTAAAATGTTAAACAGAAAAGTTAAATGGAAAAAAAAAATATATCAATAAAAATATAGAAAGTAGAAGTAATTTTATTTATATAATATATATATATAATATATATATATATATATATATATATATATATATATATATATATATATATATATATCACAATGTATATATTATAATTAAAATGTATGTGTTTGCATATACACAAAAATGCAATTGATTTTTTTTATTTAATTTAAAATAGAATATGAAAATTATTTGTTGATATAATTTGATATATTTTATTTTATATAATAAAAGATTTATTAATGTTTAAAAATATATATTAATATAAAAATGTAATATTTAATACAAATTAATATTAAAACATGCAATACATCGTTTTTTTAAAAAATTTTTTTTAAATTTTTTTTAATAAATATTATTATATCATGAACTATGCTCTCTGCAGTGGGCACCATGAGCTGGTGTGATTACCACTACTGGAAGAAGATGTGCTGCGAGAACCGCAGCTCTAATTGAATAATTGCCATTCGCCCAAATGATCCCAGTGTGGTTCCTCTTCTCATCAAATGTGTGCAATATTAACCATGACACAGGCAGAACTGGACGGTAATTAATGCACCAAATCAATTACAAATCGCTCCATTTGGAGAATTCCTGCAGGAGAGACCCTCATTATCAGGGTACTGATGGAGTCCCGCTCCCAGGAGGAGAGACACTGCTCTTCTTTAGCTCACTCGGTACACAGTATTAGATTTGCACTGTTCAAGGAGATGTTTGGAGTGTCAAAGTCAAAGATCTGTACAGGCTGTTCCTCTCTCCTGCTCAATCATCTGTCCTAAAATCCCTGAGATAGAAAAAAAGAAATATGATTGATATGAAAGGACATCTAAAATGTAAATGAGTCTAAACTAGTGTAACGCATAAGAAAACTGTTGGTTCTTCTCTGTGCCTAGGACCTCCCCAAATATGATGATTTTTTTTTTAGATACAGTATATAGTAGGGCTGCTATGTATTTATTTGTATTTATGTATTTGTGTGCAAATACCCATTTATAGGCTACTGTGTGAGGAAAAGTATGAAAAAAAAGAATTTGCTAATTGACTTTTTAATATTTATATTTTTGAATATTATCTGGAAATATTTACTAATTAAGTACTAATGAAATATTTACCAATGAAATTGACATCTTTTTTTCTACCCATTAACAGAGTAATGTTAAGTAATTTCTAAAGATAATTATTTTCAATTTAATTCAAATTTATTTGTATAGTGCTTATTACAATCCAACGCAGCATTAAAAACATTTAATACATATTTTAACATTTAAAAAATAATAATAATAAGTTTGACTTTTGCGGTGTGGTATAGCACTACTCGGTGAACCTTGTTGAAAAAGGGTCATAAAAAGTTTTGTATGGGCCCTTGTTAGTATGACATTACACATTGAATTAAACTGTCAAATCATGTAGAAATGTTTAAAGACTATAAATATACTAAATATGTTTCCTCAGAGCTCATTATATCACATTGTTTGGTTGGATCAGTGTGATTTTGCCATGTAGGGTTCCTTCCTGGGTTTTTACAACTTTCGGAACACAATAAATAAATAAATAAATAACACACCAAAACAAACAAACAACAAAAAATGTTCTCATCGTTTGGCAGTTTGTTGTTGTTTAAACAAAAAAATTCCCATGGCACACATAGTATAAATACATGAGTAGTATGATAGTATAGATAAACCATATGCTATACCATAGACAGAGTTGATGCAGTGAGTGTGAAGTCAGCATGATTGCGACTACGGTGATTACTAAGTATTTTTCCAGAAACAAACCACAAAATAGCTAAAAGTAAGTGAAATCTTAAACGTTTGAGGGTTGCAATGCCAATAGAAGATGACCAGAACTTTTTCACAGATCAGAAGAATCTTGATCCTTCTCATGTCTGGAAAATCTACTTTTCAACTCTCGTAACAACCCAGTCGAAGAGACCTTTAAAGCTCAAGGAGAGCGAACGTTCTTAAATCATGATTTAACATCTGCTTTAGAGACAGAGAGTCTGATCTGCCACCTGCCAGGGCAAAGCTCATACATCATTGTCTGCTGCCGATGATGTCATTTGCTAGATTCACCGCCTGCAAAGTTGAAAATTCTTCAGGGTTCGGCTGCAGTGCGGGGCACATTTTGACATTCTGTGCACACTGAGCCAAACCTCAAAAAGTTTAAGGTTAATGCATCAGAAGCAAAGCTGATCATTTCCTGGCAGATTCTAAACAACATCTTTTTCCTATAGGGTGACCTTTCTTGAATGTAAAAATATGGATGATTTTTATTTTTTATTTTAAACCAAGAAGTAAAAATAATGAGGTTCACAGAGTCTGTGAGAAATCTACCAAGCGTTTGAAATGGCAGCACAAGAAGAACATCTAGAACTGGGTCTGCAATAGAGAAAATCCTTGTGGTGACAGATCAAATAAAAATGTGAAGGTTTGTCCCGAGCACTCCGATTCTTGTCAGCATCACATATTTAACATCTCAGTGTACAGAGGACAGGATAAAAAGGAATCGGACACAGACAGACTCTATATCATCTGAATCAAAGAGAAAATGCTTTTGAAGACAAAATAGAGCAGACATATTCACTTTTACTTGGAGGATACTGTATGAGGATAGATACTGTCTGGAGTGGGGGAAACTCTGTTTAGCGGAATAGTTTATATGATGTTTTATTAACAAGGTTCGGGAGGAGCGCATCAGATACTTAGCCTAATTAGCACAGGTGGAGCGCACTTAAGTTAATCAACACTATGGTATAAATACTGCTGACTTACCACTATCCACTGACTTTTTATCAGCATCCCCCCTCCACCTCATCTCCTCCACTTAGAGTTCATATTACACTTATATGGGGGGGTACTCTAGGTTCGGGCCATTCCAAAGCTATGAGCCCTTCCCCGGACAGCACGCCAAATATGCACTCTCGTGAACCACCTCTTTACCATCAAATCTGAATGGTGATTTATGTGGCCAAGCTCCAAAGAGGAAAAAAAAATCCATAATGCGTTTAACTTAAAAGTAATAGTCCTTGTCTATAGTAAACAATAGTTAATAGTCCATGACTACACCACTGTTCAAACATTTGGATTCAGTAAGATTAATAATAATTATTATTATTATTGTTTGTTAGTTTGTAAATTGTTAAAAGAAAAACTTAAAAGAAACAAATGTGATAGTAAAGACATTGTTAGAAAATTCTATTTTAAATTAATTATGTTCTTTTGGACTTTATTCATCAAAGAATCCTGAAAAAAAAAGTATGTCCGCATATTAGTATTTGCACTAATATTCCAGTATTAAAAATATTAAGCGACACAACAGTTTTCAAGATTGTTAATGTTTCTTGAGCACCAAATCAGCATATTAGTCATGTGACACTGAAGATTAGAATAATAGTTAATTCTAACAATATTTCACAATATAACTGTTTTGTTTTCTAATCAAATAAATGTAACCTTAGTGTGTATAAGAGACCTCTTTCATGGTATCGTATGTTCCAAGTCTTTTAAAGCACTTTTTAATAGCTAGAGGAACAAATTCAATTTTAAGTTGTGTTTCACTAATAATTACCTACTTCAAAATCTGTAGTTAGAACATGGACATTGTGCACTTTTTACTGTGTTTTTTTGTTGTTGTTGTTGTTTTTTTTTAGAAGACTTTGGAGTATAAATCATCCACTTGTATTGTAAGTAATACAGAAGACATGGCGTTGTTGTTGAGTAAATGATGAAAACAGATTTTATTTCTGGGTGAACTATTCTTTTAAAGAGAGGTGGAGAGTTTCAGTGGCAGATGCGAGCACATGTTGAGGGAAAAGAGCAAAGGGAAGTGATCTGTATCATGGGTAGAGTCAGCATGAGGAGATGGCTATCGCTCTTAATTACTGTTGAGCCCAGTCAATACCATAGGAACTCAAGCATGGTTCATTGTGGGGTGCTGAAGTGAAAGCTTTTATTAAGTGCAGAAAAAAACAAATAGATGAATGATTATATTAAGACATCTGAGGAAACGCTGTTTTCATGAGATATCTCCCAGCAGCGATTCACAATAAATCGACACACACACACACACACACACATACACGCCTCTAGAGAGAGGATAAGAGTGCCGTATTTAGTGTCATAGCAGTTCTGCACTTGTGATCTTTAGTCCGCAGGGGAAAGGTGGAAAGTGAAGGAAATAGGATAAAAGACAGACTTCCTGCAGAGTGACAGGTTTTCTTTCTCTTGCAGTAATCAAGACTGTTAATACACAATGCCAGCCAGACTCAATTTTAGAATGTGGCATCCCTGTAAGAGTGCCCACAATTTCTACCCCTCTCAAAGTGTGAGATTTGTATAATAAGAGTTTGTATAATCCGAAGGGAACACCCACTCAATCAGAATCAGGATCTTGTGATGAGCGCCACACCTGTGACTAGATTCACATACACAGATGTATGGAGCTGTCCTTCAAGTCAATGCCTCCCATTAAACTGATTATTATTTAAACAACAGTACATACAGTACTGCTCTATTTCAAAGCCCAAATAGATAAATCGTGATCGATAAATTGTAGTAAGCTGGGTCATCCTGTATGTTCTTAATTCAGCTAATAGGTCCGACTCTCAGGAATTAAAGCAGACTGAGCCGTTCTGTATGTTTATTATGCATTTAAAAGAACCGCCACATAAGAAATAAAATAATAGGCTCATAAAAGTCATTTGTTAGTGAATCGAAATAGACTTGGTCATGCTGCATGTTTTTGATTTACTTGATTTACTTTTGAACCAACTCAAAAGAGTGACTTAATCAAACTACTCTGTTTGTAGCCTATACTTGTTTTTGCTTGCATCCAGCAAAGGACAACTCTTGCCATCATTTTGCAATACATAGTTTTTGCACTACATTTAGTGAACTCGCATTCACATTGCAGGTAAGAAATGTTTTTTATAACTACTTTTAACTTGGTACGGCATTGTAAAACACACCTCTCATCCGTGTGAGGCAGTGCAATGGTAAAATGCGTACCTGTAGCACAATATTTACATGACAGTTGAAAAAGCAGTGCAGTGGACAACAAAATGCTCCCTTGTTCGCAAAGTAGTGTATTTACTTAACAAACAATGCTGTGATATCTGCAGGTCGTGTTGAGCTGAACAAGTGTTCATGTACGTTAAAGATTGATGTTGCCATTTTAAGAATGGCTAACAGGATTGGTCTGCTTCCTTTATCTTGTTTTTTAAGCATAATAATAATAAAAAAACAACAACTGCATTTTACTATACATTTTAAATATTTTTATATGTAATAAACTAATTATTTACATAATGTATCAGTACAACTGGAAAAGCTTATTCTGTATCCCAAAACCAGCGTCTGTGTGCACACAGATGGAGCACTCCTGCGCCAGACATGTTTCCCAAACATATTTCAGGCGGTGAAATATAAAGATATCATGTTGGAGCATCAACATTCCGCTGAGCCAGATGGTTTGAAAAAGCATATTTGCTAAAACAAAGCCCAAAGCTCAATTAATGATTGGTGACATCATTGTAGCAGTGGGCGGCTGTCTGCTCTTGTGGCGTCTTCTCTGTATGAGATAGCAGTCCATAGCAGCAGTACGATGAAGCAGGAAGAATCGCTATAGGAACTGTTTGCAGTACTGTCAGCTCTTAGCGATAGCTCACTCCACCTTCAAAACATATGACTTTCTCTTCTCTAAAATGACAGGTTGATCCCTCTGGAGGTGCAGCTATTAAAGCATGGATGTGGTGTTTTACAACAAATGTGATTATTTACGATTGTGTGCAATTGTCTGTATCTTGGGACATTTAGAAGAGATGGGAAATATAAATTATTTTTTGCCTTTCAGTGATATTGCATTTCCCATTGTTTTATGCACAAATAATGCACATCACCTCAGCTTATTTCTTCTTACACATGATGGTTTCTGACTTATACTACAGTAATCTTAAAGTTTATTGTCTCTGCATTATTTATTTTTTTAGTGATGCAGGGTCATTTTAGGTCATGTATATGCTACCGTTCAATATATTTGAGGTCAGTAAGATTTGTTTATGTTTTTGAAATAAGTTTCTTATGCTTGATTTATTTAATCGAAAATACAGTAAAAACTGAAATATTGTGAAATAGTATAGCAATTTAAAATAACAGTTTTCTTTTTTTCAGTTTTTTTTAATTGATTTAAAACACACAAAGAATATAAACAGTGACACAAAGCAAAGACAAACACAATGTGTACACATATTAATAAAAACAAAACACAAAACCGATATCAAATACAAAAATTAATTGCAAAAAATAAAAACCCTTGAACAAACAAAACATTCAGAATAAAAAGTTAGTTATTCAAGCTGTTTATAACATTTGTAATACAACCGTAAGAAACCAAGTCTTACTCCTTACCCAAAAGAACTGTTTTCTATTTGAATATTTTTTTCAAATGTCATTTATTCCAGTGATATCAAAGGTGAATTTCCAGCAGCCATTAGTTTTCAGTGTCCTTCAATGATCAAATATGATGATTTGTTGCTCAAGAAACATTTCTTATCTTCAGTGTTGAAAACAGTTGTGCTGCTTAATATTTTGTGGAAACCATCACCATCTTCCATGATTCTTTGATGAATAGAATGTTCCAAAGAACAGCATTTATTAGAAATAGAAAGCTTTTGTAATATTGTGAATGACTTTTGGTCGATTTAATGATTCTTTGCTGAATAAAAGTGTTCATTTCTTTTAATAATAAAAAAAAAAAAACTTTTTATTATTATTTCTATTTTGATCAATCATGGCATTCTGTGGTCAACTACACTTTTCCACTAAACTCTACATGTGACCATTTTTATATGCAAGTGATTTTTAACATTATTGTGCTTGTATAATCTCTTGTATTACTCTAATCTCTTCTTTAATGGGATCAGTTTCACTCAAATCAATATTGTCTTGTGTTTAATGTTTCTGCCCATGGTTGCCCTGTAAAGGTTTAAATCACTTGTTTGACTTTAGGGTGTGTGGGAGCCTTCTGAGTAAATATGAAGAGACAATGTTTTATTGTTTTTTACCGTCTTCTGTTGTCTTACACTAAGGCACTTGTTATATGTTGGCTTCACAAATAGAAACAGTATTTGTATGTTTATTTTGGATTGTAGCTGTACAAGCAGCAAGGTAATATTTCAAAATGCAGCAATCCATTTCCTTAACATGCAGTATGAAATTACAGCTAACACTTCTCTGTCTGTCATGTCTGTGCCTGAGTTTCAAATATTTGCTGTCACAGAATGTTTTGTGGTAATCAACATATCCTGCAGGCTTTGCTTATCAATGAGCCTGACATGAGTCTGCTGCACTGTCTAAACCAATGAGAATCAAGCAGAGCGCTCCGCTGCGCCTCTCATTCACAATTCCTCTCACAGTGGAAGCCTGGCGTCTCCGTCAGTCCACACAGATTAGACAGATGACACGCTGTATGTTCTCTGATGACAGGAATATCCACACAGATGTTTTATTAAAGAAGTTAATTGGTTTAATATAGCTCAAGAGTTTGTTTACATTCTTATTCAAAACATAGCAACTTTGTGTAGTTTCTTTTGTTGTACTTTTGTTTAGTTTGTTCAAGATAAAACATCATTTTTTTTTTTTTTTTTGGTTGAAGGGTGAGATGAAACACATCAGAGGCATCTTTGTGGGATCCAAATATCGACACAAGCATTATTTATTTCAAGTGTCACTTTTTGAAGTAAACATAAGGGAGAGAAATAAAGGATAAATGGAGCTGGAGTGGAGAGGGTTCAGAACTGCATAACTCTGGAACATGATAGATCTAACAATAATAATATTCAGGATGGAAATCAGGGAATTCTGATTCAGATTCCAATTGATGTAAAATGTTTCCCGCCACAATATATGTTAATTCTACCTAATAAAATAATGTAGTGCTTTGTATAACTAGAAAAATGTATACTCTTTATGAAAATGCCCATAGATTTTTACCATTTTATTAATTTCCATGCTTTTACATGTCAAAAAAATATGCAAGTGTGTTTTTTTTAATTAGATTTCATTGCATTGCATTACATTACATTGTTATTTTCTGATTTGAAATCATTGTCTTTTTGAGGTCCCCTTGGAAGTTTCCTGAGAACCACTGCAATATAGTATAACATGGAACATAACACTTGAACATTGAAATACATTTGTGAATGTAGTACTTGGTACTTGCCATGAATAGGGTATAAATCAGGGCCAAAAGTAGACGTTTGATATTAAAAACTATTTACCTTTTATTGTTCATTTATTTAGTTAATAATAATAGGTTAACACACATTTCTTACTAAATAAATATTTATTATACTTATTAAATATTTTTTTATTTATTATACTAAATTATTATTATTATTATTATTATTATTATTTGCTTTTAATGTCTTTTAAAAAGTATCAGGATGCCAGCTTGTACCATATTTATAGAAAGTCCCACCTGGATGTTGAGTCAAAGAACTTTGCTAATGAATAATGACTACTAACTCTGCTAATAAGTAATTATAATAATCAGAATGAGTATTTGCATAATGATAAATATGTACTTATTATAAAACTCATATAGAAATGTAGCGGAGAGATGCTGTGCTTGTATTTTCTAAGGGTAGGATTCATTAGCATAAGGACACGCAGTGATCCAAGCCCTGGAACCTCTATATATGTCTCCGCCCACCCTTCCAAAAGACACAACAAGATCTATATGTATGTAAATGAGTACTAATTAGCATAATGGTATACACAGGGTCATGGTGTTGCTTTATGTTTACACTCCCTCTTTTATATCTCTCTCAATCTCTCTTTGTCTGGTCTGTCCTCCTCCTCTCTCGTTTTCAGCCACTCTTGTCCTCTCTGAACTGGAACAGGTGGAGTATTAATTATGCATTAAAATATACAGAGGACCAACTATGATCCACTCGACTGCAGCCCTGCCGCTCGCCTCATCCTCATCTCTCTGTCCAACCCAGCTCTGTTTCTCTCTTCATTCCACTCTTGTTTGTGGATTGCAGGAGTTTATTTCCACACTGAGCACGTCTCGGGGAGTGAAAAGGGGGTTTTGTTTTTGCGGCACACTTCCTCTACCCCAACACTCTACCGCTGAGAAAAGACAGAATCCCTGGAAATCTAGTGAATCTGTCCATGACTTTTTCTTTCAGTTTGTTCACTTGCTGTTTTCTCTGACTGCTTTTGAATTGAAGGCCCAAGGCGAATTCACTTAACAATTGTGACTTTTACGCACCATATTTTACCACAGAATCAAGTGTCTCATTCACCAATTCCTCACACTCTTAAAAATAAAAAGTTCCAAAAGGGGGTTTTCACAGTGATTCCATAGACAAACTAATTTAGGTTCCCTAAAAACTATTTGGAAGTGGACCACTGTCATCAGAGCTTCAAAACCCATACAGTACCTCCCGCTCTCTCCTCCATGGAGGTGTATGAACTGTATTTATAGATTGGCTTTATCAGGACTGTAGGCCTGTTTTCTTCAACAGGCATCATAGGGGTCCAAATGGCTCCCAGTGCTGGGAGTATCTTTAAGTGCTCTATTAGACCACCTTTACAAGAGTCTCTCTCTTTGGCTTCTAAAAGTATCTTTGGTGTCTGTTGTCAGTTTATAAGTACAGCAGATAGGATATGTAGAGATGAGAGGATGCATATAGACATTTCTGTTCAAAAGTTTGGGGTGTTGTTTTTTTTTTCCACTGATAATAATAAATGTTTATTGACCACCGAATCAGCATATTAGAATGATTTCTGAAGGATCATGTGACCCTGAAGACTGGAGAAAAAAGCTTTGCAGCACAGGAATAATTACATGTTACTTAGATAACTTAGATAAACTATTTATCTTCATAATGAAAACAAGGCAAGGCTTTGCCTGAAAAAGATGAATAGTTTGGGCTACAAATATAGGCCTAACCATTAATTGCAATCGTACACTTTGCAACTACTTTTTTAGATATGCGTTTAGAGGAGGAAAAAACTAAAACAAAACTTTAGCTTTGAATTTTAAAGTAATAGCTGTAAGTGTTTGCATTCAAATGGTTTGTCTTTCACTCTGTAGAGGATTGATTGCTTTGAGTGCAACACTTAAAAAACTTATGAAATGCAACAGAAACAAAAACCGTAAAGGTACCATAAAAGTTGCAATAAGGCATGGCTTTGTGTGCCCACTGATCTCTATAGCTGCTCAGGTTGGATGTGTTATGTTTAACAACAGGTTGAACGAGCTCCTCGTTGATGTCACGTCATTAGCTATAAACTGCGCTTGTAATCACAACAAGGTGTTTACCTTTATTTATGTGCTTCATTATTGAGCAAACACAAGAAGAAAGAGGGCCCCGTCCTTTCCCTCTCCTCCGCTTTCTTCTCCTCTCTGGAAAGTATCGATCCACTGGCTTGAAAATAACAAATTAGTTTGAGAAGGAGGAATTAAATGGAGCTGGAAAGTGAATGCGGGAATCCAAATAGGCTGTGTGGAAAATCTCTGCAAAGTAATCCTTTAATTAAATTAGGAGAAGTACAACAAAGATGTTGCTGTTTTTTTCTCCACCCTCTACTTTCCCCCTCTCTTTCATGTCTTTTAGACAGCAGCAGGTTCCAGAGGTTGCTAGGTAACTGGGATGGGTTTAGTTCCTGGTGGACAGGGGTGAGGGGGTTGTTGGCAGAATGTTGCTAGTGCATTGGCTTTTTGTTGGCCATAAGGAGAGGAAGAGGAAATGGAGGGACCACAGCAAGGTCAAAGGCTTGGCTGGTATTCGTACTTTCATCCAAATTCAGATGCCATGATGGGATCAGAGTATGTGAGTGGAGTGGAGTGGAGTGACAGCATTTTTTTTTTATATTTTCTGCTCCTTGCTCACAGATGGAGTTCACACTATTGCCAAATTTGCTCAAAATTATTTATTTTTATTTGTGGGGTGGGGTGGAGTGGGGTGGAGGAGGATATTAATATTAGAGAATATTATAATTGATGCACCCAATATGTTTGTCCTTAATTTCACAAAACATGTTTTTGTGACATTTTGCCCATAGTGTATTGCAGATTTTATCTTACTTTCATTCTGATTGCTAAAAGCCTGTTAAAGGGCATGTTCACACAGAATACATTTTTGCATTCACTGCGCTGATTTTCTGTTGGGTATCTAGGTAAACATGCACAAGGACATGTTTGACCATTGCACTCACATCTCTCATCTTTTACAGCATCTTTTCATTTCACTCAATTAAATATTTATTTAATTTATTTTATTTTATTTTATTTTATTTTATTTATTTATTTATTTATTTATTTTTTATTAATCTTAACCTTGCATTTTTCATTTTACTTCCCTGTGGCTCCCATTTTAAAATTCAAAACAAACAAAAGATAAAAATAAAAAAATAGGCTCCAACAAAATGCTGGGCAATATGGTCAAAAATATTATTATTAATAGGGAAGGATATGGTTTTGGTTTGTTAGACCATGAGAATGAATGTAAACATAATTTGTGACACACAAGTCCACAGATAAAGTTAATAAGGGCCATGTAAAATCCATTTTATTTCATTTTTTGCTCGATTCTGTGTTTTATGATTTAATACAAACTCATCATCAAAAAATGGTGTCTAGTGAAATGAATTTATAAAACTTTAACAATTTACTCAATATTTTAAAATGCAATCAAATAAAAAAGTAACAATTAATTTACAACAAAACTACATTTTTAAGATGTTGCACAACAGTATAAATTAAAACATGGGGGGTGGGGAAAAATATTCCTTAAAAATATTATTAATATTCTAACTTTGAGAAGTCCATTTTAGTATATAATTGTAATATATTTTTCTTCATGTAAACTGAACTTTGATTTTACATTTACATTTACATTTAATCATTTAGCAGACGCTTTTATCCAAAGCGACTTACAAATGAGAACAGTAGAAACAATCAGATCAACGAGAACAACAACGGTATACAAGTGCTATGACAAGTCTCAGTTAGTCTAGTACAGAACACGTAGCCAGGGTGTTTTTTTTTTTTTTTTTTTTTTTTTTTTTCCAATATGATAGAAAAAAAAGGTAAGTACTAGTATAAGTTGGTTAAGTGCAGGCGAAAAAGATGAGTCTTTAGATGTTTTTTGAAAATGAGTAAAGACTCAGCTGTTCGAACTGAGATCGGGAGGTCATTCCACCAGCTGGGAGCAGTCCAGGAAAAAAGTCCGTGAGAGTGATTTTGAACCTCTTTGGGATGGCAACACAAGGCGTCGTTCACTTGCAGAGCGCAAACTTCTGGAGGGTGCATAAGATTGAACTAGTGAGTTTAGTGAGTTTAGGTAAGTTGGCGCCGTGCCAGTGGTCGTTTTGTAGGCAAGCATCAGTACCTTGAATTTGATGCGAGCGGCTACTGGTAGCCAGTGTAACCTGATGAGGAGAGGAGTAACATGGGCTGTTTTCGGCTCACTGAAGACAACCCTCGCTGCTGCATTCTGGATCAGTTATAGAGGCTTGATAGTACATGCAGGAAGGCCCGCCAGGAGAGCATTGCAATAGTCCAGTCTGGAGAGAACAAGAGCTTGGACAAGAAGTTGGGTGGATTGCTCTGACAGGAAGGGTCTAATCTTCCTAATGTTGAATAAGGCAAATCTACAGGGACCGGGTCATTGTATCAATATGGTCTGTGAAGCTTAACTGATGATCCATCACAACTCCTAGGTTTCTGGCTGTCCTGGAAGGAGTTATGGTTGACGAAACCCAGCTGTATAGAGAAGTTGTGATGAAGCAATGGTTTAGCTGGAACCACCAGCAGTTCAGTCTTAGTAAGGTTGAGCTGAAGGTGATGGTCATTCATCCAGCTAGAAATGTCACTCAGACAGGCTGAAATGCGAGCAACTACCGTCGGGTCATCTGGTTGGAATGAGAAGTAGAGTTGAGTGTCATCAGCGTAGCAGTGATAGGAAAAACCATGCTTCTGAATGACAGATCCTAATGACGTCATGTAGATGGAGAAGAGAAGCGGTCCAAGTACTGAGCCTTGAGGAACCCCAGTAGCAAGTTGTTGTGACTTAGAGACTTCACCCCTCCAAGACACCATGAAGGATCTATCAGACAGGTAGGAGTTAAGCCACTGGAGTGCGGTTCCAGAGATGCCCATCTTTCTGAGGGTGGATAGGAGAATCTGGTGATTAACAGTGTCAAAAGCAGCAGACAGGTCCAGCAAAATGAGTACTGAGGATTTTGAAGCTGCTCTTGCCAGTCGCAGGGCTTCAGTAACCGAGAGCAGGGCAGTCTCAGTTGAGTGGCCACTTTTGAAGCCAGATTGATTGCTGTCCAGGAGGTTGTTCTGTACAAGAAACATAGAGAGCTGGTTGAACACAGCTCGTTCGAGTGTCTTTGCAATGAATGGAAGAAGGGATACCGGTCTGTAGTTTTCTAGAAGTGCTGGATTTAGAGATGGTTTCTTCAACAGTGGGCTTACCCGAGCCTGCTTAAATGCTGAGGGAAATGTTCCAGAGTGAAGAGAGGAGTTGATAATGTGAGTAAGTGAAGGTATGACTGAAGAAGAAATCGCTTAAAGGAGGTGAGTGGGGATCGGATCCAGTGGGCAAGTAGTAGGATGACTGGACAGGATAAGTTTGGAAACGTCCATCTCTGAGAGTGGAGAGAAGGAGGAGAAAGAGTGAGCATTAGTCGTTGTGAAGTTATCCTCAGTCTGCGGTGTGGAGAATTGGTCACTGATGGTTCTTGTCTTATTTGTGAAGAAAACAGCAAAGTCATCAGCTGTAAGAGTCGATTGAGGAGGAGGTGGAGGCGGATTAAGAAGAGAAGAGAAGGTTTTGAAGAGTGTCCGAGCGTCACAACAGTTGTTAATCTTGTCGTGGTAATATGATGTTTTAGCAGTGAAGACGTTTGCAGAGAAGGAAGAGAGGAGAGACTGATACACACTGAGGTCGGTAGAGTTTCTTGATTTAAGCCATTTCCTCTCTGCAGCCCTGAGTTTAGAGCGATGTTCACGGAGTACATCGGACAGCCAGGGGGGCAGATGGGGTGGTGCGTGCTGGTCTAGACGACAGTGGGCAAAAGGTTGTCCAAGCAAGAGGTCAGAGTGGAACAAAAAAAGTGTCCGTAGCACTGTTCGTGTCCAGAGCTGAAAACTGCGAGAGTGAAGGAAGTGAGGATGCAACCACAGAGGATAGGCGAGATGGAGAGAGTGAGCGTAGGTTCCGTCGAAAGGTGACCCCGCGTTGGAGCGTGTGCCACTTCAGGAGTAAGTGCTAGATTAGCATTAATGAGGAAGTGGTCTGAGGTGTGCAGAGGAGTAACTAAAGTGTTGTCCACTGAGCAACAGCGCGTGTAGATGAGGTCCAGTTGGTTGCCAGATTTGTGAGTCGCTGTAGTAGAGACTCGCTT
Organism: Cyprinus carpio; assembly: GCF_018340385.1. Lineage (NCBI taxonomy): Eukaryota > Metazoa > Chordata > Actinopteri > Cypriniformes > Cyprinidae > Cyprinus > Cyprinus carpio. Next base: position 22,067,820 of record NC_056580.1, on the reverse strand, counting down.
GAGATCAAATGAGGTGAGCAGAGTGTTGAAGTCAGCAGCCTGGGGTTTATCAAGGTGGATGTTGAAGTCACCAAGCAGTACCAGAGGAGTACCATCTTCAGGATAGTTTGATAGCAGCACGTCCAACTCCTCCAAGAAGTTTCCCAATTGACCTGGGGGACGATAAATGATCACAAAGTGGATTTGAACAGGGTGGGTTACAGTAACAGCATGTGATTCAAATGAACCGTGACCTGTAGGTGGTGGCTGAAGATCAAATTTCCAATCTTTCGATATAAGGAGACCAGTACCTCCACCCCTCCCAGTCGTACGAGGGGTGTGGGAACAAGTGAAATGAGTGGAGAGGGCTGCGGGAGTGGCAGTGTCCTCAGGTTTGATCCAGGTCTCAGTCAGTGCCATGAGGCTGAGACCAGAATGAGTAGCAATAGAAGAAATTAAGTCTGCTTTGTTAACAGCGGACTGGCAGTTCCAGAGACCAAGTGGAATGGAGTAGAGGTCAGAGGGACAGGCCTTAGATTTGTCAGGCAGGCCTTCCTTCGACGTACATAACTTTTGGTAGTTTGTTGTGAATATGTTATTTTCAGTATTTGATAAGTAAATAGTTTAAAGCTCATTAAATGACTCTCATAACATCTCTGGAGATGAAGTTTGCATGTACATGTCCTCATATATTGTGATGGCAGATGCTGAACATGAAGCGTCACATGTGCTTGAATATGTGGGTAGTATACAAAACTACACCACTCATGGACTGACTAGCTGTTGTCATGTTTATTTCTGCTGTGCGATTAGCTGTTAAATAAATCCATATTAAATACAAATATCCAGACCTTATCAGTGTTATCGGCACAAATTTTATCACAATCTTAATATGATATTGTTTAACAGCCAGCCCTACCCCTACAAAAAACTAAAATTTAAAAAACAAAAATAAACTCTTGAAAAACTAAAACTAAAATCACTAAAACACTGAAATAAAAGGCAATAAAACACCTAGAGAACATTTGTTTTTGAGAACAGATTTTGAAGCCTAGAGTCTTTGCTTCAAAATGATGTGAAAATCATCTTGATTACTCGCTCACAAAAAACAATATATTGATTTAAATTTTTTAACACACTTTTTGTGTAGGAAAGGTATATGCGAGAAGGTGTACTGTATCATGTATAATGCTGTAATTCACACCTGAGAAGACAAAGGCCCGCATAATGAGCTGCATAATGAGCCTTTCAGTCAGGTGTGTGACTGAGAGGGAAGAGTTACAAGAATGAATCTGAGGACAAAATAAATTTTGTGTATATATTTTTTTTAGTTTATTTAGAATATATTTAGCTATCACAAAATAACTTGAGATTCACTTGCGAGTGCAGTAAAACAGTTTATTAGGAACAATCAAAGCTGACTTTTTAGCATACAAGCATGCTTTGTATGTAGGCCTATACAATATATATAGTTACAAACATATATGGCTATATTCCTGAACAGAGAATAGCCTATCACAGTAAATTTTTGTCTAACCATTCTTACTGACATTAGGCTAGTAACATTATAACTCATGTTTTTTTTAGTAGAGAATTCTTCCTGGCATACAATTGCAATATGGTCTGTTAATGCATTACACTCTTGATAAAGCAGTATCATACTCTGTACAGGGTGTACCAACGTAGCACTGATTCTACGTACAGCTGCTTTGATGCTATTTCTAGCTGGTCTGCTCTATGTACCCTCTTGTCAGAAGTCCTGTAACCCCACTTGACACAATCCTCGCAGCGCACATCAGTGATACCCCATGTACACATGCAGGAAGTGCTTCCTGCAATGTCCCTGCAGCTATTAGAACAGTTCATTAGCCTGGATAAATGACTGAGGCTCTGACTGGCCTTCTAGCGCCGCTGCTAAAAAGAGCTCACGTCTCTGCCCATTAGCCGGACATGGCAGATGATGACAGTGGCAGGACCGGCCCTGTCACGCCGCATGGGTCCCGAAATGAAGCTCACGCTAACTGACGGCTGTCAGTGAGAGCATTCCCCCATGTAAGCGCTTCCTCAGGGCTAATTCTTTCCCCCAACACACACACACACACACACATTCAGTGTCATCATTCACAGCAGGAGGCGCTCTGTCAGAATGAATGAAACTGTGTCTGCCTTAATGACAGGCGCAGTGACGGCACCAGTATGTCACGGCGAGGGTCTCACAGATGTGGTTGGATGGATTTGAATCATCCCCGTGATCATTATCTGTCTAGTAGAGGGTAGAGAGAGAGATAGTAAAAAAAAAGAAAGAACAAGGCCAAGAGAGAGAAAAGACCCTCTGGCTCATTGTGTCCTACTGCTATCCAGACTGCTGCCCAGACTATTCAGCTAATGACTGAATAGCCGCGTTTCCACTATCGGGCCAAAAGCGGGTGTGCTAGTGCATGCCAGGGCTAGTCACATTTCCACTGTCACTTCCAGGGCTTGATTGTGCCTCGTTGGTGCTTCCTCGGGGCCAATGGCCTAGGTTTTTTGGCCCAACAAAAACCTTGGGCCAAAGCGGGCCAGCTTGGGCTAGAGAAGTGGTTATGAACAAAGGCGGAGTTTATCCGCGTCTGGAGAGCGTTTGCACTGTGGATCATTTCATAAAGTTAACAGCTATAACACCAGCACTAAAGACTTTTAAAATAAGTTGAGCTCAAAACTCACTTTCAGTCAGCAGTGAGTGTTTAAAATAACTTGATCCGATGTGGATTATGATCACCATACAAGGCAGAAATATTTTATAAGCAATGCAAAAAACTATGCACTATAACTATGCTATTAATGTTACCATAGTAAACATGGTAAATGCGACCACTTGAAGAAATCAGACATCAGCTTCTTATTCTCTATCACAATCGTGTATTTATTTAGTAATCTATTTTATCTGTCATAACTCTCGTCTCAAGAGTTTATCTCCGCATGTCATAAAAATATTAAAATGTTTTTTGTTTGGGAGCTTTTATAAAAATATAGAAATGATCATTCTTTCTAAATGTGATGCAGCCTGTGATGTAGCTAGTGATCACGCTAGTTCCAGTGACTTATTTCTTGTTCGCTTTCTGATAACTTCTCTTTGTTGGTGAAATTATGGGGTTGCGTGACGTTATTCCTGAGAGGCGTGTAAAGGGCAGGTTTTAGTGAAGCGCAGCTGTGCTTCTGGGCCGACGGTGTAAACGCAGCATGATTTTGGCCTCATTGCTATAGGTCCAAGGCTATTAGCCCTGCCCTAACGATAAGCCGAGATGCCTGACGTGACTCTACATGCAACATGACATCACAACCACTTTTGATTTCACCTGTCTTATTGAGAAACCAACACATTTAAGCAGAATCCTATGGGAAGGAGCTCTTTTTAACAAGAAATAGTTTGACGAGATAACTTGCCCTGACCAGCTCCTGAACCAATAACTATATTGTCAGACAAACAATTGTTCTTGTGTAATGCAAGTTTTATTTACAATATATATATATATATATATTTTTTTTTTTTTAAACACAATAAAGCCTATGGGTGCCTTAGCCAACATGACAGATGAAACTTAGCTTTTTAAAATAATTAATTTTAGTTTTTAATGATCTAGAATACACACACACACACTTATAGTACGTGCAGATTTTATTTCTATATGTTAAAAGAAAATTTTATTTCATTTTTTTTAATCTTTTTTTTGTATATAATATATAATAAATCCTTCTTTGTTATAAATTTCACGTAGCACATTTTTGTGACTATCTGTCCTTAATCTCTCTTTTTAATCTTGTTAATTTATTTCCAGCAGCTCCAGTTGATTCTTATTTGTTAATATTATGTTAATATTTGTTGATTATTGATTGTTTGATCTTTATTCTGCCTGCAGTCCATTCGTGAGGTGACCGGCTATGTGCTTGTGGCACTAAATCAGTTTGAGTATCTGCCCCTGGAGAATCTTCGCATTATCCGCGGCACAAGGCTGTATGAAGACCGCTACGCCCTGGCTATCTTTCTCAACTACCGCAGAGACGGCAACTTTGGTCTCCATCAGCTTGGCCTTAAGAACCTCACAGGTACAATATGAGCCTACGAGTCCAAAGGTCCCATGATCTGTGTGTTCATTTTTTCTCAGTCCCTGTCTTGCTCATCTTTGTGAATGTACTTTATTGTGCAAGAAATGACCGCTTTGATCATCACGTCTTTGTTAAAGATGGTTTGTTGTTTGCTTTGAAATCCACTTTAATGCATCGATCCCTTCTGAAATCATGCATCACAACAACAATAACTGCTGAGAACGTATGTCTGTCATATACAAGCACACAGAGTAAATTTCACTGGCTGAGGCCTTTATGAAGTTGGTGAGTGCTTTCCGATCTCTCTCGCAGGAAAGAGAGGGGGTTTATTCATGAATATGTATATCACGTTAAATTGATTTCTCACAACTTCCATCAGAAATGCCTTAGCTGGTGTTTGAGCTTGTGGATGGATGAGGGCCGACACTGGCAGTGAAATACAGCTAAATATCTGCACCTGGAATTGGATCCATAAAACTGAGTGAGAGGTTTGGAGGGGAATGCTATAGCTTGACCAGTTTGATGATGGCACTGCTCTCATATGAACCTAGTCTTTATTATAGCTTAGATCTGTCAGTTTTGCAGAGGCAGTAAAGGCTAATAAACTAGGGTGAAAGAGCTAGAGAAGTATGCCTTTCTCTAAAATATTTAGGCAGTTACAAAATTTTTCTATGCACAAATATTCTCTACAGTAAATAAACTCACCAAGGCTTTACTTATTTGATTAAAAAAAAGTATTTCAAATAATTGTTCTCTATTTTAATATTTTTAAATGCAATATATTTATTTGATTGCAAAACAGACATTACTGCAGTCCAAGTAAGAAAACTTCTCAACAGCCCTGCTTTTTGTTCCATATACCAATTGTGTACTGGCTATTAAATATTCTTTAGTATTGTTCAGTTAGAGTGCATTTAAATGTTGTTAATTTCACTGCCAGGTCATACAGTAGATGCAGTATATACTTATTCAGAGGTTTTTCAATTGGTTTTGGAATCAGTAGCTAAATTAACAGTAAATGCATGCCTCACTATGATGTTAAACAAATATGAGGCCCAACATAAGACACCAAACACAAACCTCTGTGGAGTCTGACATTGTTGTAAACTAACAAATGACTGTGCAAATGACAGTGTTTGATGTCTAATTTGGCAGATTCATGTTGCATAATTCAGAACAGAGATGGTGAGTTGGGGGTTTTTGATGTTTTTGTAAGTGTCTCTGTACTTTCTGCTTCAGTGCCTGGGCCAGTTGGAAATGTCTCTTCCTCAGTACCTGATTATTACTGTTACACAACAGCTTCACTTCCTTCAGATTGGCTAAAAACAATAATGCAAGTGCATTGGTCTGACATTTACCATGCACTGCTTTTGTCTTTGAAAAATGACAAGTGGTATGTTTATCCTTAGCTGTTCCTCCATAAACATCCATGACAGCGCAGACTATAATAGCTCCTGGAGGTAGTAGAAATTGTGTCTGTTCATTTATCATTTATTCATTTATGGCCACACTTTGAAAACTTAACTGGACCAGAACTGTTTAACAGCAAACTAGCAATCTTAACCAATATCAAATAGTGATTACCAGTCAGCCTTCAGTGTGAGTAACCAGGATGCTCCTGGAATGTGGGCAGTGCCACATACTTTATTTGCAGTCCAATTCAAAAGACTTGTTGTTTTTGTGTTTGTTGTTTTTTTTTAATCTAAAACAGTTTACAGTTTAGCATTTATAGTATACATTTTATCAGTTTGTGTTTTGACATGGAATCAAACCCACCAGGGCCGGCGCTACCTTTAGACAGAGCAGGCAATTACCTAGGGCCTTGGGCTTTGAGGCAGGGCCTCCATAACCGTAACATCCCCTATATGCTAGTCCACCAGTCAAAACAGGCAGCAAAATACTATCCTCATTGTTCAATGGATATAATTAAATCGTCACTCACCTGCAATTAAATGAATGTTGCCGTTTCAAAGCACCTTCTGAATGTGTGCTGTAATAAACACATCCTTCAGGTGCTGCAAAGCAAAAGGCTAAATATACATACAAAGGAGTACAGCTCCTAATGCAGGTGTGTGAGTTATCATCATCTATTTTGGAGTGATTGCAATGTTTTCTAAATATAAACTTGTTCTGCCAATCAGCGTCATTGCGGGACAGACCATGCTTATTATGAGTTTAAAAGAGTTTGAATTTGCTCGTAGAATAAATTATATTGCGTCATAGGAGTTTGTGTTCAAAGGCAAAAAGCAAACACGTTAGAACATTTTTTTGTTTAAAGGACCTCAGATGTATCTTCTCAAGATTACATTACTACGCTATCATAACACATAGTTTAAGTAAATGTAAAAATTTAGTAAATAAGTAGAAATTTATTTCTTTTCTGCTTAGTAGTGATCGTCTCTTTCCACTTTATTTCTGTATATCTTGAATTTTTAAGGTAACAATGCCATACACAAGGGCATTGCATTGTGGCAGTCGTGGCCTTATGGTTAGAAAGTCAGGCTTATTACCTGAAGGTTGTGGGTTTGAGTCTTAGGTCTGGAAGGAATTGTTGTGGGAGGAGTGAATAACCAGTGCTTTCTTCCACCCTCAATACCACCCTTGAATTTTTTTTTTATTTTATTTTTTTTTTATACCTAGAAAAAAACAAGGCTACATTTACTTTATAGAGAAAAAATAGTGCCCATAAACGGTTCAGGAAAACTGTCTTGCTCTTATGGAGCAATGTTTCTGGTCCACAAAACATCTTCATTCACTTGCTGTGACTAGGCAAAGGAAACAGAGCAGAGAGAGAGACATGGCGTAGCAGAACGGGTAAATAATTCAAGCCGTGTGTATTGTTCCACTTAACCAGTCCCTCTTCTAGAGTCCACTCAACACAGCATACTTAACCCAAATTCCACATTACAATGCTGACATCACTTAAAGCCCAACTGTGCCGCATTTCATGCTGTATTCTTGGAAGATGACAGTGTTTAGGAAGGTCCAGTAGACCAGGTTGTCCTAGAGGAGCATGATCTCCTGTCTTAGGCAGACTAAAAGGGAACAGCAGTAGAGTCAAAGAAAGTTTGAAATCCCAGCTATGCCCAAAGGGAATGAGACAACATAGAAGCTATGCTCGCTTATTTACTCAGTCTCTCTCATCCATCTCTTTCTTTGCCTACATTCATTCTTTTCTTGTTTGCCCAATTTTCTTTGTGAAATCTGCTGTTGCTGCCCCCTTTACCTTTAACTGTATCTTTCTCTTACTTTCATTGAGGAGTATAGCAAAGGATTATGGGGCTTAAAGAAAGGACATGTGTCTTCTATAGTGTTGAGGAAGCTAATTTGAAACTGTACTGAGTTGCCATTTTCTTGGTCCATTTAAAAGGTTAGTTCACCCAAAAATAATTTCTGTCATCATTTACTCACCCTCATGTCTGCCTACCATTCAGTCTTTCCTTGTTTGCCCAGTATCCCTGAATCTTTGTGAAATCTGCTGTCACTGACCCCTTACCTTTAACTACAGTGTATAGTGTACTGGATAGTTCAACCAAAAATATATTCTGGCATCATTTACTCACCCTCATGTTGCACCAAACCCGTATGACTGACTGACTTCTTTGGAAAGAAGATATTTTGGAATAGATAGATAGATCTAGGGCCTAAAAAAAAAAATTGATGGAGATGTTTTACCGTTCACAATCTTAATACTGTCATATCCCACACCCCTAAAAAGAACTTTCCAACCCACTTGCTAAAATGAATCAGATCTTTCAGGGATATCTAAATGTGTTCAATTACTTTATAGCTCGCTCTGTTGCACAAATCCATGGATGATGTGACATAAATACTGTAATGTTTTATCAAAGTTTGCCGCTACTTGTTGTTGTTATCAGAAGGATTACACTTTTAGGCAACAGTTAAGTTAGTTTAGTAGCTATTTTTAAATAGTTACTCCCAACACTGGCCTTCTAAGTGTTGAATTCAGTCAGTGCCTTGTAACCCTGAGACAGATCAAAGCTGTAACAGAGCCCAGCATCATTTCTCTCGCTCTCTGTTGAGGACTATCAACTTGTCAGACCTACAGATTATGAACCTTTTGATCCCCTGTCGCATTATCATGTCATTCCTTTCATAGCAGTTCTCCAGAGATGTGTAAAGTGATCAATACCATCCATAAATGATATCTAAGAGAATAAAGGCTATTAACTGCTCTGGGTGTGATCCAGAATCTGATCAAACCGGCTTGTTGGCATTGCTACCAGAGCTGAAATCCACGGGTGTAGAAATTGGCCTGGATAAAATCAATTTTTTCGCTGGTATATTCTAACATTGCTCTATTGATTTTCGGAGAGGTGGTGTGTGGGAGACACAGTGATGTGGTGCTCGGCTCCAGTCGCAGGGCTTCCCCTGTGACTGGCTTTCAAATGTCCTCCCTGCTGGGTTATTAAGTCGGAGTCAATGGAGTGAGCTATTTGAGCTATTCATTTGAATGTGAGATGGAACAGTGCTACATTCAATTTGCCTTGAAAAGCATTTGAATGTTGTTGATTAAGGATTGTTGCATTAAATAGTTTTCTCTTTTTTCATTTCTTTTTACTGGTTTTAGGCTTTTCATATCTCCTATGTATTTTCAGCTGGTCTCCACATAATGATGTGAATTGTCCATTAGCAAACTCACTGGTTCAACCAACCATTTTTAAACCGTTCCTTTTTTCCTTGTTTTTACTGTCTTCTTGGTAAGACGTTTAATGAATACTGTATATATAATGCATGAAATGCTATTAGTCAAAGGTTTGGAAACACTTGACGGAATATATATTTCATGATCTCATATTAATGTGTATTTGGTGTGGCTTGGATATTTTAAATGAGTAATTTTACATTTCTTAAGAAAATAAACTTTTCAACAGTTAATGTTGATATATTTATTTATCAATAATAATGAAATGAATTATTTTACATGCTGTAATTCCTACTGACTGTGCTATTAATTTATTAAAAATGTGCACAGTAACAATAAAGAGTAAATGTTGCTGTAAAAATAATCTTTATGCTTTAATAATGTAATACATCTTGAAATATGTATTACATGTTCTCAATAAATAATTGCAACAGCTAATAATACATTATAATATTTCCCATTTATGGTTGTATCTTTATTACCTTTTTAATGTAACAATGAATAAATAGCACAATATTATTATTAATCATAGCTTAAAATTATTTATGAAAATATATAGTGAATTAGAAATGTGCATTGTAATGTGTTGTGCATACATGCCTCATGAAAGCATTATCAACTGCTGGTGTCAGTCCAGAAAGCGCTGTGTCATCTTGTGTCTGTGTCCTCAAAGGCCTCGAGAGGCAGGTGATTTGTAATAATTATACCTCGTCCCACTGCTGAGGCAAAGGTTAAACTTAGCATCCTCTCTTTGACATTTCAAAGTGACGTTCTGTTGTCATTTTCAGAAGAATTAGAATATTTTTTCATGCCTAGACAAACATTTTTCAACATTTGTGCAACACTTTTTTTTTTCAGCAGAACACAAATGCTTCTTAGATAGTAATCACCTCACAATAATAACCGCCTTCAGAAGAACACATGAGTGTGTAAATTTAACAGTCTCTCTCCTTGTGTTCTTTGTCTTTTCAGTTCTGTAGTTCTGTGTCCTTTTCTTTCTTTCTCTCTCTCTCTCTTTCGCTTTTGCCCTTGATGACAGCTTTTGATCACATTATTTTCCTCTCTACACAGAATCCGAACAGAACATGATCAATGTCAAATGTGTGTGGTTCATGTGCATCCGTTCATTTATTGATTTGTTGGATGATTAATTTCTTGTTTGATTGTTCATCAGTCTGTTTAATTCATTTTTTATTATTATTTATTTTATATACAAGCTATCCGATTTGTATTTTAATACGAAAAGCTGTAGTAACTTATGGCATTGTTCCTATATAACTATAACTATATGGTTCCCAAAATAAATTCTTGTTAGGGAAAGGTGCAACCAAGCGTTTACTTACTTTACTTTCCTCTCTAACTTTCAAAGCTTCTTATGAACTGTTTTATTAATATTGGAGCTGTAATTCACAATTCAACTGTTGATTAGACATATTATTTGATATTATCATGAATCTCTAATTGCTTCTTACACACACACAACGTTGTAGTTGCACTGCTCATTTTTCTTATTTTCAGCTGTGGAGAATGGGTTTCAACTTCCTGTCCTTCATGCATGCTATTTATTTCCCTGCTTTTTAGAACAAATTATCTTGAAAGAGTACTTTGTTTTTGTCAAGGTTTGTGTCTGCGCTGTCTCAAGGTTCTGATTTTGCACTGTATGCTAGGATTTTTTTTCTAGGTTGTTATGGATTGTTCTGTCGGCTCTCTGGCTGTCTTTAACTTGATCAGAGGCTTTTTGTATCAGTTAATGGTGGGTTTTTGTGTGGTTCATGCAATTCTTTTCTGTTATTTATATATATATATATATCTGAAAGGTTTTAAATATATATATATATATATATATATATATATATATATATATATATATATATATATATATATATATATATTTAAAACCTTTCAGATTTGCTCTAATACTCTAATCTTTACATAGACATTGTATGTTGTTACCCTATCTTACACTGTATCTTGAGGCTTAAAAATGTGAACTGTGAATGTGAAGCTTAAGATGCACTACCAGTGTAGGTACTGCTCGCATGCTTTTTGTGGTTTTGTCCACTTTAAAAATCCAGCAGCATAGAGCATGTAAAGTAATAGGTGTGCACTATTCAGAACTGAATTGAGAATGCCATTTGAATTCAGTTCAGTTCAGAACAGAACAGAATTTGAATTAAAATTGAATTCAGGCAGCAAACAGAATGTGGAATGACAATTCAAATTGGAATATAAGGATGTAGAATTGACATTAATTGAAATCCAGATTATTGCAATTAAATAGAACAGCAAAGTTTATCCTTATAAACTTTGAATGTTGGCTTTATAAAGCCTTGTTTTAAAGTTTTGAAATAAATGTAGAAAGCCCCAAAATTTCACAGGCCTTATAGATGGATGGATGGATGGATATGTTTGAAATGGCACCTATAAAAATATGAATGCAGTTTGAATTCCAGTCCAGTAACATAATTTGTAAGCAAACAGGATGTAGAATTCTAATTTGAATGTAAGTAGAAGTAAAATGAACTGTAATCCAAAGAAATTCAGATAATTGTAATATTTAACTAGAACAGCAAAGTTCATGACATATGTTGAATTTAGGCTTTACAAAGTCTGGTTTGTATTTTTTGAAAGATGTTTAAAAATCCCTGGTTTATAGGCCTTTCAGACAGATGGATGGTTGGATGGATATGTTTGAAATGGCACATGTAATTATTTGGACTCAGTTTATTGATTTTATGCTGAAAAAAAAAAAAAACCTTTTGTGGATAAGGATGAAAGAACTTCATTTCCCAGAATTCATAACCTGTGTTTCTTTCAATTACAATTCAATTAGTTTCTCTTCCTGTTATTTAGCTTTTTGTGGGGATATTATGAACACACATCTAAAACTAGACAACTAATCAGTTGTATTTTATGAATGAAAATATGGCAAATATTGGTATATAGTCTCTTAACTTTGGTACTTTCCATCCATATCTACACACATACTGTACATAGACATACACAAGACCGGCCCTTTATTTTTGCTCTTCAATATACCTGCACCTGTTCAAGGAGAAAATCTCAGTGATCGTGCATTAACCTCATTGAGTCCTGCTCAGAGTCTCATGAAAGCGTTCTGCAACAGCACACTGAAGATGAAAGACAAAGAATGAGAAAAGAGGAGATCAGCCTATAACTGCCTCAGACACATGTCTGTCTTGTGTTCTCTCTCTCTTTACCAGTTTTGGTTCTTTTTCCAGCTCAGTGCAGTCTGTGTAAAGGGGCCCAAGAGGAGAAAAAAGAAAATTACTTTTGTTGGTGCTTGCACAATGCTCATTTCCATCTTTCTCACTGAGGCTTCTAGACCCCGGGTCACTTCCAATTGTGTGTCTAATTGATTACTTCCCATGCAATTACGTTTGTGTCATACTCGATTTTTCACTGTTTGAAGCACAGGGGAGTGATCCTCCTTCCGAAGGACAACAGTTGCACTGCAGCAAATCTAGAATGTGGCTGTATTATTAATCTTTTGGTGCAGCTGTAGTGCAATAATAACCAGCGACATAAACTGCAAATGCAAACTTACAGAGGTGGAAAGGGCTGTGTCAATGACAGGACATTTTTTCTCTGGACACTGAGGAAAAGCAGTATTATGATTCTGTTCATTTGCAACAGTACAAACAAGTGCTTCTTTATTAGGCCTAGGCCTTGGAAAAGAACGTTGCCTTTTTTTCTTTTTTTTCCACTTATATATTCTTTGTGCTTTTCACTTCTTAATTTTGCTGACTGTTTTCAAGCTCATTAACTGAAGCTTTTGGGAATTATGTAAGCTATGAGAAAAGAATGTAATTAAAAATTGATGTCCAACCACAGAAGGACTTGAGAAAATTTTAATCATTTGAAAAAAATGACCCTTCTGTCCTCACAAAGGAAAGAAAAGTGTGTGATGTTAATGTATGGACCCTCTTTTAGAAATTACTACATTCATAAACTTTTTGGAATACAATTTATTAAATTTTAAGAAGTTTATTTTGCCTTGGTTAGTGTGAAGGAAAAGAAAAAAAAAATGTTTGTATAGACAGAACACATGCAGAGTGTATTTTCCTTCACTATGGAGATGAAAGGATGACAGAACTGCTGAGAAGAAACAAAGCCCTGGGAAGTGGAGTAGAAAATGGAAGAATTCCTTTTTTAAAGTTGTCTGTGTTTAAAGCCTATGATGTGAAGAGAGAAACAAGAAAATCGGTAATTACACAGAGATCAAATAGAGAGCGTGGGGCTAGTGCTAATACCCACTCGCCCACCCCAATCACTGGAGAAACCAGGCCCATTAATAATGAATCTGGTGTCATCATTAAGAATTTGAACGATTAAACATACAGTATCTCCTGGCTTCAAACACCCCTTTTCACAGTCCAGAGAGAGAGAGAGAGAGAGAGAGAGAGAGAGAAGGAAGTCTATATCCACACATATGGCTCACACATACATGAAGAAAACTGTAAGGATGTGAAACATGAAACATACTGGGGCTACAGATTGCCGTATTAGGAAAACAAATTGTTCATGTTCTGCAGAAGAAATAATTACATGCAGGTTCGGAATGACATGAGGGTGAGTAAATGATGGCAGAATATTCATTTTTGGTTGAAATATGTCTTTAAAGATGAAGTGAATAATTTCTGCACTATTGGTTCAAACAGAAGTTTAAATGTCAGATGCTTAAACACACAGAACAATGTTCTGAAAGCTCCAAAGAGTCCTTGAATTGCTTATTTAATATCATCTCTACACATGTTGAACGTGATTCAACATTAAAAACATCACTTTTTTTTGAAGTATGTCTAATGCTTTCATTTGCAAATTAATATGTAGTACCATGTTCTGTTTAATTCTTGTTAATGTTTTTAAATCCATTCCGCAAGATTTCGTGATATTCCTCCCACAATCCATGCAGTAAATTATGTGGAAAGAATGTGTAGAATATCTAATGAGAACATTGGATATAACGGTGGATTGAGCCTAAAGCAATGCATAAATCCAACTTCATGGGTAAACAACATCCAACTCCATGAGTCCATCAGTTATTCTAATGTACGTATAGCTTTTCATGGCCCCGTAGTTAATTCAATTGCATGAAGCATCCCTAGACAACACAACCAATTAACATCATACCATTCTGTGTACTGTAAAAAGAATCCTGGCAAAGAGAAAGTGGAGCACACCACAGAGTGGTTATATAATCTGAGGCAGTTGGAAAGAGAACAGTGCCTTCACCATGAAGGTGAACCTAGTGCCAGTGTAGAACAAGCATTGACAGAAAGGAAATTAATGCCTGTGTTATCTTTGAAAGTTTGATGATGGGAGATATTGAGCTTTGTTCATTCATTGATGAATATAACAGTGCAGTAGAGATTGCAACTGTTTGACCACATTATTACCAAATTACTGACCAAATTAAATGGATAGTTCACTCAAACAATTTTTTTTTCATTTACTCACTCAAATGCCCTGTATTGTCTTATTTCTTGTATAAATTAATATATCAGACTTTTTTAACTGCTTTTTAAATGCACTGAAAATGGTCATTTATACTGCCAATCAGGAGATATCTACATTTACATTAATTAATTTAGCAGATGCTTTTATCCAAAGCAATTAGGACATGAAGACAATATGAGCAATCAAACCAACAAAAGGGCAACAATATGTTAATAACTGTTGTCGCAGTTAGTCTAACACACTAGTTTTTTGTTTTGTTTTTTTTATTATTTTTTTTTTAAATTAAGTTACATTACATTTTGTTCACACTGACTTAATAAGGCTTGGAATATACTACACAAATTGTATGTACTACTTTTGGTGCCTAGCAGTATGAGTCTTCACTCATTTTTTTATTGTATGGAAAACAGAAGCTCTGACATTATCGGATATCCTGACAGAGATGAAAATGATGACTGCAATGACTTTTAAAGCCTCTATCATGTCAGTTTTAACCAACTATGTAGCCTGACTTCATCTTTGGGCCAGGGACATGTTCAACTGACAGAAATGTGAGTGTAACATAACATCATACCTGTGTTAGTGTGTTTTAGTGTGTTGCTGCTTGTTAACAGCCTGCTCCAGTGTTAAGAAAGCTTTGACATACACACGTTTTAGCTTCGCCCATATGTCTCTATTACCTGTAAGCTAATGGAGTCAAAAGTGTATCTAGGGTGTTGTTAGCACCTGACTTTACCATTTGATTCTAGCCTTTGTAAAATCAGTCATTATGCTCCAGTCCGAACACAGACTCGCACAAACATTTTGATACAAATAGAGTTTTTCCGTATCCCACAGCTGTACATCATGATATTGCTAAATGACTCTGTACATTTATGCCATTGATTATATGTTTGTATCGCTTGCAGTGCAGGCAAACGCTCACAGTTGAGAGAAAGAAGAGCAAAAAACAGGGTGGGGAAAAAGTAGAGCGTGGATGTTGAATAATTCAGGACTGACAGCACATGGGCTTTAGGGCCAGCCGGAGTGCAGGAACTCCAGCCACTGATGAGCAGCGTGCCTGAACCTCACCTTTGTCCCGCTCACACACATACACAGACACAATATGTATCAGCAGCACTCATAAAGCTGCAAACCCTGCTCGTCTGTCCACTCCAAGCTGTTTCAGCCCACCACCCCCTCAGATATCAGACTTGGGCCTCATTAAAAGTTAATGTGAGGCATGCAAAGAATTTTTATGTCAATTAATAATCAAAACAGTTTCCTCCACAGGCCTGCAGTGTTATTTTAGAGCTGAAAACCAGGGCATTCGACACAACACACCCAAAGCAAAGACCGTGGGGTGCTTGAGATTTCAAAGTGACCCCCGTTATCCTGCTACAGACCTGATCAGTTCAAACCGATGAGCATAGCAGGTGATCACGCTGGTCACGGGGAACGTTTCCTGGCAGGTGTATAATGTTTAAACAGTGGTTTGTTGCGCTTGCCAGTGATTCTGGCCCAGTTTCAGTGCATGTGCCAGCCAAAGCCTGTGTCACTGGCATAGATAACACGCAGAGCTGGAGCCGACACACACCCATACACATCTATACACACACAAACACTTACGTTTCAAGTGATACCGACACTACAGACTGATAAAAAGCATCTTCACCTCCGCTAGTCCTCCTGTTCATGATGTCGTCTCTAATTTGGCATCGTTTCATCAAGCCCACAGCAGGAAACATTTATGAAACATTTAAGGGCGCTAAGTCAATTACCTCTGCTCCTGACAGTCACAGACCCCTTGTTTCAGAGTTAATATGATGGAAGTTTATAGTGTGTGTGTGTGTATATATATATATTATTTAGATATATTTATGTGAAGATGTAAGTATATGTAAGTAACTGTACTTATTAAAATATATCAAAGAAAAAGTGTGCATACTAAATTTGATTATATCTCAAATGATGTAAAACATCTTACTGACAAATGGGTTAAACCTAGTGATTTGAAGGAGAGTGTCAAAGATTGGTAAAGTTTTAAAATGACTTTAGTTTTGTTATTTAGTTTTGGGGAGCTGCACTGTGAGGGGGCGGGGGGATTAAGCTTTATTGAACTTATTATTGTATTATGTTAGTATGAAACTTTAAATGATTGTTTTTATGATTTATTTATATTATTATTACTTTTTTCTTTTTTTTCTTTTTGTTACATATATATTACAATATACTTTGAAAACAAAGTATACAATTCAAGTCATGCTAGTTTTATTACTACCAAGTGCATCAAACAAAATTATTTCAAAGATGTGATGTCACTAACCTTGTTACAAGTGATTAGTTCAAACCGGTACTTTCTAAACATTGCTTTGTTCTAACATTGACCCTTAGAAATTTTGTAGACACTAGCTAATCAAGTTAGAATTGGCAATTTTAGCTAAGTCTTACCATTTTGTGTGTAATATCCATCAGACATTCAGACTATGAACTGTTCAATAGTCTGTGGGTGTGCTGGCTGATACTAGAGACTGTATAACATTCATTTAATTATAGAAATGCTTCTTCAATATTATGTAAAGAATTTGACTGTAGCATTTCCACGTTCATCTTATTAATGATATATGGGTGCATGGTAGCACTGTAAGGAATAACTGAAAAGACTGATGGGGTTTGAAATCAAAGAGGACAAGAAAATAATTGGAAAATACCCAGAAATCACTTCTCTAAAAAGGGCTTCAATTAGTTAGTCTCTTTTTCCTTCTTCCTGATTGGCTAGTGAGTTGATAGCTGAGGAAGCAGGTGAACGTAACTGGGACTACCTGTTTTGACTACCATGGAGTCACATCAGACGCCACCACTAAACATGCCCAGTGACATAGAAAACCTCAGAAGAAGCAAGAGAAGCAGAAAGCAGCTGGTGTGCATCTGGAGCGGTAAATCGAGTGAGTTGGCTCTTGTGTTCCAGCTAAACTGGCACAGCAAGGTCTTTGCCGCAGCATCCCCGTCTCCCTCCGTGGTTTAATAATTAATGTATTTATTTTTTACATAGTGGCTCATAGGGACCAGGTTCAGGGGCTGTACTGAATGCAGTGGAGGGTAGTGTCATGAATAGCCCCTGCTGCTGCTATGGCCATCCTGCCAAGCGTTCAAGCTGCCCAGGTGTGGTCTACCATGCGGATGAATATTTGATGCTAAATATACCCAAACTCCTCCCTCACTTCCCCACCTGGCCTCTTCTTTACTCTCAGAGCACGTCTGAAATCACTTTTCCAAACACAGACAATTTCCTCATCCAGCTCTCTTACATCATTTTGCTATTTTTAATGTGTTACACAAGGTATTTTAAGTCATATCTTTTTTTTTTGGTAGCAGAGCAAAGTTTGGCCCAAGCAAAGTTGTCATGAACCAGATGTCATGAAAAGTTTTCTATTATTATTGTTATTATTATTATTATTATTATTATTATTATTATTATTTTAGTATGAATTGATTATTGATTCCCAGCCATACACTTGATATATTTATTTATTTATTTTGACAGCTAATTGCTTTTTAAAAATCCTTTCAAAAAGTAAATGAATAAATCTTTTCTCATTTCCCAGTTTATTGTTTTAAAGATAAAAACCTCTCTCTGAGGTTAAGAGGGGTCACGGTTGAGTCATCTGTATTCAGGTGCTCTTCTGTTTCAGAGTTTGGCTTTCTTCTCTCTATCTGTGGAGCTCCTGGGGACAGAGCTCATTGCAGTGCTGGTGTGGGGTGAGCAGAGTCCTGCTCTGATATCTGAAGTGTCACTCAGAAGCCAACGTTGACTGTCTCTTTCTCTCTCTACCCATGTTTTCATTTTATGTTTTCATTTTTATTGAAGCATGCATTTAAGCTCACTTGTGTTCTCTGATTAAGCCATTGTGCAGTTACGGAGCCATTTTGTTCTGCCCAAAGAATGAGAAAAAGGATGTTTGAATTACTATTCATTATTAACAACTTTTTTTCTTTAAACAAAGTTTCTCTTAATCACTCTTTTTGCACCAAATAAATACATTAGTAAATATTATGTTTTATACTATGGGGCCGTTGAATGCTTGAATCTGATTGGCTGACAAACGTTCTGAGGTGTGCAAATATTTTCTGGGAAACGCACAGCGAATGTAGTTCCAGGCAGCTGTCTTGACTGCATTACAGTTCCATATCACTTCACATAGTAAAACTGTAATAACGGAAATTAAAGGACTAACAAAAACAACAACATGAGTAAATACATATGACATTTCTTTTCAAAGTACAATTAAGGCCATATTCAGATACTTTGCACTGCTCTCTCTCGCTCTCTCTGTGGCACTGCATGTAGTGATTTAACAGCTATAATTCAACAAGCTCACTTACCTGACCCAGATATGCAACATGAAAGGTTATTTCCGTTACTAGAAATGAGAGAGTCTTACCCTTTGCCCTCGCTCATTCATACTGCTATTCATTTTCTGTTCTTTTCTCAGATAAATAAGCAGATGCTCCCAGCCCTAGATAATTCCATAAGCCTTTAATCTGGCTATTTTTCATTCATCAGAAACAACTGCATTAGGGATAACAAAATGTAATCAACATGCTTTAAATGCAATTACCACCCTGAGGAAGTTAGGGGGCAGAGAGGATTGTTGGTAAAACCTACTGTCTGAAGCTGTAATTTGTGTGTGTGTGTGTGTGTGTGTGTGTGTGTGTGTGTGTGTGTGTGTGTGTGTGTGTACTGCACCTATATTTATTGAGCTGACCCACACATTGTAACCCAACAAACAACTCAAAATAAGACTCAGTTCAAATGCTTCCACAGTAACTGTCCATAAATGGATGTTATAGTATATTGTGAGCATCTCTCATTGCTTTTAAAACACTACTTTAACACTGTTACTACACAGTTTTCCCCTCAGCTTTCAATATATTTTAAATTCTTTCTTTATTGCTTATATATCACACCATCACTGTGACAATTCCCCTTATAACATTTGCCAATAAAAATTGTCCTCCTGTAGATAGAACGGGTGTCCTATTTTTTCCCACCATCATTTTGTGGGAAGTCGTGGCCTAATGGTTAGAGAGTCGGACTCCCAATCGAAGGGTTGTGAGTTCGAGTCTCGGGCCGGCAGGAATTGTGGGTGGGGGGAGTGCATGTACAGTTCTCTCTCCACCTTCAATACCATGACTTAGGTGCCCTTGAGCAAGGCATCGAACCCCCAACTGCTCCCCGGGCGCCGCAGCATAAAATGGCTGCCCACTGCTCCGGGTGTGTGTTCACAGTGTGTGTGTGTGTTCACTGCTCTGTGTGTGTGCACTTCGGATGGGTTAAATGCAGAGCACGAATTCTGAGTATGGGTCACCATACTTGGCTGAATGTCACTTCACTTCACTTCACTTCACTTCACTTTTACTTTTTTATTTGTATCAACCTTGGTTGGATTTGAAAGGGATTTATTTCAATTCAGCTCTGGCCTGTTATTTATTACATTTGTCATTGGTTTTTCAAGAGTTGCTATCGAGTTGGTCTTTGTCCCTCCACAGCCTGAGCAAAAATAAATAAATAAATAATGATGCATTGAGCACTACAAGAGGGTCCTTGGATCAGATGAATTCCAAGGACCGAAACAGACACGTGTAACCAGTAGAACACATGTTTTGCTGTCAGCGCCCATCACATATAGGCCATCAGTAGGCTGCCATGATGCTTTGCCTGCCATGGCCACTCACGCTTGAATGTCAACAGTGTCTTGTTAAAAGTGCACTTGCTCGCAGCTAGCATGGCACAAATGCCTGCTGAACTACTCCTGCACAGGTCTGCGCCTTCCCCCTTTCTCTCCCCTGAATGCCTGCGGCATCAACTCCTCATAAATGCTTTTATGTAGTTAAATTAAAGCCGTTGTTCTTTTCAGGTCAGTAGCTAAATACATAAAAGTGCAATTAAATTCAAATGGAGTCTGTCTGTGTTTTATTCCTAGTTTGCCACCCTGTTTCTCTAGATTTATGTGAGCAGCTCTTTTTGCTCTGACCTTGGCTGGGATGTTCGTGGATAGCTCATTATAGAAGCTTCTTCTTATTGTGACTAAATAACATGTAAGTGAGCAATGGTACACAACTTTAAGCTTTTACACTATGGTTCAAAAGTTGAGGGTCGGTAAGATTTCTTTTTGAAAGAATGCATTAATATTCACTGAAGAATCATGAAATGTACAAATGTGTCACGGTTTCCACAATTTAAAAAAAATAAATAAATAATAATAATAAAAATTAAGCAGCACAACTGTTTTTAGCATTGATAATAAAACAGAAGTAACATTAATAATAAGTATGCATGTATATACAGGGCTGGAATTGGGGGTGACATCCCCCTGGTGGAAAAAAATGACAAAAAGCATCCCCCCCAACCATCCCCTTTAAATTAATAATGTTGTGTATTATGTAAAATTTATCATTAAATGTTAAAATTCTCTTCTTGTGATAATTTGCGAACTAAATAACAGCGATTGGCCAATCAGAACTCAATACTGTAACAAAGCTGCGCACAAGCTTCAGCAAGTTTCTGTCATTTTTCGTGCAAAATGGTTCAAGCACAAGTTTTGAAGTTATTTAAAAAGAAGGCAACAGAAGATATGATTTTTCCTTCATTAGAATTTAAAGACATTCCCCTGACATAATGTCATTGTGCTGTATGTGTGACTGTGGGGGACTGAGAGACGATACGAGAGCTGTCGAGTGTCACCAACTTTGCAAAAAAAAAAAAAAGTCCAGAAACATTCACTGCGCGATGAAGCCCATTAGAATGCAGTTAGAATGCCCTTATAATTCAAGCAATGAAAGAAAAAATATGTTTGTATATTCATTGCACAAGCAATTAACTTTTCTGAATATCAGCACATAAATATGCTAATAATTTTACACAACATTGTAGAGCAACGCAGTGTTTCATTTCTTGAATGAATCTGTTTTTGCACAAATCATGTGACCCAGTGATTCAATGGTCCATTCACTGGTTTAAAACAGGGATTTGCTGCCACATGCGAGCGTTTTTATTGTCATCTTTATTTATCCATGACAGTCCTAAACCAGCCAAGGTGCCAGCACAAAAATTATTGTTTAATTAGCAGTATTGACCCAAATTCTTCAATTTTAGACCCCCCCCCCCCCCCAAAAAAAAAAAAAAACCCGTAATAATTATAGGTTTATAAGGCTAATTTTTAATTGAATAAAAACTTTTTCATACAAATTTTGTTATCATTGTGTAAAATTAGTTACGGGACAAACCCCCAGTTTATATATATATATATATATATATTTGTGTGTGTGTGTGTGTGTGTGTGTGTGTACATACACATGTTCATTCACTGTTCGGCTTCAGCCCGCACAGCTTGTTGACTATGACAGGATTCTTTTAATCATAATCCTGAATCATATTATATTGAATCACATTCTTTTTAGATTTTTCTTCTTCATAATCATTGCATTGTTTATAGCTTGCAGAGTTATTTTCTTTCTCACCATATTTTCATCAGAAGTATGTTAAATTAATAGACTTCCTGTAGCTCAAGCAAGTTCATGGGTTCAATTCCCAGGGAGGGAAAAAAGCAAGTACTGTTAAAATTGTTTACCTTGAATGAAATGTAGGCTGTTTTGATTTATTTTAAAGATCGGTCAATATCATCTGTAAGAAATCAGGATTCGGAAGGAGTGACTTTTTGTGCGCGCGCGTGCGTGTCTGTGTGTTTGTGTGTGTCTGTTACAATAATAGAAATCGGTTGCTCTTTTGATGCCTACATGGACACCTGCTATGCTTCAAAACTGTTGAAATACCAACCATGGTACAATGTTTTTAATAACTTTGGCTACTCTTGTAAAGTCATTGCCCTCATTTTTGGTAGTTTAGGCCATGTGCACAAGTTGTGTGTAAGAGGCCTGCAGATCTGTGGACTACATAAGAACAAGGCCAAAAAACTGACGAGATATTGCTCTGTATCAGCAGTAATCGGTAGCCTCTACATATGGAGGCGCAGGTGCCACCTTTACCCTTAATGTGCAAAATGGACTGAGATATTGGCTGCTGTTGTACATCTTTCTGTCAAATTTGGATTAAGTCATGATATATGCTTATCTTTTAATCCAAATAAAGAATTTATGTGTGTGTGTCTGTGTGTTTGTGTGTGTGTGTGTGTGTGTGTGTCTGTGTGTGTGTGTGTGTGTGTGTGTGTGTGTGTGTGTGTGTGTGTGTGTGTGTGTGTGTGTGTGTGTGTGAAATAACAGCAAAAAATCCCTTTTACCTGACCACTACCTCTGAACTGTGTTTGTCAGGTAGTAAGAACATTTCAGGTAGTTTTCCTGAGAAATCACACCTGTCTCTGACAGTCCTGGACTCTATAAACCATGAAGTTGTTAACGGAATGTTATTATTCACCTATTATCTGCCTGCTGTTGAGTCATTTCTGTGTCAGTCAGTTGTGATAAGAGGCTACCAGACACATGGAAGGAATTACTTGTGTTTTTTTCACAAATTGGACGGAGAGGGACTCACAATCTTCAAATTTCCGGTGAAAGATATGTTAGAATCCATAAAAAGTCTTGCTAGTTTTCTCTCTTAGGTCTTATTTAGCATTTAGCCTGTGGTTTCAGAGCACTTACTGTCAAAAAAAAAAAAAAAAAAAAAAACAACATGACAGATATCACCCTCAGTGGTGCAAAAAACAATGTTCAGTTTAACTACAATTAAAACATGAAGTGTTTATTGTTCTCACAAAGTCCTGATGTGTTGGGTTCAGGGCAATTTTTGTTCTCCTCATCGGAAAGAAAAATCACTCTGTGTTCCCTCTCATTGTTTGCTCAACTTTACTCATTGCATTTTTAACTTAGACAGCATCTCCTTGGTAACACGGTTGGAGAGGCCAGGTTGTGTGATGCAGAGCCTCACTGTGATGAATGGCGCAGAAGATCACCTATTTGTACAGTGGCGGCAGGGGAAGTTGGCACAGTCTGGCATATCATTCCTTATGAGCCCTGCCAGGCTCAGTCCCTCTGTGCCACATACAGAGCCAGACTGCTGGCAAAGACTGGCATTAGGCCGGGTGATGTTGGCACTCTGTGATGAATAGGCAGACACATCTATGCCTGATTGACTTGATAATCTTATAGAGAAAGTGTTACAGTAAATGAACTACTAGGACTACTAATAATCTGTTACGTTTTAACCTACGTACAGTAGGCAGCATTTTTAGTCATCATAATCCATGTTTCCATCCAAAGTTGCAAATTTAACTTGTGCGGAAAATTAGAATATTGCATAAAACATTTGCGAATAAACCCTAACCCTAATGTTTCCATCCCATGTGTTCAAGAGAACAAAACTGGGGCAAAGTATCAATAATAAAAATTAGTTGAAACCATTTCAAAAATGATTTCCTACATAATAAATGACTTGTGTCTTGTCAAGACAAAACACAGTAACAAACACTGTCATGCTATCTTGCATTTGGAAGCAGATGCCTAATTTTTGGGAATGTGATCGTTTGACACATTTCTGTAAGGTAATTTTACAAAATAATTTTGATGACGAACTTTTGCTCAGGAATTATTAAAACTACAGTACATTTGATATGCAATGAGATTAGTGCGCTGATTAGTCCTGTTATCCAATCACATAATCTGTTGAGGCAAGTCATGTTAGTTTTTTGTTGCGAACTGAGGAATTTATTTGTCAAATGTGTTTCCATCATAGTTTATGTACATGTTATCCTCAATTGAGTGCATTCATTTCTATGCACATTTTAAGATATTATGTGCATCTTGGCATTTCCGTTCAGCAATTTCTATACAATATCCCTAAAAGCGCATAAAGATATGAGTATGGAAACGTAGCTATAGGCATGTTCTTGACCCAAAGGGTGTTCCAAAAGATATGACACCATTTATCCTCACCAGAGATGGCTATCCCATACTGCATTGCTCCTACAGTAACAGTTTACACTGGCAGACTAATCGAATGCCGATTATAAATATAGTTACATTTCATTAAAATAAAAGTTTGGCAATTGGCAGTAGAAAATAGTTGATTATAATTAAAATGGATTAAAATGTTTATGTATTTTTTAATGCCTATTAGTCTCATGCATTAGCTTAGCAACATGCTAACAGCTAATGTTACTGAAGTCAATTATTTAATTGAATCTCTTATGTGCTTTACATTAGAAGCCCTGTTTGTATAATGCACAGAGTTGTGTTCCTAATCAGTCAGTTATGATGTTCCATTTCAGTTAGGATGCAGTCTTAGAAGGATGCTGCCTGTGTAGGCAGTAGACAGTGAGGCAGCTCACTGTTTTGGAACAGAGCCAAGATATGATCCAAGTTCAGCCATGTTTTAAGTACGTAGAAATGATGGTTTGTGTGCATGTACAGCATTTCTCAAAGAGTGACATGGATGTTTTCACTTCATTTGAGACAAAATTGAATCTGTAGCTTTTAGAGATCCAACAACAAGTCAAACAGTCATTCAAATGAAACCATCTGTCATGACTGCCGAGAGAAACGCTTTACTGAACCCAGTGACAGTGCTGGCATCTAGACTACCAATGTGTGTATGTGTGTGTGCTCTTCTACCCAGCTCTTGCAGCTGTGTGTCCTTTGATACAGGTATCTTGCCTGCCAATATGTTCCAGCTGAGAAACTGAGATTAGGGTGATAATGTGGCCTATTTTTATTTATTTATTTATTTTTTTCAGATTTATCACAAATATGTTCTTTTAAATTGTATTTTTATGTTGTAGGGATAAATAAATATTAAATGTAAATGTCAAATGTAAATGAAAATATTAAATATAATCATTAAATCTAATTAGCAAACGTTAAATCTAAATCTGTAAATGTTTAACTGTTAAACACTTGGTTTATGACTGACTTTTTTATATGGAACACAAAAGAAGATGTTTTGAATAATGGTTCTGTCCATACAATGAAAGTCATTGGTGTCCAAAACAACACTGACACTAAGAGAATTTTTTTCAAAATATCATCTTTTGTGTTCCACAGATAAAAAAAAATAAATAAATAAATAAAAACAAGCAACAAAAAAATCCTGGAGCCGCCACTGCTTGTGTAACTAGCTTTAGCCGCAACATCTGGTGTACCATTTTACATGACTATTGCATGTAAACCAGGGGTCCCCAACTCGGTCCTGGAGGGCCGGTATCCTTCTCAAACCAGCCCCAAAATCACCCATAGCACCTCACAGGAAGTTTCTAGTATGCCTAGTAAGACCTTGATTAGCTGTTCAGGTGTGTTTAATTGGGGTTGGAGCTAAAATCTACAGGAGCAGGATTGGAAACCCCTGATGTAAAAAAAAAAAATGCTATTATCTGCTTTATTGTTTAGTCTTCTCTTGTATGATCAGTGTTTTGATGTAATAATGAAACAGGTGCTGACTGAGCCTCTGTAGTCTTCTGTTGTGGACTCTCTCTTCCCTCAGGTGTTTTTTATGAAGTATACGCTCAGGTTCATTGAAGCTGGACAGCATCCTAACTGTAATGGAACATAATAAGTGAAGCTAGAGAGAAATCGTCTGTAGAGAGAGAAAGATACAGTAGCGTTCCTCAGTCTTCTTCAACCAGTTGGGCTGTCTGAGGACCCCTGCTGAGTCCTGCCATTGCATTTATTTGTTTTTCTAACTCTTACCTCTAGGAGAGTGCAAGACATCTGCCTTCAGCCCTCCCAGCATGTCAGATGCAGAGAACGCTAAAATTAATTTATCCATTGAGCGACAGGTTTCTCAATGCCCTGTAGAGAGAAGGGAAATACACAATAACACTGTCTCCAATCATCCATGGAGTACAGTTTAATCAAGCTTTTGTTAGGCTATTATCAGTTTCAGATGGCCTGTGGTTATGAATATGTCTCATCTGTTCTTCCACCACATGGCTAATCTCCTGTAGCTGTGAAAGAGAAACCCAGTGCAGTAAATAATGCAAATCTGTTATAAGCTCTCTTGTGTTTTTGTCCAAGTGAGTGAGGATTACTCCAGACACGTTAAGATCATAATGTTCATTGTCATCTGGTGTGCCCAAACAGAGATGTGTTGCCTGTGAACGCACGGGGAGGGGAACAGCAGATTGATTTCTCTCCAAATCCGGTGATCCGTGTGAGACAGTATGATGCATATTAGGGCAAAGGATTGAGAGGCGTCTCCCTGCAGATGAAATATGAAATTACAAACCAGCTAGCATCGCTGTCCAGAATGTCGCACTCCAAATCCAGGATGGATCTGACTCTGACATTGTCTGGGAATGTAATTATTTCCTTCCCTCTGTTTGTGTCTGCTTGGAGTAGACATCGCTCAGAGGAGAAGAAAAAAGTGGGGAGAAATATAATGAAGACAAAATCAAAACAAAAATAGATTAAGGTTATTAATAATAGCAGTAAAAGTCTAATTTGTCTAGACTTTTTGTTAAAGGGATAGTTTATCCTAAAATGAAAATGCTGTCACTATTTATTCACCCTCATGTCGTTTCAAACCTGGATGATTTACAGTGTTTTCTTTTTTGGGTAATAAAAGGAGAAATTCAGGAGTTAATTTTGTAATGAAGTGGGGCTGGAGATTTCAAACTCCAAGAAAAAAAAAAAAAAAAAAAAATATATATATATATATATATATATATAGAAGTAGCCCTAAAAAGCATTAAGATACATCATACAATGCCCTTGTGTTATAGACCGAAAATTAATCGTTGTTCACTGAAAATCAGGTGTCTATTAATTGTGACTGGATTGAGTCATTGAGTATTGTAAACTAATCATTTAGACTTTGTGAAACATATCACAAATTTACTGAAAAAAATCTAATTTTAAAGATTCAAACACATTGTTGCATTTCTTAAACACATGCACATCATGTATGGACAACATTTATAACATTTATCATAATTTATTTATATTATTATTATATATTTTTATAATTTTAAAGGAAAAAAAACAACGACTATTACGTTATTCAAAACTTCACCTTTTGCGTTTCTCACAAGTCATACAGGTTTGGAACAACGTGAGGATAAGTAAATGAACTTTCCTTTTTTAGTGAACTGTTCCATTAAAGCATCAGTCTGGTCTGACTGTGGATTCTGGGCTGACTTACCCAAGAAGTAGGCCAGTACTGACACCAGAGGGTCAAAAAGAGTCACTGTGTGGAAATATCAAATTATTTTATACATTATCTTTGCTCTCTGGTGAGCCTCACCTTGCTCTTTCCATGTAATATAAGATAGTGACGAGGTCACCTTCACTGGAACGATACGCTCAGAGGCGTCCGCTGACATAAGTCATTAAGTAGTCAGTGGTGTTTTATTGTTGCTATCTGTGTTTTAACAGAAATTCTGAATGGAGGGGTGTATGTGGACCAGAACAAGTTCCTGTGTCATGCTGATACCATCCACTGGCAGGATATAGTGAAGAACGCTCGCCCTGATCACCTGGTGGTGCCGTCCAATAGCAGCAGCTCATGTGAGTACTGACCAGTCAGAGCATGAGGTGATAAAATGGATTGTTAATACACAACTGTTCAAGTTTGGGGTCAATAAGATTTTTAAATGTTTTTGAAAGAAGTATCTTATGCTCACCATGGCTGCATTTATTTAATTTAAAATACAGTAAAACTATATTATGAAATATTTTTGTAGTCTAAAATGACTTTTCTATTTAAATATATTTTCAAACGTAATTTATTCCTGTGATGCAAAGCTCAATTTTCAGCAGCCATTACTCCAGTCCTCAGTGTCACATGATACTTCAGAAATCATATATACTGTATATATATATATATATATATATATTAGTTTTATAATATATATTAGTTTTTACTGCTTAATGTTTTTGTGGAAACTGATATTTTTTTCAGGATTATTTGATTACTAGAAAGTTCAAAAGGGCAGCATTTATTTGGAATATAAATCTTTTATAAAATTGTCTTTATAATGTCTTTACTGTCACTTTTAATCAATGTGTCCTTGCAGAATATAATAATTAATTTCTTAATAAATAAATAAAACAAACTTACTGAGCCCAAACTTTTGAAGAGAATTGTACTGTCATTCTTTCTATTCATCAAAGAATCCTAAAGAAAATGTTACACAGTGACACAATGCTCGGAAACCATGGAATAATTATTTTTCCCTTTTTATTAAATGTATACTTCATCCTCAAATTAAAATTCAGTAACTATTTACTCGCACTCATGTCAATCCAAACCAAACCGGTATGCTGTTATTTTTATGAACACAAAAGAAAAATGTTGTTCCTGTGTTTTCACAGCTTTTTTGTCATACAATGAAACCAGGAAGTTGTCAAGTTCAAAAAACACAATTACACCGTTCATGTGACTATTTTATGGTACTTTTATTTGGTGCATATGAGCTGTTATTGTGTTTAACAAAAGACCAAAATTTCACCTTCTGCGTATGTTAAAAAAAAAAAAAAAAAAAAAAAAAAAAAAAAATATATATATATATATATATATATATATATATATATATATATATATATAAAAACCTTGATGAGGGTGAGTTTTATTAATCTTTAAAGAAAAGCTCATTTTTATAGCTTGTAACAGTTTCAAAGTTACTTATGGTGTTATTCTACTACCCACCATTAGGGGGACACTGTTGTTCCTTTATGCTAAGGTTAAACACAGGTAAGAAGTAGAAGAAGAGAGAGCTGTTTGGTAAGGGGAAGGCATGGCTTCGCTCTTGTAGCCTTACCTTCACTGAGATGTCCTGATTGGGAATCATACCGTTTTATGCTCAATCAAAGTAAGGTTCTTTTTTTTTCAATGGTGGCTGAATAAATTGTATTCCCTTGTTGGTGATGTTTATAATGTTTAATATTTTGTTTGTAGAAGGACTCCTTTTACCTACCCTTTTTTTGTACCCATGGTCCTTTTTGCTATTTCATGGTACATGTTGGAAATAGAAAGGACAAATTTACCAGCTTTGCTTTGGGTCACCGAAATGGGATATTACTTGAAGAGGATAAGAAATGGTTTCTGCTTTTGTCTGGAATTGCTGTGTGGAGTATTGAATTTGGTCTGGACTGTTACCAAGGATTGAATAATTGGGTACATCTACATTGTCTAGAAGAGTTCTTCTTTTAACTATGGACTGTGGCATATAGCCTAAGTATTCCCGCATTCATTACATCCGACATTACATGCTCATGTCATCATGACTATGCATTTTGTATTTTTAATTGTTGGTTGACATTTGTACTATTGGATTATGGTATATTAAAATTTTTTTTGTTTATAATATTGCACATCACACTTTTTTATTTTTCACAAAATATATCTACAAAAAAAAAAACAATTTTTTTGACATCAAACAGTTTAATGATTGTGAAAAGTTGGTATGTAGATCCCTCCCCAAAATACTTTCAGATTTATAATAAACTTACCATAGAAGTACGAGTTTGTTATAAGCTCTTAGTGATAATTTTAAGAATGTGTCCAGGCTCACTTTTTATCCAATCAATCAATCAATCCTCTTGATCTGTTTTGCCTCCCCACTCTCCAAATCAAGGGTTTTGAATTTATAATCCAGTATAATCTCTTAGTGTTTTGGGGCAGAGATTGTCCTCATTGATTTTATTTAGTTATTTAGTGAGGTTATTTACATTGTCTATTCAGAAAAAAAAACAACAACAGGGAATAAGCAATGCAGCTTTCACCATTCAAAATGCAATCCTGTCCTTCCAGCCAGTATTTATCAATTACTTCTTTCCAATGTTTGTAACCTTCAGATTAGGGCAGAAGCAGCCACATGGGCAGCAAGGAAAAGTGTAGAATGATCTTGAAGGTCAATGTAAACATTAAAATCAACCAAATGAGACCTTGAGCATCTCTGTCATTATTTACTCACCCTCAAAAAAAAGACATTTTAATGACCAGGAGTTTCTAAGTTCAAAAAAAGCATCACAAAAGTGGCCCATACGACTCTAAAAATGGTGTATGGCTTCAGAAGTCAGATTATAATTGAATAGACTACTTTTATGGTGCTCTTTAGAGCACTACAGTGTGAAACACTGTATAATTTCCATTGTATGGTGAGTGAATGAAGGCAGAATTTTCATTTAGGCTGAGCTATTAGAAAGGCAATGGAGCAGCCCTTTCTCACCATATCTCACAAAAGTTTACAGTGAATGATAGAAAAATCAAGTACTTAGGCAGAAAAAGAGGAAATGAGACAGAGAGTGTAAAAAAACGTGATGTTTAAAAAGAGGAGATAGTCAAAAGTGCCTGGCCCATGTAGTTGAAGAGCGTAAGCCACTAGTGTAATTACTCTTAACTGAAGTGGAACAGGGACAGAGGACAACACTCCATCAGTCAGCCATGCTCACACTGCAATTTCCCAACAGTCAATTAAGCTTGGGTGGCAGAACAGCCACCGCAGATGAGTGTAGCAAAGCCATACGGGACGTCTCCTCTGGGGTGGGGAGGATTCGAGCAGAGCTCTGGAGAGCCAGGCAGAACATTGTTCTGTCAGTCAACAACAACTCTTTCCCACTTCATCAGAGCAGGGTCAATGCGGATCAAAAGAGTTCCATCCTAAAGCGGAATGATCCAGATTGTGGTTACTGTGATGAAACGTTATGACAGTATTATGAACAATATGATGATGACCGATATGGATAGTGTGATGAGAATGCACACTTAAAAATTACATTTTATAGTCAACATGAAATCAGAACTGACTTTTTAAAGGGAATTATCTTCCTGGTTTTAGTGAATGTTATTTTTAAATAAATAATGCTAGGTTGTGATATCTTTTATTAAAATGCAGAAATTTGCTATAACTAAATATTTTATCTATTCTGGTTGCAGGTCAGAGGTGTCACAGAGGATGTAATGGACGCTGCTGGGGGCCAAAGGAGGACCAGTGTCAGAGCTGTGAGTGTCAGAAATTGTCAAACCATCCTCATTGAAATGAATGAATTTATATTGTGGCCTTTAGTTCAGTCATTCCTTGATGGTTTTGAATCTGTCATACACTGATCGGTTTGCGCAGCGCCGATGCATCTCAAACGAGCCTAATTTAGTTTCTTCTGCTGTCCGATTCGTACATGTACAGCTGAATACCGGTCCTCTCACTCTCGCTCATGTTGCTTCTCCTCTCTGTTTATTGCCATACGCAAAGCAGAGACGTCTAGGCTCCGCCCCCTTCTGGAGTCAGGCAGGAATTTGCAGCTCATTTTCGAGTAAGGGAACACACCCCTGAAACAGCACTTTTTAGACCCGCCCCAAAATGAAACTTTTCAACAAGTTATAATAAATTATCTGTATGGTATTTTGAGCTAAAACCATGTTGAGGCTCTAGAATACCCCCCTGTGTGGTAAAATCACTGTAACAAACAGGCTATTGTGGGTTATTCATTTTTTTATTTCAAATTACTTTTCATAGCATACCTTATCAACCAGGATGGAGAAAAAACCTCTCAGAAGAAACTTTTACTCATGAATATAATATCTAGACACTGCAAATACAGCCACCAGAGTGAGGTGAAGAGTCGTTCCACTCTGTGAGAGTTCTCCAGCTTTCTCCACAGGCTCAGTATGGCACCTCCAGCAGGCCGTGGCACGCCGCTGCCCTCCCAGTGGAGGATAATTGAAGAGAGAGACAGGCAGCCTGACTCTCCTTCTCCTCTCACATGTACTGTAGCTGCAGGAATCAGCTGCACTTAAAACTACCGAGATTAATTACTTCAGGTCCCTCAAAACTCTCACACACAGCCAGATCCTCTGTCTCTCTCTTTCAGGCTTCTTCTCAACAAGCTTGGTCACAACACGCTATAACTCTGATTTCCCCCGGCATGCTCTTATGATGCAGTCAAATGCTAAGTCAGACTGCTCAAAAACATGTCATTACCCCTGCCTTGAAAAGCTCACTAATGCACACGTAAGGATCTCTTTTTAAGGACAAAACACTCAGCTTGTACTGGATTTATTTCTATTGTAAAAAGAAGCCATTTTTGACATTTTCATGTACAAAAATACTCTCATGGCAGTTATTTTGCATTACATTCGTCTTGTGTCATTAACATGAGCTGGAAAGCTTATAGGTAGGCCCACACAGATTTTGCACCAGATCATTTCTGCAGAAGCATTGCCTGCTTCTTGCATATTCACATGCAATTCATGTGGAGTTAAAATCATTCTGAAATCATCATGTGGTCTCCAATCATTGTTTTATTGAATTTAGTAATTTGTCCATATTTATAATAAATAAATTTTGTATCTGATGGTGTTGATCCATATAATGTAATTGACAAAAAAAAAAATTGTATTAAAACATCTGTTTTTTATTTTCATTTTTCACTCTCCCCTTAAAAAGTGCAGAGAGTCTGGTGATTCTGTCCGGACCAGCTAATAGTATTTCTATGAGACCATGTATCTGTATTCAGGACAGTATCATCACACAGATGAGCAGAGCAGAGCAATTTCACTTTACCAAATGGCAGGAAAACTATCATGTACCTGAAATTTGTACTGCCCTGGTGATATCACCATTTATTCATATAACGGACGATCATTTTTATAGACTTCTCCGTACAGTAAAATGGTTTGGTGGGTCAAGTAGGAGAATATGAGCCTTTTCCCTTCTCAAATACTCCCTAATGAATAATTATGTCCTTCCTGCTTCCCCTTTTCTCTCTCTTCTGCAGATGTACCTGTCATTTTACCCTGTCCCTCCATCTGGGTACCAACACACTCTCATTCTTCTCGCTCGGTTTTGTTTTCATTCCATCTTCAAGACCTCTGAGAGAAAATCTGTTATTTATATGGAGAAATAATTTAAAAGGTGCTTCTGTCTCTATGGCTATGTTCTAAATCTACCAAGCATACTAGCTAAAAAATATATATTTTTTCAATAGAATTTTGCATTATCTTGTTGCTAAGTTAACTTTGTGGAGCTCCTTACAGTATAAACGTGAAGGTTCAAAGCACACGATTTTGAAAAGAACATTCCATTTCTAATTACAGTGCACTGTTGTATTTTCATTAAATTTTATTTATTGAAATAATTGTATACAGTACTCATCAAAAGTTTGGAGTCAGTAATCTTTTGAAAGAAATTAAAGGATTAATTCACTTCCATGATAAAAATGTCCTGACAATTTACTCCTGTGTTTTTTTCTGTGAAGTAAAAATGTTGTAAACATAAGCAGCTCACTAGGTTTTGGAGCAGAGCCTGTTCTCTCTTTTTTTCTGTCTAGTATATTCTGATCTCATTTAGATAGTCGTAGGCAAACCTTTGCACTGCCTCCACTAAAACACTACATGTCACCGCACTGCACCAGATAAGTCTGTACTCTCTTCTCCCCTCGTCTCACCATCCTCACCTTTCTTCTCATCACAGTGGTTAAATCCGCAGCTTGCCTCGTCACCAGCCTCCTAGCTTGAGTAGTTTTAATTGTCGAAATGATAAGGATGAAGTAATTGGAGAACTGTGCGACTGTGAAATGGATTTGAGTTTCATCTCACGCTAATGAAGCCATTTACTAAGTTGAGAGCATTAAACATTCTTGCTGGATTTTTGCTCTAGCCTTTCTGTCATTTTTGCAAACTTAAATCTGTATTTCTTCTCAACCCAGTGGATACTGAGTAAATATTTCAAACTAGTGTATTCAAATAATGATTTTTTTTAAGCATAATTAGACTTGGAATCAATTTGTGCATTGCTAAACTGGGATTACATCAAAATAAGAGCACCGCTTCTTGACCTAAAATTTGTCTGCGCAATAAAACACGGCATTTGAGCTCCTAATGAAACTCTCAGAGGCTTAATATTCTGTGCTTTATAGTCGTCTGTGTACTTTATCAGATTGATGGTGTATAACTGCCAGTGGCACATGTATTTTTAAAAGCGTGTTTTATGGCAAATGAATCAACATCATCACTTCTCTGAGTGGGCCTTTAGTTCAGTGCGATGTCTTTTGTTTTCGGAAAACAGGCCATTTGGTAGTAATGGCTTGCACTACCATAATAGCAGTGGTAAAGTGGTATTTCAGAGGAAGGCCAGTTCACATCCATTGAATCTGTTCATATAATAACTTTTATACACATGCCTATCATAGTGTATTGAATATGTTCCTTTTACATAAAAATACAGTTGTTAGCTTTATTATTAAGGTCTTATAGTGAGGCTGTAATGGCGAGGGACACTTGTGTATGTAAATACACTGAAAAAAAAAAAAAACTGGAAGGGTAATGTTTATGATGGCCCAGTAGGCATCACTGAAGTGTAAACACAGATGACCATGATAATTTATTGATGTAAAGTTGCAGAAGTTCAGAACAAATTTTCTCTCTCACACAGCTTAGTTTAAATACATTCTCTCTTTGGACTGTAAGCAAGTTCTGAAAGTTATAGTTTGTATCAGTAATCAGTGTGTCTTGCATTAATATTTAAAAATATAAATATTCAATTAGCATGAGATCAAAAAGTTGGATCTATAATAAATATACTAAAATTAGAAAGTCTTTTAAGTAGTTTTAGATGAAGTATAGCATCTTACCCAGCAGGTAACTGCTGTCACAGCTTGAAATTTTGTAACCATACCCAGATCCATGTATATCTTACAAACTCTTGATAAAGAGTTAACACGCATTTGTAAGATGCTGTGTGGCGTGCAGTCAGCCCGAACAAGCATGCACATACAAATGCTGCTGTGGAAATCCAATTACAGCATTGTACAACCACCGTGCTAGCAATACACACACACACACACTCACGTTCATGCAAGGACTGATAGATAAATGAAAATGACAGCCTTTGTAGGGTTTGAGTAAGAAAAAGCTATGCCTTTCTTACCAACCCCAAACTTTTGTATTGTAAGTAATATATCCTCCATTTTGATGGCAATTCTATTGTGCTCATGAGGTTTGTTCCCATCCTGGCAATGTAAGAAGAGTTACAGTACGTCAGCCAAGCTTTCATGTCTGCGTTTGCATCCTTACAGTTTGTAAAGGATATTTCTGGCCTTATTTCAGAAAGCTCCCCAAGCTCATTCAGCAGCTACACTGGAGATGTATTCTGCATGCCATATGGTAGAAATTACTGTGAATGTCTATATTCATTACTGTGAGGATCACTAGCAGAGATAGCAAAGCAGTGCAGCTCTGTGATCACCATCACTCTGTAGTTAAAGAGACCACACATCCCCACATGTTCTCCTTGGTTAAAGCTCTGTTTACTTACATTATGACTCTTACTGCCATCCAGTCAGCTGTGTAGTACGATGAGGGGTTATGGTTAAAGAAATCATCACACAAATGCTAATTTAAAATGCATATTTCTCTTACACTTTCCCTTATCTCTGGTTCTTTCTCAGTGACGAAGACAGTGTGTGCTGAGCAATGTGATGGCCGCTGTTTTGGGCCATACGTCAGTGACTGCTGTCATCGTGAGTGTGCTGGAGGCTGTTCTGGACCAAAGGACACCGACTGCTTTGTATGTCTTCAGTATTCCTTTAACTTCAGTTTGTTTTACAGTACATGGTAACAGCAGGGTGAAAATTCCTCTGTCTACAAACTGTGTCTCTGTGTATTTGGCTGTAATTGTCAAAAATAAAGTGGGATTTCAAAGTCGGAGTCCACTAGCAATTTTGCATATTTCTATTTTAATAGTTTTTTCATTACAATTTATTTGATCAGCATCATAATTTGAGTGAAAATTTAACACTTTATAATTAGCTTCCATTTGTTAACTGCATTAGTTAACAAAGAAAAATATTTCTAAAGTATTTATTGATCTTAGTTAATGTTAACGTCAACATTTACTAATATGTCTTTAAAATAAAACAATGTATTTGTTCATATTACTTAATGGACCTGAACCTACATGAACTAACAATGAACAGTTGTATTTAACAAAGATAAATAAATACTGTGACCAATGTATTGTTCATTGTTAATTAATGCATTAACTAATGCTAAATAATGGGACCTTTTGGAAAAATGTTACCAAGGTAAATGTAAAAAAATTAACATGAATTTCAGAATGTCAGTTTTTTTTTTTTTCATAACAAATTACATAATCAGCATCACCATTTGTGAAAAGTGAAAGTTTAACGGAAAAATTAACATTAATTTCAGAATGTCTCAGTATTTTGTTGCTTCAATGTGAACTTCACAAATTTGTGTCAAACCTGGTTATCATGTTCTCCAGCATGATTTAAGATGATCCAGTGAGATGATCCAACGAGTATCTTGAGCTTCAAAGGAAGCAAGAACATTAGATATTATTAGAATATTAGATTTGGATTAGAATATTAGAATATTATAGCTGACTCTAGATTTGGAATCACATAAAGCTGCAATTGTAGAAGTGTTTCAGTAACAGCGGCAGACCCATTCCAGCACCCTTACCTTATCTTTGAGTTTTTGTTCTGCTATGACATTCACTTCTCCAAAAGAGATCCATGTTGCCTTCAGATGACTCGCTTTTGACCAAAAATCTCCCTAAAGGAAATGTTCTTTGCACGGGAGATACCATTAAAGTCTCATTTCGCCCCACAATGCCTTGCTGTGAATGAGAGTGGGGGCCACACCTCTGTAGCTCTTTTGTTACGTGCTGCCTGGGCAGATCCCGGCCGTCTCTGACTGCTCCTCGTTCCTTCAGCCCTCGGAGAAAGCGATTTATCGCACCTCTTTGGTTTTTTAATTAGTTATCCTCAGCTGTAATCATTGGTATTGTGCTTCGCAATTGTTCTCTTTTAATTGAAAATGCACTTTTGCAGCATGCATTGGGATTTGGATCAATGCCTTTATTTTAATTTTTTTATTATTTTATTTTATTTTTTCTTACATCTCAGCAATTCTAAAGCAGAAAACAGTTATTTCATGCATCTGACGTCAGACTGATAAAGCGAAGAGCTTTTTCTATTCTGTAAGCCTGTTTGAATCATTATTTATTTGTAGCATTGCTACTTTATATTGCTTATATGCTGTATTGGTGTTGGGTGACATACTTTTTTGTGGGTTGAAGCGGATTAGTGGAGCAATTTTGTGTTCTGGCACATTCTTCTATTGCATAAAATCCTAAAATGAGACTGTACAAATAGCAACACAAGTTTTGTCAGCTGTGTTATTAAATAAATGTGTATTGCTGTCAATAACCTTGTTTCTTTGTGTCCAGGCCTGCACTAATTTCAACGACAGCGGTGCATGTGTGACGCAATGCCCTCAGCCCTTTGTCTACAACCCCACCACGTTCCAGCTGGAGCACAACCCAAGGGCCAAATATACATATGGAGCGTTCTGCGTCAAAAAGTGCCCACGTAAGACAGACAGAGAAAACTAAGACAAACATGTGTATGCTTACGCACACGCTTCTAGCTGGATCTTTCAATCATATAAATTGAT
The DNA here is from genome assembly GCF_018340385.1 of Cyprinus carpio. Classification (NCBI taxonomy): domain Eukaryota; kingdom Metazoa; phylum Chordata; class Actinopteri; order Cypriniformes; family Cyprinidae; genus Cyprinus; species Cyprinus carpio. The sequence continues at coordinate 22,030,210 of NC_056580.1, read as the reverse complement.
ATCAGGTGCCATGTTGAGGCGCGTTCACATTCGGGAATGTAAGCATGTTTCAGATTGAATGCAAATGAGGCGGACCGGCTGCACCTGAGTCCTTGAGCCCCTGATGTGGTGCGGTACCCATGTATAGCCCCAGGAGTAAGCCTGTCTGCTAAATCTCACTCAGCTTCTTGACTTCTGGTTTCCCCATTGATTTGAGGGAGGGAGGGAGGGAGGCAAGAAAGAAAGAAAGAGAAAGAAAGAAAGAAAGAAAGAAAGAAAGAAAGAAAGAAAGAAAGAGAAAGAAAGAAAGAGTATGTGTATGCCAGGGGTCTTTAACAGAGGAACTGTGGCAGAACAGCAGGGGGTCCACCAATTGTTTGATCTCAAAATAATTAATGTGAAAATAGTTAAATATGCATTAAGTTAACCCTCATGTTCTGCTGAGAATTGTTTTTGTTTTTGATTCTCAGAGAGCAATAATATTTGTGTAAAAATTAAACTAAATGTATTTTCCACTTGTATTATTTTGATAAGTTACTGATCAAATCCTAGCAGAGAGATATTATAAGATGATGCATCCCTTTCTTCCCCAGTCATGTGATTTACAGAAGTGTGACTGGCATCAAATGTTTTCTCTCATCCCCAACTGCTGAACTTCAATTTTGTCTTCACATGAAAATTTACATTAAAAATATATTAAAATAGAAAACAGTTATTTTACATTGTAATAATATTTCACAATATTTCTATTGTTACTGTATTTTGGTCAAATAAGTGAAGCCTTGGTGAGCATAAGAAATTTATTTCAAAAATATTACATAATCTTTCTAATCCCAAACCGACCTTTTGAAATGTATATGCGTCCTGAATTATCAACTTGATACTTCAGTGATCGGTATGTTTTTTTTGAGCTGTTCAATTTTCTAAGCTATTAAACTGCCTGAACAGAATTCCCACAGTTATAGATAACCTGGTAATATCAGGGAATTTGGAAATTTAATTTCCAGGTTATGCAAATGAACAAGATCCTAAAATATTTAATTGGCTAGAAGGCTAAAAATTGCTCTTTTTGAATGCCAACTCTATAAATAAGAACATCTAGAAATATCATGGAAATTCATTTGTCAAGAAGTGCAGGGATCCTGCCTGAGACCCCAAACAGAACATAACGGTTAACTTCAACCACAGTGAAATAATTTATTTTCCATTCCACATTAAAATGTACCAAATAAAAATAAAATGTCATGCACATCTTTAATGTTTGTTTTAATTGCTTTGCAATGTCAGCACCATGACATAGAAAAATAGTAAATATTTTACTATACAGTGCAACACATTTTTAAACCGAGTGTTCCGGTTCCTTCTCTGTTTCTCTATCCAATGAGAATAGACCTGATGGTGTAATAATGGAGATAGGAATCTGTCATACCCCCTATTGTATCTTTCACTGAAACAATAAAAGTTTCTTGTGAACTGACCTGACTTCTTTGAAAAGAAGAGAACGGTGAAAGAGTAACAGTGAAAGAATGGAAGAGAGCTTTGATAACAGTGATGATAGGTGAGCACGAGTGCCATTATTCCCCCTTGCTGGGCCGCCACTGCTGCAGAATGAAGGGTTTGCACACTGACAGACGCCCACTCCAGAGCTCAGTCCACGATGAATGTTATTGTGCAGTACTCAGAGACCCGCCCCAAAACCCAGACTGCCCTCCACAGTCACGCAAGACCAGTTTATTCAAATGCTCAGTTTCTCTTGGCTGTCAGGGTTGTGAAGGTGAGGGCTGTGTTTTTACCCAGGGTTATTTGTTCTCCTGGTGTCAGATGTTAAATGTAGTGGCACGTACAGTAGTTCTTCACAGTAAGAGTCTGAGATTCACGTTACATCTAAGAGGTGTAGAGAGACGTCCATCTTCCTTTATCTGTCCCTCCATGATCCCGTCTCTTCTCTCTGGTGATGGATGCCACGCTGCACAGTCACCGCTGGAAATGGGTTCTTTCCATCACGCACACACGCCACAGTCACGGTCCCCACTGCGGATGTGTTAATGGTTTTTGTCTGAGAATGGATGTTTCTTCTCTACCATTTCAAAATGTCAATGGCCTTTTTCACAGAGATTGCTAAGACTTAGAGCATTCCGCTATCTGACCGTTTGTTCTGCCTCTGTGTGTGGTATGACAGATAACTTTGTGGTGGACCACAGCTCCTGTGTCAGAGCCTGTCCCAGCAACAAGATGGAGGTGGAGGAGAATAAAATCAAGATGTGTATCCCCTGCACTGATATCTGCCCAAAAGGTGATCACACACATCATCAGAGGTTAACAAAATGCCATACATTAGGGTTGCCACCAAAACAAATTTCCGTTTGTCAGTTTCAATACCATTAAAGTTTCATAATTTGCGATGCCAAAGGAAAAGCTTAACTGCTGTTGAACACACTTCTTTATTTATGACAGTGTTATTTTACTATTATGTACAATTATAGTGTATATCAATATTTTGAATTGGCTTTTATTTTTGTACTGTGCTTTTGGAAATTGTATTATTACTATTTTTATTTTAATTTTAAAAATTTTAGCAGTTCAGCTTTAACTTATTTTATTTCAGTTTCTACATTCCTAATTTTTAAGTGTAATAATATTTGCTGCATTTCATTTCAGCTTTATTTCAATAAACAATATATTTTTTAATAGCTTAGTAAACAACACTGATTTATAAATTCTTACAGTAAATTTAAATTTTTATAATTATTTATACAGTAAATAATGACAAGTCACAAGTCACTCAGCTGTTATCAGGGTAGTGCAGCCTTTACAGTAAACAAGCTACTTGTCCAGCAAGCAGCAAGAGCTTGACTTTAGCTTAATGTTTTCAAATAATGAGTGGCTTTTCATTTAGCAACCTACAATTTCAAATTAGTTTCCACAGTTTTACTGCAGTAATAGTAAAAACAGTCGAAACCTTGCTTACTAATTTCTGAAAGGGTCAGTTCACCTGACATTCATTATTCTTTCTCTAAAAAGTTTTCTGTTTCACACAGTTTTCTGGTTTATGTTACAGCATGCGATGGGATCGGCACTGCCAGCCTTCAGATGGCTCAAACCGTAGACTCCAACAACATCGACAGATTCATCAACTGCACCAAGATCAACGGAAACCTGGTGTTCCTCATCACAGGCATTAAAGGGTGAGAGTGGCTCCTTCACAACATCCATTGGCTTGCTTCACACCCATTACACTCTGCTTTACAGCTGAATATCGGACATTGGATTGTCGGAAGCCATTTGACCTATGTAGCTTCTTTTTATCAGATAACATCAGCTTTAATGATGCAGGAGGGGATTCATGTAGAAGAAAAGCACTAGGGAAGCCCTTCACATCATGGCTATGTAAAAAACTACACTGGCCATTTTAATAGCACACATTAAAAGTGCCGTTAACACACTTTTTTTGAGTTTAGACAGTCAAGCAAGACCTATGAGACCTTCTACTGACTATCAAGACGGCCGCAGTTAATGTGATTTTATATGAGAAATGTGCTGCCCCCTCTTTATATATAAGTGCTGTGAAATATTTGATTGTCACATTGTCAAGAAGTCATTTGACCTCTGGTTGACCCATTCCCTCCAGTGGCCTTTTTTGATCCCGCTGTGTCTGATTGGCCGACCCTCTAACCCCTTATAGCTGACTCTGCTCTTAAAGAGCAATCCAGGGCCGGCAGCCGCAGCATGCTGGGAAAAGCCATGTGCAAAAACAACAAACACATCTTGATAGGCATACAGATGACATCATCTCCACCACAAACTGTGATATTGAGTGCACATATTTCTTACATGTATTCCCCACACACACACTCTCACACACGCTGCGTCAGCAGGTGTTCTGGACGCATCCTCCCTGAAGATCTCCGGCTCAATGGTGCTATTAAAACCCACTTTACTGTGCAACAGAATAGCATAAGGCATGTAGAAAATTCAACATACTGGGATGGATGGAGTCAGCAGGCACTGGTCAGAGTGCATTTGTGTTGATAGTCTGCACTTTAATAATAATTGGCTTCTCACAGTTATGTTTAAGAGCTTGTTTCACAATCAGCTTCATCTGTTAGAAAAATGACAGATTTTCTTGCCTGTAAAGATGTGCCTGTCAGTATATACCAAGTATAATGTGTATTTGCATCAATCTCCATGTGTGTTACAGAGACATATACCACAACATAGAGCCTCTGGATCCAGAGAAACTCAACGTGTTCCGCACCGTTCGTGAGATCACTGGTCAGTCAAGTTAGTTTTATTTGGATTTGGATTTTACATATATAATATCATAATACATATTATTTTAAAGCATCTCTGAAAATTTAATAGCAACTTACGAACACTTACAAAGTTAGCAAGTTAAAAAAAAACTATATAAGATAAACCTTGAGAGGAACCAATACTCAGCAAGGGGAGCCCGTCTTCCTCTGGCAGGCACATAATCTATTTAAATAGGTGCTGTTTGCCAATTTTGAATAGCTGTAACACATTTATAGGTGTTTTATTTATTTATTTATTTTATTTATTTATTAATATAATCTGGAAGTGATACATGTATGTACCTTTTATTTTAACTCGTTGCTACAAATTGCACCACAACTCATCTTGGATGCATCATGTCTTTTTTTCTTCTTCTCTTTTCTCTTTAATAAATTACTACTTTTATTCAGCAAGAACATGTTAAATTGATCAAAAGAGACAGTAAAGGCATTTCATGTTATTGTAAATAAATTCTGTTCTTTTGAACTTTCTTTTTTTCAAAGAAAAAATGCAATGTGTGTATCACAGTTTCCACAAAAATATTGAGCAGCGCAATTGTTTCCAACTTGTTTATGATGATAATAAATCCAGCACATTAGAATGATTTCTGGAGGATCTTGTGACATTGAAGCCTGGAGTAATGACTGCTGAAAATTCAGCTTTGCCATTTTAGGTGTAAAGTGTAAAATATATTAAAATAGAAAATAGTTATTTAATATTTTAATAATGCTGTTTTAACCATATTGCTGATCACATAAATGCAGCCTCGGTAGGCATAAGAGTCTTCTCTCAAAAACCTCAAAAATATTACCAACTCCAAATTGAAAAATTTTACCTACATAAATATGTACCCTTATGCTTATTAGAGTATCATGTTGTTAGCTTAGCAACCTGCTAACACATACTGAAATCAGTCGAGTCACATTTCCTGTGTGCTTGTGTGAGGATTTTTATTTGTATAACACACTGAGAGAGTGTTCCAAATCTGTCACTAATAAGGTTTTGAAATCGGTTAGGGTGCTGACTAACCGCAAGGCAGCTTCCTTCTTTTTAGAACAGAGCCATTACTATGCTTTCATAAAGAAGGGCCTGGGAAAAAAAAAAAAAAAAATAGCTGGTTCACATGCCCAGATTGACATAATCCACCTGATTTATTGAGAAATACATCAAAAACACATGGAACACAGCACAGAGGAAGATCTATTGTATTTGTGCATTTGTAGATTTGTGTATGTGTGTGATATGTGTAATGGAGTATATGTTTGTACGAGTGTCCATTTTTCAGCAGGGAGGACCTATATATGATGAATACATGATGAGGGAGATTTCTCCAACTGAGCAGAGGTTCCCATAGGAGAGCAGGACTCTTGGCTCACAAGAAACATGAAAGCTGTTGAAAACACTTCTTTCGCTCTCTCCCTTTCACTCTTTACCTCTCTCGCTATCTCTAGCTATGGTGACAGCGAAGTCAGTGAGGCATGCATGTCAGGCTGTCACATCTATATGCAGGTGGCCACAGTCTCTGACAGAACAACGTCTTCACTGGCAAGGTGTTATTTCTGCTCTGTGACTCCAGCTTCAAGATTTTGACAGATTCAGATGCTCCTGCTATGAAAGTGAAGTGAAAAAGTGAAAGTGAAAGTGAAAGTGAAAGTGACATTCAGCCAAGTATGGTGACCCATACTCAGAATTTGTGCTCTGCATTTAACCCATCCGAAGTGCACACACACAGAGCAGTGAACACACACACACACTGTGAACACACACCCGGAGCAGTGGGCAGCCATTTTATGCTGCGGCGCCCGGGGGAGCAGTTGGGGGTTCGATGCCTTGCTCAAGGGCACCTAAGTCATGGTATTGAAGGTGGAGAGAGAACTGTACATGCACTCCCCCCACCCACAATTCCTGTCGGCCCGAGACTCGAACTCACAACCCTTCGATTGGGAGTCCGACTCTCTAACCATTAGGCCACGACTTCCGCAAATGTAATTTGTTACAGTGGGTTTTTAAATTGAATATGTTTATTCAGTTTGACTGAATTCAGTGTACATTTTTGGCAAACGTATGAAGGTCATCTAACTGTCAGGAGTTGCAGCTGCAATGAAAGAACCTTCAGATGGCTGTGAAATGCATAACCACTGTTTCCTTAGCACCGACCAAGTCTGTTATTTAATTTTTTTTTATAACTCCCAGTAAACCCCAAACAACCCTGACTGACATTAAACGAACATTTCACAGCCTCAGTCGGATGCTTCCCCACCAGTATTTGAAGATTTGGGGAAATGCCTGCAGCTCTTGCTGGCACTGCTTTCAGCTCAAGCCCAGTGGGAATCATCTCTCATGAGAGATGGACTGAAGAGGCTGACCTGATTTACCCTTTGCTCTGTATCAAGTCTTGATGGAGGGGTTAGCGCTAGGAGATACAGCTAAGAAAAAACTCTCAACATTTTGCAGACTTTTAATGATGATATCTGATATATTTCTCCAAATGTATTTGTTTTATGTATGGGCTCTAAAATTGTCTTGAAAGGGTGATTTTATATATATATATATATATATATATATATATATATATATATATATATATATATATATATATATATATATATATATATATATATATATATATATATATATATATATTAGCATATTGTGAAAAAGTTCATTATTTTCCATAATGTAATGATAAAAAATAAACTTTCATATATTTTAGATTCATTGCACACCAACTGAAATATTTCAGGTCTTTTATTGTTTTAATACTGATGATTTTGGCATACAGCTCATGAAAACCCAAAATTCCTATCTCAAAAAATTAGCATATCATGAAAAGGTTCTCTAAACGAGCTATTAACCTAATCATCTGAATCAACTAATTAACTCTAAACACCTGAAAAAGATTTCTGAGGCTTTTAAAAACTCCCAGCCTGGTTCATTACTCAAAACCGCAATCATGGGTAAGACTGCCGACCTGACTGCTGTCCAGAAGGCCATCATTGACACCCTCAAGCGAGAGGGTAAGACACAGAAAGAAATTTCTGAACGAATAGGCTGTTCCCAGAGTGCTGTATCAAGGCACCTCAGTGGGAAGTCTGTGGGAAGGAAAAAGTGTGGCAAAAAAAAACGCTGCACAACGAGAAGAGGTGACCGGACCCTGAGGAAGATTGTGGAGAAGGACCGATTCCAGACCTTGGGGGGACCTGCGGAAGCAGTGGACTGAGTCTGGAGTAGGAACATCCAGAGCCACCGTGCACAGGCGTGTGCTTTTGAACCAGAAACAGCGGCAGAATCACCTGACCCGGAAAACAGAGAAGCAGCACTGGCCAGTTGCTCAGTGGTCCAAAGTACTTTTTTCGGATGAAAGCAAATTTTGCATGTCATTCGGAAATCAAGGTGCCAGAGTCTGGAGGAAATGCCAAAGAAGGAAATGCCAAAATGCCTGAAGTCCAGTGTCAAGTACCCACAGTTAGTGATGGTCTGGGGTGCCATGTCAGCTGCTGGTGTTGGTCCACTGTGTTTTATCAAGGGCAGGGTCAATGCAGCTAGCTATCAGGAGATTTTGGAGCACTTCATGCTTCCATCTGCTGAAAAGGTTAATGGAGATGAAGATTTCGTTTTTCAGCACGACCTGGCACCTGCTCACAGTGCCAAAACCACTGGTAAATGGTTTACTGACCATGGTATTACTGTGCTCAATTGGCCTGCCAACTCTCCTGACCTGAACCTCATAGAGAATCTGTGGGATATTGTGAAGAGAAAGTTGAGAGACGCAAGACCCAACACTCTGGATGAGCTTAAGGCCGCTATCGAAGCATCCTGGGCCTCCATAACACCTCAGCAGTGCCACAGGCTGATTGCCTCCATGCCACGCCGCATTGAAGCAGTCATTTCTGCAAAAGGATTCCCGACCAAGTATTGAGTGCATAACTGAACATAATTATTTGAAGGTTGACTTTTTTTGTATTAAAAACACTTTTCTTTTATTGGTCGTATGAAATATGCTAATTTTTTGAGATGGGAATTTTGGGTTTTCATGAGCTGTATGCCAAAATCATCAGTATTAAAACAATAAAAGACCTAAAATATATCAGTTGGTGGTGCAATGAATCTAAAATATATGAAAGTTTAATTTTTATCATTACATTATGGAAAATAATGAACTTTTTCACAATATGCTAATTTTTTGAGAAGGACCTGCATATATATATAAAATTATATTTTTTTTTTCAGCCAACCAGCCAGTGTTGTAGATTCAGAATGTTAATTGCAAAAAGCAAAAAATACAGATCTAATTTAAAAGGTTTTTTACCCTATTTTTTTTAAATGATCATTTGAATTGTTTAATATTTATATATATATATATATATATATATATATATATATATATATATATATATATATATATATATATATATATATATATATATATATATATATATATATATATATTTATGAAATGTAAATGTAATTTAATATTTTTAATGTTTTTTTTTTTACTTCAATGTTTTAAACGATTTAATGTTTTGTTTTTTAAAGTTCCTTATACTTGACAAGGCTGCATTTATTTGCAGTAATGACATTTGCAGTATTAACTGTTTTTAGACAGCAATAAAAAAAAAAAAAAAAAAAAAAAAAAATTCCAATCTTAACAGTTTTTTTATTATTATTATTATTTTAATATATTTTAAAATGAAATTCACGTTGGCAAAGTTGAATTTTCAGCAATCATTACTCCAGTCTTCAGTGTCACATGATCCTTCAGAAATTGTTCATATTGCCGATTTGGTGCATAAGAAACATTTTTTTATTATTATCAATGTTGAAAGGAGCTGTGTTGTTTAATAATTTTTTTAGAAACCACAATGCAGTTTTTGCAGGATTCTTTGATTAATTGAAAGTTACAATTAATGTTAATTTAAAATTAAAATCTTTTGCAACATTATAAATGTCTACATACTGTAGGCCTATATTTTTAACTGAAACATTTTAAAGCATTTAAAACATTTCTTAGTTATGACTCATATATTTAAATCTCTGCTTCAACTGATCATTATACAGCATTATTTGATCCCAGAATTCTGCGACTGACCAGTCAGAATCTGGCTGTGTAATATAAAGTAACCATGCTTGTAGAATAACATGTAAATTCCTCTTAACATGTTTCAGGCAAGCGTGTTCACAAAGAGTTTTCAAAGACCAGTGTGAATAAATCTAGATTTAAATTCAAAGAGACTGGATAGTCTGTGCATGATGTGATATTTTATCCATATCCAGAATGAGGCGATGTGAACATCATGGAGAGCTAAACACTCTCATGCAGTATATGATTCATTCAAACTCGAAGCCCGAGTGCGCTCTTGTGCAGAAAGTCCAAGATAGACTCATAGAAGTAATAACTTGCCAGGAAATCCCTAATATGGACAAAAGCATCCAGCTATCGCTGTATCAGCTAAATAAAAAGCAGAAACGTTTTGACTGATGAAACGTGAAGACATTAAACACGATTGCGTGTGTTTTTCAAGTCATCTCCAGGTAATAAATATATGTATATGTATAATGCAGTGCATATTGAAATAGCATTTATTATAGTATATATACTATTCTGCCTTATTGTGTGATAAAAATGGAAAAAAGTAAAAAAAAAAGTATTGTTATATTTGACATTTCTGTCTCCCTCATCTCTGAAATAATGGCTACACTCCTGAAGTAACAATATCAAAAGCATTTTGTGTTGCTTTAGGATCATACTGGTGCATATCTATAAACTCTCTGGTGTCAGCAGCTGTGTTTTGTGTTACTCAAACTCATTTTCAGCAGTTCCCTTTGTGTTTCTTGCATGCAATTCATTTGTGGGGCAGAATTACTCCCCTGATGTTAGTCTGAAGCCGACAGGTGTTCGCTGGGACCTCATTAACACTATTAGCATGATGAAGTCTCGCCTCCATGTAAAAAAAACAAACAGATTACAACACAGACAGGCAAGCTGCCCACTCTCAAGGCACTGCACACACATTCCTTCAGACTTCCTATCGCACAGTTTAGTCGTTAAGGCAATTAGAGTCAGCAGACACCATGCTAACAACACCTCACTGAGGCACTTCCTCTAATCTGCTTCCACAACCTTAGCTTAATTTAAACAGGCAGCGGAAAATGCAAAATCTCAAGTGTTTAACCCCATTTTTGCCTGTTTCTAAGAGTGAACATAAGGACATTTTAGTCACGTTTTTGTAGGTTTTGCATTAATAATAAACAGTCTGGCTATAAACAATGTGAAAAAAGCTCAATTAATGTAAGAATATCATCCCTGCTTGAATTTAGATGAGTTATGATTTATTGATTCCATTTGTTTCTCCTCAAGAAAACCATCACTGGAGGCAAATTTCTTAATCAAATGGCTGCATTTATATTTACTGTAGTCTTTTCCGGTAGACATGCTAATGAATGTGGAATCCAAACTTAATTTTAACGAAGCACCACAAAGCAGGCCAGGAATGATAACTGCAAGCCTAGAGATATGACCATAAACTCTGAACAGGAATAATATTTATATTAGCCTCTTAACATTATACCACTTTTGCTCAAACATGATCCTCTGAAAGTAATGATTTACTTTGAAGGCAATCAAATTTCAGTTATTACTGGAAATATGCACCATCCAGGCTTTGCATTGTTAAAATAATTGGAGTAATTTATGTTCTCCTTGTCCTTGAAAAAGAAAGTCCTCTTTTTTTTCTTTCTCAGGGCCTGTTTGTCTTTTCTTTGTGTGTATGCAAGGAATTGTCTTCCCTTTAATAAATAATTTTTTTTTTTTAAATCCATTATTAAAATGTCTCCATGATTTATAGCTATCAGCTCTTCAATCTCCATTAAATAAACGGAGATAGATGCAGGATATGAGAATAAAATATCATCAGGCACTGTATAGTGGTCATATTTCTCAAATAACACATTAATTGTTAATAACCACGTACAGTCAGCACTACTCATCCAGACTCATTATTGACTTTAATACGCCTTTAAAAATGGAAATAAATTGTATTTATCATGCTGCAATGAAAGTAATACACTTCTCTTAATAATTACAGTAGGTGGAATCGCTTGTGTCTGCTATGTTGGCTGATGATTTGGCCCACTGAGTATGTCATCTTGTGTTTACCAGGTTTTCTAAACATTCAATCTTGGCCAGAAAACATGACTGATCTGAGTGTCTTCTCCAATCTGGCAACCATTGGAGGCAGGTCTTTGTACAGGTAAGATCCAGTGCTCACTCTTTGATGCCAGCTCCAGAACTAATCCCCTCCTTCTCATACTTCCACAGGTCTATTACTGCCTTCAATTGCACCTGGGAAATTCAGAGTCAGGCATTCATTATTACAATGTAATGAATAAAAGTCACAGACATAATAGTTTTATTGTGAATTTTTTTTTTTTTTATGAAAATTACGAAGTTTTGTCATCTGCCACTTTAAATGCTCAATCTCTTTAACATCAGGTGGATTTTGATTGGTTAATTTTTTTTATTGTCCATCAGATAAAAAATAAAAATGTCCTGAAAATGATTCCAACGATATTGTTCCTCTGTGTAGATTATTGGAACATTATAGTTTTATTTGTCATTATAATTATCATCCTTAGTTTGAACAGGTTTTAAAGGCTATTTATATGGAAATGTGCTGCAAAAAAGAAATGCATTTTACAATAATTGTGTAACAGGGAACATGCAAAGATATAACTTATGTGTTATCAACAGTTTTTCATAAGTTGGCTGGTTTGTGTTCAGCACTAAATCTGTGACAAATTTTGTTCAATTTCTATTCTGATATTAGTATATCTAGTATTTCCTCATTTGTTTCATTCTTTTAGTGAATTGGATTAAAATGTGCAGACAACATGTGCAAATAAACAGCGTAATTAATTCTTAGTGAATCCCCTCTTTTGTGTTTTCTAAAGAGGCCAGGGCTTTCTTGCCAAGAGTTCAAAGAGTATGAATAAAAAGCTGTATTCACACAGTGCAACACCCATTTGCTAGGAGTTAAAGAGTCAGGAGAGGGAAGAGAGTGGGAGAACAGATCCGCCAGGCTGCTTTAACATTTGTGGGGTCATTTTTTGAAAGCTTTACTGTACCAATTGCCGTCTGCCACATGATGTGCTCTGTGTCTGGCACTGGCTTTCTGCCCAAAACACAGAGAGAGAAAGGTAGAGAGAAAGAGGAAAAACAGAAGAGAAGTCTCTAAGAGGCAGATCAACGAAATGAGAGCGATGTTGGTGTCTAAGTGCACCTGCACGTTCTGCTGCCACTCTCTGACTCTCCGCTGAAGGCCATCTCAAAGCCCCTTTGATGTGCTCTTCAGCACGCCTGTCTGTGATTAAAAACACCGTTGTGATTACACCTCGGCATTAACCGATCTCATCACATCTGAAGTGGGAGATCCTCAGCGATGCTTTAGAAATGCAACAGCATCTCTCATACTGACAATTCGCTCATGTCTTTTGTTCATGAAGCCATCATTTTAGCTTTCTTTGTGTCAGATCTCATTCTTTTGTTTCATTCTTATCTTTTTCTGTCTGTTGTGTCTTAAAGTCTTCAGGCTAAACAAAGTTTGGATTTCTTTGTTGTTTTGAATGTTTAAAATTATGGCTCCAAACATTCACAAACAACAAACAAATACATACATTATATAAACAATCTTTTATTTTTTCTTCTTTTTTTCTTTATAACCTCTAATAAACTTTGCCTCTAAATGCTTACAAGCTTCTGAGACCCTTCTACTGGAATCTTGGCCCATTCCTCAGTTGAAAAAGCTTCCAGATCACTGATAATCTTTGGTTTTCATTTTGTCACTGCTTTCTTTAAATTCCACCAAATATTTTCATTGAAATTTAAATCTGAACACTGAACAGGCCACTCAAAGACATTCTACGACTGATCCCTGAAACAACCTTGATTTGAATGTATACTTTGGGATGGCTGTCCTGCTGGAAACTCTACCCTCCCATACAAATAAATGTACTTAAAATCAGGGGGTTGCATGAGGGTTGAATAATTCTGACATTTCTGCATTACAGAAAAATCCTATAACAAAAATTGTTACATTATATATTGACATTATAAATTTTTAATATACCACTAATCTGTTACAGATGCTTTTTTTTTTTTAATTCAATTCTGAATCTTCAGAAAAGCTTACATTTTTTAATTATTACAGTCAATGTATATAGTATTCGTAATAAATGAAATTGTGGACTTATCACAAAATTGATATGTGTGATTAAATTAATTAAATATTGTGCATTTAATTAAATTATGACATTTCATAATTAAATGAAGCCCTCTTTAAAATGTAAACGGTAACCTCTCCTTTTTTCTCTTGTGTTCAGTGGCATCTCTCTTCTGGTGCTAAAGCAGCAGTGGATTTCCTCACTGAAGCTGCAGTCTCTGGGTGAGATCAGTGCTGGAAATGTGTACGTCACCAACAACAGTCAACTCTGCTACTACAACACCGTCAACTGGACGGGACTCTTCCGCACCAGCACCCAGAAGGCCCTGATCCGCAACAACCGCGACCCCAAGGAATGCAGTGAGTCCATCACTCTGTTTTATTGTATTTCCATTCGGCTTTTAAATTAATTGGTCAAAGCCTAGCATACAATGTTACCATAAACCTGAAAAAGACCACAAATGCTTAAGGTTTATGCGCGGACCGCCAGTCTAATAACCCATCCTCTGCAAACATTAAGTCGCTTCATAACCGATCACAGGGAATTAATTGCAGGGAGACCCTGCAACAATTTCTGGCATTTCAGGTGACTTTTTTTCTAGTAGAAGCTGTAATCATCACAGGGAATGTACTTTCACCTCTGTCTTTAAAACCTTTCTCTTTTCTTGCTGCTGAGTGATGTTTATGACTATGTAAAAAGCTGTTTTTCCCCTTCTTTTCATTGCACAGGATGTTGTGATGCAACAGCAATCATTAATGTCTCAGGGAAACCGTAGCCTTTTGTAGGGCTTAGCGATCCCCCTGGCTCTAACCTATCTCCCTGGAAACCATCCCAGCACTGCTTTTGACGTCAACACAACCCAAATTGTGTGTTTTCAACCAGGTTAAAACTTTGAAGTTGGCATCTTTTTGATCCATCTGCCATAAACGTACAGCTCCCACTTCTCTGTGTCGCTCCTCATGCTGTTGGATACCTGCTCTACGCACCTAGTTGGTCCTTGAACTAGAACATGTTGTTCCCTGAGAAATGCTGAGATGTTTGTATAGTGCTCTCTGGAGTGCTTTTCCATGTTATTGCTCATTCATTCAGCAGTGTTTACAGAGAATTAGTCCTCAAAATAAAATGGTACTTTATGGATGTTTTCTTTCTTTTTTTAATTGAAAGCATTTTTTTTTTTCTTATATATTCTATTATATTAGCAGCATAAAGGTTTGATTGGAAAGTTTTATTTAAACATTTATGTGAATGCCAAGATGTTTAGTATTTGATTGGTCTACAGTTTAGTCTTCTTTGTTGTTTTGGATGTTTTAAAATTATGGTCAATTTGATTAGTTATAAAAAAGCAAATAAAGTTATTTTAAAACATTTAATAAATATATATAAATAACACATTTAAATAACTATGACTTATATTTGTAAAAAAAAAATAAAATATTAAAGTATTTCATTAAATTTAAATTATTATTTTAAATTAATTCTCCTCCATATTATATGATCAGCTTAATCGTTTGAGTTAAAATTTAAAAGTTTAATGAATAATGTGGATGTTGAAATTTCTAGTATTTGGTTTGTTACCATTTTCATTTAATATCAGCAGCACTTAAACAGCAAAAACTCCATGAGTTCTTGCTTCCAAGAGCATCCTGAGCTTCAATGGAGCATCTGACTTTTTGTTCACACGCTCACAAGTTTGCTTACATTTGACCCTCTGTATACTCTTAGATGATGAAATTCTCATTATTAGTTTCAGAAGTTTGTCTGTTGAGGAGGACGTCTGTGAGACATGCTTAAGTGTTTTAAAACACTTTCCCAGCTGCTGCAAAATCCAGTGCCTCAGTGGGTGGGCGCCTGGACCATTCTGTCCTCATTTCAAATTGAAATACAGCAGTTCACATACATCCAGCTTTTTACAAGCATAATACATCCATGACAGGACAAGTAACAGATGGCATGTGCATTGTGTTCGATCACGGTTTTACAAAGTATCTTTTCCCTCTATCAACTGAACGTTTCCCAGGGATGACCTGACAGCACCATTCACAAATTTGCAATAGATCAAAATGCAGCTACGGACAGAAATTAGTTTTTCATTGTGACACCTTGAAACGGTTGATGTTTTGTTAGAGAAAAAGTAAATTAGAGCAGTCACCCTTAAAAATTTCAATACTGGTTTAGAATCAATAAAGAAGAAAAAAAAACTATTTCTCGCACAATTTGCATAAATTAAGCAAACATAAATTATATATTTTATTCTAAAATTATATTAGTACTGTATGTCATCTATTGCCATAAATATAGAAAAATGTATGAAAATGATTATATTAAAATTACATTCAGTTCTGTACACATTGAAAACTGTGAGGTTGGTAGATTTTTTAAATGTTTTTAATGTTTTAAAATTATTTTTAAAGGCTCTCTATGTTCACCAATGCTGCATTTATTTGATCAAAATATGGTTTAAACTTTAAAATAACTTTTATTTTAATATATTTTAAAATGCAATTTATAGCAGCTAGTATTCCTGTCTTTAATGATCCTTTAGAAATAATTTTAATATTCTTAATTAGTATTTTTGTTGAAACAGTGATACATTTTTGACATGAATTTTTGATGAGTTTATGGCATTGGCATAAATCTGAAATTATAAATTGTAAAATTAGCAATGTATATAAATGTAGGAGGAGTTAGTTATTTACTGACATTTATGCTCTTGTATTAATAATCAGCATATTTTTTGCAGTTTTGGATCGTATGATATGTGATCCGCTGTGCTCTGATGCTGGCTGCTGGGGTCCGGGGCCTGACCAGTGCTTGTCCTGTCGGTTCTTTAGCAGGGGACGTACCTGTGTCGAATCCTGCAACCTGCACGAAGGGTAAGTTGTTAAACATCACATTCCCACAGATATAATAAATATAACTCCACTTTACACTTTATTTGTGCAGGAGTTTCACTAGGCCAAATCTACAAATCTCAAGTATCACAGGTGTGCCCAAGCTATGTTGTGGGATTATTTGCATATGCTTCACGACATTGTTTATTAATGTTTGCTTGTAGAAAACGTGTATTCCTAAAACTGAACTGTAGCTAGGTCTTTTCGCCAGGGATTTCACCAAGATTCATGTCTCCATCCTCTAGACAAACAATAACAAAACAGCAGAGCAGCACGTCCTCTGGCTTTGGAGAGCAGGTTGCAATGATGAAACGTAAGCTCGGTTGAGCTGGAAAACAAATAACAGTGTTTGGGTGAGCTAGATGAGCTGGGTACATCTTCTACCTTATATGACATCTACACCAAATACAGCGGTGTGTGGAGCACTGTGACAGAATGAAGAACTGAGTAAAGCCTTGGTTTTGTTTTCACAAAGGCACAAAGATTTAGGCCAGATAAACAGACACACACACGTACAAGTTTTTCTTCAACTGTGGGCACTTCTGACCCCGTGGACTTAAGAAAATAAACTCTTAAAACTTTCACTAGTTTATTTAATGTGTCTACTAGCAGTGTCCAACAGTAGACACATGTATCATAATGTCATAATTTCTTTGGGGAAAAAAAATCCCCAATATATGGTTTTATAACATAATTCTTTTTGACATAAATTTATGCTTTTATAATCTTAATAAATGTTTAAATAATTTAATAGTATTTTTATGATGGATTTCCCTACCTTATACTTCATAGACTGGTTCTGTGACAAATATAAAATAATGTCATCTAAACTTTAAAGGTATAGTTCACCCAAAAATTTTATTTCTGTAATCATTTACTCACCTTCATGTCATTCCAAACCTGTATGACTTTCTTTTTGAAAAATGTCTCATTGCTTTTTTTGTCCATGCAATGAAAGACAATGGGGTCCAGTGTTGTTTTGAACACCACTGACTTTCATTGAATGGACAAAAACAGTTGAAACATTCTTCAAAATATCTTCTTTTTTTGAAGAAAAGAAAGTCATACAGGTTTGGAATGACATGAGGGTGAATAAATGACAGAATTTTAACTTTAAATGGTGAGCTGTCCCTTTAGAGGCATTTAAAAAAGCACAATTACTGTAGATATAAAGTGTTTGACTAAACACACATGGAAGTAGAGTGGGTGGATTATGTAGGGAACAGGAAATTGTAAAGTGTGCCAAAACACTCTAGAAAACATATTTTGCAAGTCTGTGTCTTTTCTTGTTGTCCTTTCTTGTTTCGTGAGCAGCCAGTAATATATTGACAGTTTATTTATTCCTCTACTGTCTTTGTGATATTTTATGGTACCCGGTGTCTTTATCTCATAAAAAATTCCTAAACAACCCAGGTTAAAACTAATTATTTTGTTTTCCGAGGTGCTGTAGATTCAAAGAGTTGTTTTGAATAATGGTGTGCTGATGTCCCTGATAGGCTACTTAACTAGCTTAACCAGCAAGGCTTCCATCTTTACAAGAATATCAGCCAGTCCCAAACCAGCATGAAAATTCATTTTTGGTAGCGATTGTTTGTCTAATTCCTCAAAAAATGGTTTGGCATTGATAAGCTCTTTCTGTTGGTTTACAGAATTGGAATAAGTAAACACTAAAGGTGTTGATCAGTGCAGTGAAGGTAATTTACAGATTGGTTTTGAGTTCCCTCTTTATTTGTTGTGTGCTTATGTACTGCTCGAAGGGAAAGATGAATATCAGCTTTTGATTGATTCGACTGAGCGAAGCAGCAAAATTTATTTTCTCCTTTGCCCAGAGCTAAAACCAGACAATAAACAAGCGGCATCGATTTTCACATTCTAAAACAAAAGCATCTACCTGTTTAAATCAGAAGCTTGTCCTCTGTGTGTTTTAACTAGGCCAAGCATGGATGGCAGCCTGTATTTTATATGTCTGCCATATCCATGTTGGTTAATAGTGAATCAGAACCAGGGATCGTACACCCTGCGATCGTCCCACATGATTCTTTTGCCTTGCAGACTGGCCGGCTCTAGGCCCAAGCTGGTCACCAGGCCCTATGTGGTTGAGAAGCGGGAGGCAGGTTCGGAGAGGTAGGCCACGGCCACAGATGCATCACTGTCTCGCACTGTCACGTCTGCCTACTTACCCGTCCCACACGCTTCACCCAGTGCGCCAATATCTGTGCTGTTTGTGTGTGTGTATATATATATTTATATATAGATATATGTTTTTGCAGGGTGATCTCAGAGTCTGTGTTTTCTCTGTCTCTCCACTGGTTGTCAACCTCTGCGGTCACACTCGCTGTTCGCACAAGATGATTCACTCTGTATTTGGGAACAAACAACCAAAAAAAAAAAAAAAATGACCAGACCTACTGTGGTGTGTTTGAGCTCTATCAGAAAGTTTTTGAAAAAGATTATGACAGTTTTTGTTGTGCAGTTTTGTGGTTAGTGCTAAATACAGGTAAATAGAGTCCAAATGGCTTTGTGATCCAATGACGGATGTATTGCATTTGAAGTGAAAATGGCCCTATGAAATCGCTAGTGTTTTCAGTTTCAGTCAATATAAGGGTGAACATTATAGTTCTAGAGTTTGGGGTCAGTCATTTTTTATACTTTTATACTGAAATGTAAACTTTTATTCAGAGAGGATGCATTGAGTTTATCAAAAGTGACAGTAATGACATTTACAATGTTACAAAAATTTATATTTCATATAAATGCTGTTATTTTCAACTTTATATATATATATATATATATATATATATATATATATATATATATATATATATATATATATATATATATATATTGTGTGTATGTTTTAAATCTCTTATGCTCACCAAGGCTACATTTAAATAAAAAGCATATAGTACTACTGTCAAATTCATGACCCCATGAACCAAATGAACCAAAATCATTCTGACCCCAACCTTTTGAATAGTAGTGTATCTTTTGTATTTATCTCGTGAATCACACTTCTACTGTTGTTTATGAATCTTCAAAATTCAGTCAAGTCATGTTAATATTTTTTTCACAGTAGCATACATACATTTCACGTTGGATTTTATGTACTAATTGTTTACTTTTGTATGATAAACTGTTTTGGTCAAGTATTGGCGGTTATACAGTATTGGGTCTCCACTTGTCCAATGTAAAATCCATGTCCTAATGCAAAACCAGTTGAGAAAATCTGAGAGAGAACACAGATTGAACCAGGAAACATGTCGTGGACACCGAACATGCAAACATCGTGGAGCCTGTGAAGTTAATGTTAATGATAAGAGGGTGTTCAAAATGCTTTCCTCAGTCTATTCAAAATGTGCTCTGCCTTTTAAATAAAGAATAACTAAGTTTCATTTCATTTAGCACTCAATTAGGTAACAGGTCAATAGTAATTTTTTTTTTTTTTTTTTTTTTTTTTTAAACTCGCCTTTGCTATACATATTTTTCTCTCTCACTGAGCCACCATCCTCCGCTTGTCACCCCAATGGATATCAGCTTCTAAAATGTCACTACCGTCTTCAGAGGAGTGATGGGACTGGGAAGCGACTGTGTTTGCCCGTATTGAACCATTTTGTGATCATTTGTTTCAGAGGTCCCTGGCTGATTTTCTCAGTGTGGTGCTTTGAGGTGTCCCTGAATGTGCTTGATGAATTGTCACCTCAATAGGTGGTGAAAGCTGACTGTTTGCTTTTGGTCAATAGTAACTGTGTTTGCCAGCTGTGGCAGCCATCAGAGAAGTGCTGTAAATACCCGGCAGATGTGTTAGATTCCACTGTTGAATCCCTACGGCCTTGCAGTGCCTCAGGCGCTGAATTCCCTTCGGCTGCACTTTCACAATCTACCCGTCTTTTGTGTGTTGGCTCTTCTTTTACTGCCTGTGATTCAGACTTTCCTCATTCAGGTCCTGAAATCTGAAGTGTATTTAATGACCTGCAATATCTGGTCTGAAAATGGAAAGTTGTCTTGTCTTTAAAAGGCTAGTAATTGAATAGTATAGATCCTTGGGTAGGAATTCCTGGAAGAACTTTGAAAATGTACATGCTGTTTCCCCCCCGCCCCATCTGAACCTTGAGTGTTCTGAAGTGGTCATTATATGTCACTGTAGTGTGTTATGTTACCTCATGTTTGTCTTTGTTCCCTTTCTTTCTGTTTTATAGGGATGTACGCGAGTTCGCAAATGGTTCAGTGTGCCTGGAGTGTGATGCGCAGTGTGAGGTGGCGGATGATGATGGTCTTACCTGCACTGGGCCTGTGAGTTCAGTCTCATTTCTACCCTGCTACACAAAACAATAAGCCTATAATATCAGTCTTTCAAAACTGTACCATGGTGTTTTGGACATTGTTTTTGTGAGTGCCAGTTTAATGTCATGGTATATGAATGTGGTATCATTCAGTATTGTGGTACTATAATAGAGTGCCATGATATTTATATTGTTCAAAAGTTTGAGGTGAGTACATTTTTTGAAATACTTTTAAAGCAAGACACATTAAATTGATCATAAGTGACAGTAAAGACAAAAGATTATAAAAGATTACAAATAAATTCAGTTTATTTGAACTTTCAGTTGATCAAATAAAAAAAATGTATCACAGTTTTCACAAAAATATAAAGTTTTCAACATTAATAATAAGAAATGTTTCTTTTTTTTTTTTAACCAACCTTAAACTTTTGATTGGAAGTGTAGAATTCAGAATCAGAATTTTATTTTTTGTCATATATAAGTGTCCTTTTCACAAGACTTAGTCACAGACAAATACATGTCAAAGACAAGTGGCAATTGAGTTTATATAATTCACTGACCATTATTTTTTTACTGGCCAAACCTGTTTTGCATTTTTTTTTAAATCTGTGTTTGTTATTCTTATAGCAGATAAATGAATTAGCTGATTCATTTAATTTAACTGAATATTTAATATTTAAGGCAAAATGGCCGTTGTGTCAGTAACAGCACCATGTAATATTGTGTCCCTTATATATTTTTTTTTAACATTATATTGTAGTGGATTAATTTAAAAATATCTCTTGTAGCAGAAAATAAAAGAGCTTTTTTATTGGATAGACCATTTGAATCTTTTTGATTTGATTCTTTCATGTCAATAAGAGTTGTTATTATACTGAGCTTGGTAATTGTTATTTTTTGATTCTGTGAGTATGTTTATTTCATTTCAGTGCAATCTCTTTCAATATCTATTAGCTTAAAGCACAAACAGAGCTGAACGGCAGACACTGCCTTCGATTGGCTTGGTCCAATGATTAATTGAATCCCGTGTTGAAGTGTACTTTTGCTGCTGTGGGATTGATTTTGCTTCTTGTTAATTTAGTGAGAATGTAGATTAAGTTGCCTAATCTTGGCAAGTGTTTACAGAGAGTCCTGCCCCATAGGAGACACCTGAGAGTGGGATGAAAAAGCTGTTTGGATGTCCATGAATCTGATCAGGTTAGAGAGACATTATCACAGATGGGATATGTGTTCAGCACTGCCCCTTTTTCAAAACAGCCTCAAGCACTTTGGTTTAAATTGATGACTACGTGACAAGGTGCGTATGGCTGTGTGCTTATGTGTGTTGCTGAAAGAGGATTTTGGCAATCCGTCTCTAATGCTCTGAGGCCTCGGGCTGTTGTCTGCTTGAGTCAAACTAAAGGTCTCACTAATGACACTATTATGAGCCCTCCGAGACCCATATCAGCACAAACATAGACTGAAACACACTCTATAAAACTGTGTGCGTGTCCAGAATTGTATTTATTTATTTATTTGATGGCTGTGCCTGGATTTTTAGATGACAAATATACTCTTCTTCATGCAGATTTTGCTTGATTACAGCCTGTTATCTGTATCCATATTGTTGTCAAATATAATATAAAATATAATATATATATAATTTTAACACATAAAATAATGAAGACATTTATTAAATAATAAAAAATAGTTCCACATTGTGAAATATTATAGAGCTTCCTTGTTTACCTTTGTAAACAAAGCAGCTCCGCTTAAAAACAGTACTTTAATATGCATTATATGGAGGTAAGAGGAAAAGAAAATGCCATCGAAACATTTCTGAAGACAATTCATGAAAACATTTCTGACGGTTTCCCTAAAAGATACATTTATATAAACCCCCAAATATTTGTCTGACGTCCGTACCGTTATGCTTTGGGACAAATTCATGTACCCCAGTGTCATATGTAATGTAACTGCATTACAGCAATGAGAATATTGTGAATTGCTTTTGAGAATTATGATAATTGCATATATATATATATATATATATATATATATAATATATATATATATATATATATAATATATATATATATATATATATATATATATATATATATATATATATATGATCTTAAAATAGACTACGAGAGACAATATACAAGGAAAAGATATCAACAAATGAACTGACTTTTTCCAATAAGGACTTTTAACACACATACACACCCACACTTAAAATGTTTGTTGTTATTAGTACAGATTAACTGCTGAGTGCTCTAACCTACCTGTGAAACAATCAGCAACATCTGTTTCACAAAGGCATAATTAAACAAGACTAACAAACAGTGTTTTGCGCGTGGAGAGGGAGTGGAGATTTGTGTGCAGCAGGTGTCTGGAGAAGCAGCACAATTAACAGAGAAAGTGATTCTGCTTTCTAGCTAACCTAGCCTTGGAGGAGCTTTACATCCACCTTTATATATGTGCCATGCTACACCTGTTTTCAGCGCTCTAAATGTTGGAATAAAACTGACACCTTGGGCCATCGTATTTCTTTCCTCATTTTTACTTATCAAGAAGGACAGTAAGCTTTTTCAGAGCTAAAATAACAAAATGATGCTCATTAGGTGTCTGATTAATGCGTTATGTGTTTTATCATCTTGTGCTCCCAAAGAGAATGATGGGAAATGTTGTTCTGTTGCCAAGTGCAAGAGTCTTCTCGTAAAGCAGTTAAATAAGTAGTATATTCTGGCAAACTTTATAGCAAAGCACAGTGCATGCAAACCAAATTATACAGTCAACATTTGCAATTAAAAATTAATTATGACCAATACTATTTTGCTTCCACCAGGTTTCTTTAATTAACATGCCCCCAAACTCAGTGAATATTCAGAGTTCCCCCACTGGTAATTACGACATTCTGCATGGTGATGTTCATGTTCATGCATGCTATACTCATAAATACAATCATTTTGATAAGACTTGAAGGTAGAATAAATGCAATAGATTTATTAATATCTAAAATGAATAATGCAATGCTGAATAGAGCAGCATTCTAGTCTTCAGAGATTTGCTCTAGTTGTGTTTGAATGCTTATTCATTTATTTTGTTTTTAGCCACTTAATAGCAATAGTAGAGGGTGGATGAGAAATGATGAAGATAGTTCACCCAAAAACAACATTTCTGTCTTCATTCTTATGTTGTTCTAAGCATGTATGAGTTTTCTTTTCAAAAGAAGATGACTGTAAAATGTCTTTTTATTGTCAATTCAGTGAAAATGTTGTGCAGGACCAGTGTTATTTTAGTATCATTTTTATAATATTATAGTTGTTTCTTAATTTATTTTTTATTATTGTATTTAAAGTCAAATCAAATTTTGTTGTGTTTTATGTGTCTTTATATGTCTATATAGTTTATTTATATATACATTTTAATTCATCAATTTTATTTTATTTAGTTTTAGTTATTTTAGTAAGGTAAACTAAATCAAAATGGGAAATGATGCCTTGGCAACCAGCTGAAATAAAATGTTTACTTTTTAATATTTTATTATTATTATTTATATTATTTATTATTAATCTGTTTTATTTTATTTTTTATTTATTTCAGTTAAAGTGTTTATTTGATGAAACAGTAATAATATTTTTTACAATTTAAAAAAATGTTTTTTCTGTTTTAATATATTCTGAAAGGTAATTTATTCCTGTGATGGCAAAGCTGTCAAAATGACCATGACACATTAAGGAATCTGTTGAATAGAAAGCTTAAAAGAGTAGCATTTATTTATTTAAAATATAAATCTTTTTTATCATAATAAATGTCTTCACTGTCACTTTAATCCACCTTTACAGAATGTAACTGTCCATTTCTTTCCAGTCCAAAAAACTGACACCAAAAATTGGAACAATAGTGTATCCCTATTAACTCTGATGGAAAACTGTAGATTAGTGGATCTGAAGCGGCGTCTTTTGCGTGCTGCCTGGCTCTCACGCCCATGTCTGGGTTCCGTCTGCCACTTTATTGCATCAGAGGCGGTTTACAGCATGAAATGAAGAGCAGCTTTAATTGCTGCAAGGCATTTATTCATCTCTCACAAGAGATTCACTCATAAAGAAATGCATATCAACCTTGGTCTCAATGAGCACAGACAGATGCACTCACATACTCTTCTGTTGAGTGAATAGAAGAGTACAGGGTATCGCTTCCTATTGTCTGGGAAGCATTATTTGTCTTTCTGTTTGATGAGGTGCTCGGATGACTCTAAGGGTGCTCATATTGATATCCAAGCTAACAATTGCCCCTCTTCGGCCTCCTCTCTCCATATTACCGCTATAAATCCTGTGCCGGCTGATTGTTATGGTCATTGTGTGTGTGGTGAGGGATGGTTATTATCCATAGTTGCTGGTATTTTATGTGTCTCTTTTCTCCTCTTTCTCTCTCTCTCTCTTGCAGGGTCCTGATCATTGTGTTAAATGTCTTCACTTTAAAGATGGACCTAACTGTGTGGAGAAATGCCCTGATGGCCTACAGGGAGCAAACAGCTTCATCTTCAAATATGCTGAGGTCAACAATGAGTGTCACCCCTGCCATGTCAACTGTACCCAGGGGTATGAAAGTGTTTGTTAAATGTTTGCAATTTGTGAGTGTGTGTGTGTGTGGGGGGGGGGGGGGGGGGGTATATCTGTAGTGGTCCAGCTAATTCCTGTGGTTGTTTGCAACGTCAGTTCTACCCTCAGGAAGTTCAGATAGACTATTTGTCAGTGCACTGACCCTTTTTTAGAGCCCTTGTGTCCTCGGAGCTGGCTGTGCATTAAGCATCATTAATTTTAGAGGAAGGAGTTTGCCCTTGCTGCGTCTCTGCCATCTAACTTTAGTCTAAATGATAACCATCAAACTCTCCGAATTTATCCGGCTGGGCACCTGCAATTTAACCTCAGCCCCATGGTGTTACATGAGAGACGGCTCAGATTTCCTGCAGAAAAAAAACATTATCCACTCAAGGAGTCTTCACACTGAGTCATGGATTCACTTTTCTTCCTCCTGTGTCACATGAAAGCCCTCAACTGCTGACTGTTGTATCTGAGATCTCTGTCAGCCAGGGACGATTAGTGATGTTGAGCTTTGAAATGTTAGCAGCGAGCTGACAAACCGACAAAGCTGGGAGCATCAGGTTGGAAAGGCAGGAACTCAGACGTCAAGGAAAAAACATAAGAGACTGTGTTATTAAAATAGGTCTAACGCTGATAGATTTGTGATGAATTGTGGCTATATAAAATTAAGCAGCATTGAGATTATTTTAATGCGTTTTTTATTTGATCATTAAGTTGCCTAAAGATAGTCATTAGATTAGATAGACAATCTTTACTCGTCTTGTGAGTATGAGAGCGTTTAGATGGAGCCCTTTGATGTAAACAGCATCTCTAATTTAAACTTCAATAGCAAGAATGTTGCTATTAGATGCTGTATGATTTGTTTCTAAGAATATTTTCAAACTGTCTGTTTCAATGAATTGACTCTTAGTTTAAGACGCTGATACAGTGATTCATGGTTGGACATCAGAAAAGTTCACTGGATAAATACTTGATGATACTTTATACATATATATTTACATCTATCTATATATGTGTTTCTGTGTATGTATGTATGTACCGAACCATATGCTGGGGACTAATTTGTGCCTAAAAGTGAGCTAAATCTGACAGAACCTTCTTTTCAAGACATCCTCATTTGTACAAATGGTATATATATATAGTATTTTTATGTTTACTTATTTTCTGTTTGTTCATTCATATTCTTTATTGTTTCAGATGCACAGGACCTCGTCTGCAGGACTGCATTGGCATGATGGACAGGTACACACATTTTTATATATATTTGGGTGTTTTTCACTTTTAGTGGACAGGACAATAAGAGAACAGACAGAAAACAATAGGAGCTTAGAGAGGGGTCAGGACCAAGAAAGGACCTTGAGTGCGGCTCCAACACAATATATAAATAGTAGAAAATAATTTTTATTTTACTTAAGTCTAAACTAGACCAGAAACAATGTCTTGTTGCAGCAACACTTTCACGTACACACACACATCCTACACATACATTCTCCAAGGCACAGTGACTTCCACTGTCATCAGGTTTGCAAGGTCAGAGTTCTGGCACAAGTTTCTTTCTTATCTTTGTTTTCTGTCTCGCTCAGCCTCCCTTAAGCTATCATTTATTCATGGCATCTATTTTGGGGTTCTGCCCAATGTCCAGTACTTGATTCTAGCCACACTGGCATCCATAGAAAATCACTGTGTCTGGAGATCCTTGACACCACACAGTTCTACACACAAACACACACACACACACACACACACACCTCCACAGTTATGTATATGTATCATATTGGTGATTCAGTTGCAAGGCTTCTGTACATAAACAAATGTCTAAGACTACATTGAAAAAAAAAAGTTTTCGTTTTAGCATTTAATATTTATGCAAGATGGGGAAAAGGAAAGTTATATAATGACCAGGCCACAGTTCTGTGATTAATGTGCTGCTGTGAGGTCTGTGAGTGTGTGCGCGCACACACATTTGCTTCATGGCATATTTGATAAATTGATATCACTTTCTTTTGCTCTCATGGGAGAGCTGGAACAAAATACCATTAACTACTCAGAGCAAATGCGTTTGCTGTTTCAGATCTGCCATTATGTTACACAGTCCTGGCAGGGCAGGGAAGCTGAAGCTAGAAATCATTTGTCTTAGCCTTAGACGTCACAACCATGAACGGTTCACGGATTGCTTCATGCATATTGAAATCAACTAGGGCAAAAGCTTCTCACAAGCTTCAATCTGACTGGATCTTTTTAGCTGATTTTTTGGAGACAGGGCACACAGTTTTATATGAAGTCTTGTTTAGAGGTTCTTCTTTAAGCACTTCTAATCATTTTTTTGCCAAAATGAGCTGTAATGTGAACTAGGCTTTATATCAAGACTATTTGCTTACACACACAAACACACACACACACAGTTCTGTCCTGTCCTTATATTGTATTATAGAGCAAGAGTGTGTGCTTGTTGTTTGGACATACTATCAGTAAAGGCTGCAGGGAGTAATCCTGATAAAACACTAGTGCTTTCCTTGGAGACAAAACAAGCTCAGGAGAGAGTTGAACAGCTATAGTGTGATGAGGTGAGAGGCGAGTGATAGCCAACATTCACAACAGCTTGTAGAGTCAGATAAAGATGAGGTTTTTCAATGAAAAGCATGAATGACCATTTGATGATATTTGTGTGACCATACATTATAAGTGTATTTAAAATGTATACATTATTTCATATATTACATTTTTTATATATATAAAATTATAAAGTATATACTGTTTATGTTACATTTTTAAATTACATATGTACTCTTTTTTTTTTCTTCTAGCTAATATTTGAAAAAGGGTTTCCACATGATATGGAATGAGTGGCTTATGTCTTATTTTGTCTTGGGCATCAGGATCAACACCAGACCTTCAAAAATCCCAATTTAAGCTGTGTAATGCATGTTCTAAGTGTTGTTTCTCTCCAGACTTTCTCTTGCACATTTGGAAAAGACATGGCAGGTTACATAAAACAAGATGTCAGACATCCTATCCTCCTTCCCCTGCAATATACGGCAGTGCCACACTACGTGCTGACAGCAATGCAGCATCAACATAATTGCCTGCTCATTGTCAGTGCGAGAGAAGCTCCCTCACGCATGTGGGATCTATACACTCACATAGGCTTCGGAGGGTGATGGTATGCACTCGACTATGATCTCCGTGGCTCATAAGCTTTGTATTGTGACTGCAGATCAATATCGAATTAACAGGAGAGATTCTCATCTCGCCCAGAGATAATCTAGCAGTCTATCGCTCGTCATGCCTGGGCAATGCTTCACTGTCCTCGCCTTATTGATTGGGATTTCATTTCCATTCCACAAACTTACAGTTCTAAATTTACACAGGAAGGAAGACCAAATACAAACACCTTGTTTTAAGGCACTAAACTCTGACTAATGTCATGGGTGCAATAAAATGTAGTTGTTTTGCAATTTAATGTGCTATTCTAAAAAATTCAATTCTGGATCTAACTTTGAGATGTAAAATGCCAGAAATATCCATCTGATGCACGTTTATCTAGACCAATAAATATAAAATAGCACAGTTAGAACATGAGCACATTCTGTGATCTTTATTTATTCATTTCGATCGGGGAAAAAGGACTTTATACTTGGGCCTGGGACAATTTTTTTGTTCTGCCCTCCCGATGGCAGCTCTACTTGATATCCATGTGATGAATAAGGATGAAGAGGTGCAGAGACAATTAGATAGTAAGATTGGCAGTGTGAAGAGTTGGATCTGTAATAGGACAGTATGAGCTGTGTATATGTTGCAGTCTGTGCTGATTTAGTGCTGCTGTCTTCTGTGCTAACTGAATTAGGCCTGTCATTAATTCTAAGGGAACACTTTTAGTACAGCCCTGAGAAGGCTGATGCAAGATGACAGGAAAGAAGGAAGGGAGGAAGTCTGATATTAACATGTCTTGGTCATGAAGCCGAACCAGTTGAGAAGCACTGGTTTGTGTGATGTGGGACTAATTATCTAGTTTATTGTTATTGCTTATTATGGCTAATGTTTGTTTTCTCCCATGTGTTTCCCTCAGGACTCCCCTCATTGCAGCTGGGGTTATTGGGGGATTGTTTGTGGTGATCATTGTGGGTCTGAGTGTTGCCATATTAGTGAGAAGGAAGAGCATCAAGAAGAAGAGAGCCTTGAGACGCTTCTTGGAGACTGAGGTTAGACACAGTCCATCTTCTTTCCTGTTTTTTTTTTCTTCTTTTTTTCTCAAGCTTGGATTCAGAAAACAGACAGAAAACACCCTAAAGACTGCTCTCTCAGCCAATTCCATGGGGCCTGAAACCCTCGAAGGAACTTGAGAGCTAGTCAGAGACAGAACAAAAAAACCAGAAGCGATTATGACCCATGGCACTCTGTATGTCTCTTGAGATGGTTCTTTGAGAGGAAGTACCCACCAGCAAGAGATGAGTCAGGTCATCTCCTGGTTTAATTTAGAGTTTCATAAGTGGAAAAAGGAACCTATGCTGGTTTAGTCGTTATATTCTGCTTGTTTTCAAGGCATATATATATATATATATATATATATATATATATATATATATATATATATATATATATATATATATATATATATATGCCTTGAAAACAAGCAGAATATAACGACTAAACCAGCATAGGTTCCTTTTTCCACTTATGAAACTCTAAATTAAACCAGGAGATGACCTGACTCATCTCTTGCTGGTGGGTACATACACATTCACAAATCAAGGTATTAAACTGTATTTTAATATCCCAAATTTTGGCAAGAGTTGCAAAAATTGCAAACGTCATTATAAAATTAATAAAATAAAATAAATAAAATAAAATAGAAATCCGCTCATGTAATATTTAGTTTGACCTCCTGAGGTTGTTTATCATCATTTTACGAAAGTTAACTACTTCCTTCCTTTTAAAAAAAAATAAAAACAAATTCTGGTTCAGGCCCCTCTTTTGTAACCTATTCATGGAAAAATGACAGTTATATGGACAATTAAAACAAGGTAAATCAATCTGCTTTTGGTTACTACGTGAACCTCATGTATTTTTTTTTACTGAATTTATTCCAGTGCTGAGGATAATAGCCTCTATTTGGGCCTTTTTTAAATGATTGTATGTGTTAATTACAGTAAATAAACATTCATGAAAAATCTTGTCTTAGCTAGTGTGCTGATGGCCTCACTTATGGCTTTTTTTCCTCTTAATGCTTACTGCCTTTCCTTTTCATTTACTCTTTCTCTTTTTATCTATCATCCTAATATCATAGGTTATTTTTTAATATCAGGATAATAGCATCACTTTGGACCTTTTTTAAAGTGATTGTGTATGTTAATTATATAAATATAAATGAAAAATTGTGTCCTTGGTAGTGTGATGGTAGCCTCACTCATGGCTTGTTTTTTTCCATCTTAATGCTTACTTTCTTCCCTTTTCTTTCATTCATTCTCTCTCTATCCTAATATCATAATTTATTTTTCATATCAGAGTGCGGGTGGCAGGTTCATAAGAGTGCAGGTTACACAAGGATCCCGCGTTCCTGTGCCGGAAGGTTCTGACCCCTACTCTTCATGCATGCATATATCCATATGGCCTCAGGCTTTGGATGGAGAGTATAACGATCTCCTCAGACACTCCACAAAGTGATCTGGAGCAGGCCCACGCATGCCACATAAGAAAGCGCATGTGTGTGAAAATGGGCATCATGTATGCCAATAAGGCTTATGGTCTTGAACATTCCCATATCTCCATTTTCATCAGAATAGGGTGTTCCCAGAACTATAAATTCATATTATGTTGGAGCACTACAATGCCCCCAAGGTTTCAGCACCAAAGACAGCTCCTGATCTGTGTTTCAGCACCGCCTGCAGCGGACAGCTCCACGGATCACAGCTCGTCCCTCCCCTAACTCTCCTCTGCCTTCTGTGTCCGGGCTCCTGATTTACAATTCCATTTAAATGAAGAAGCGCTATTGTTTTTTAATCAGGCGGCAGTGATGAGCCTGGGGACGCCGCAAAGGGTCGATAGAACGGCTGATTTATGCTCTCTCTCTATCTCTCGTTCTCTCTTACGCTTCCCAATCTCTCTCCTACACACTCTTTCCATTCATATTTTTATCAGGTTAACCTTCTCTCTTTCTGTCTTTCTTTCCTGTATCTTCTCTATTTTCTTTCTCCTCTTATCTCTCTCCCCTCTCTCTCGTCGCATTTCAATGGTTATTTTATTTTTTTTTATTACCAGGGGGTTTTATGCATTGATTGTACTCCAAAACTCTAATATGCAGCACATAATGGCACAGAGAGACTAAATAAATTACAGGGAATTCATACACTAGGGTCTGTGTTTTTCAGTTTGTTTGAGTTAGGGCCGAACGTTCATTGATTGTCCAGATTGATTGTAGCATCTCTGATGGCGTCTCCCTTCCTTTGCTTTGTGTGTCTCAGTTGGTGGAGCCACTGACGCCCAGCGGTGCAGCCCCGAACCAAGCACAGCTGCGCATTCTGAAAGAAACTGAGCTGAAACGGGTGAAGATCCTAGGAGCCGGGGCCTTTGGCACTGTTTACAAGGTAATGACATCAAAGCAGAGACAGAGGAAATTAAAAAAAGATGTGTGCAGCCCATATATTTTGCTAAGCAGAGTATCATTGTTAACGTTGCCCATACATTTCTGGGGGGTTTTCAAATATCTTAACTAGCTATTAAATTTTTGCACATAGCTTCTCCCGTACTATGTGAAACATACATTATCATTCAAAATTTGTTGTTAGAAAGATTTATTTATTTATTCCTTGGTTGGTTGGTTGGAGAAAATTAATTATTCTGTTTAAACTATGCATTATTATTATTTTAATTTTTACAGTAATATATAAAAAAAAATCCTTTTCCATCAAAATAATAAAATTACATTTTCAAACATATTTAAAAAGTAGTATTTTTAATTGTAATAATATTTCACAATATTGCTGTATCTATCAAATAAATGTCAGTAGCTACATTTACATGCAAACAAATAATCTTTTTTTTATCGGATTGACGGTGCTCGATCGGAATGAATCTGGTTGGGTTAAGGGGGTGGTTTATTCCTCTTCTAATAGGCTCTTCCTTTTGTATAAAGTGTTATATGAATGCGTGTCCTGTCATTATAAAACTCTCCTTTCACTCGGCAACTCTGAAGTGGAGCAGGACAACTTTGTTTTGGATACTCATCCACAGGCAACCCGTCTTGGGCGTGGGGAGGGGCTTTTTTTTTTTTTTTTGCGTGATAAATACAGTATGAGCAGTTTATATGTATATTTATCCATAAATGGGTAAATATTAATTCTGCTGTTAAAAACAAATAAAGAAACTGTGTAGGAGAGTGGTTATTATGTGCAAACAGTGAGAAACTCTATTATCTACTGAATGTCACTTTCACTTTTCACTTTCACTTTCACCATTTCTGCAGTGTGCGCATGTTAAAAAAAAAAATCTATTCCGATTTGAAGCTTGTGACATATAAATGCGCACATCAATCCGATCACTTTATTTAGCGTTCACATAAACACTACAATCAGATTCATCAGTCGGAATGAATTCAGTCCGATTGAACCACAAATTGTGCATGTAAACATAGCCAGTGTTGTTTTAGAATGTTTGAGATACAGTTATGTCTATATAGTTTTAATTATATATGTGTTAATATATATATTTTAATAATATATATATATATATATATATATATATATATATATATATATATATATATATATATATATTTCAGGTTTAGTTATTTTTAGTTATTCTATTTTAGTATGTCAAGTCAAACTAAACTAAAATGAGATTTTTTTTTATTTTTTTCCCCCCTCAATTAACATTTTTTTTTTTAATTATTATTATTGTTTTAATTTTACTTTTTAGTAACCCTGATAAATGCAGCCTTGGTGAACATAAGAGACTTCTTTCAAAAACATTTCTAAAAATTACCAACCCCAAACTTTTGATCTTTAGTGTACTTAAAATAATAAACACAAGGAAAGAAAAATCAAACAGACTTACATTGAAGAAGATATTTGATAGTAGCCTTTTCTAAAACCAGCTAGCAACCATTCATAACAACCACCAAAAACACCTTAGCAATATATGGAACATGGCAGAAAACCTTTGCATCAACCTAGCTTTAAAGAGTTCTGCACAACATTCACATTTTCTTCAATAAAAAATAAAAAGTAAATTTCTATCCAATTACCTCTAAGAAATATATTTATATTTTTTATTTCAGGGCATCTGGGTACCTGAGGGCGAGACTGTGAAGATCCCCGTTGCCATAAAAATCTTGAACGAGGCGACGGGCCCCAAAGCCAATGTAGAGTTCATGGACGTGAGTGTCACTCTGCTGCAAGGCTTGCAACTGCAGTTTGTGTAATACCACTAAGCGAATATTCAGCTCTTTAGTAGTTCAAAAGGAAAAATGCATGTAAACCTCAAATTGGCCCATCCTCTTAGATGATGCAAGGACTATGAAACACTTACCAAATACCTTCCACACCCATGATGAGTGCAATCTAAAACAGGTTATGTTTGCATGCATGTTCATGTTTGCTCACTTGCATGCAGAGGAAAGTCCATTTTGATGGTAGTTCCACATGTGTTTGCCTTGAGTGAGATATCTGTGTACAGTATATGTACATGTATTAGAGAGGTCTCTCCATGATTCCCCCATGTAAGGTATTTTCCACAATTCATCAGTGTTAATGAGCATTTCACTTTCAGAATATTCTTAGGGGGTTGCAGATTTCCTCATACTGCGCTCAAAGCACAGAAGCATGTGAAGGCAGATCAGACATGTAGACGCTGCATGTGCGTACACAATCATCTCAGCAGCTGGAGAATAGCAGAAGCGTGAATGCTCATTATATAACTGTCAAGTGTGTAATTTTATGTAGTGTTCAGATAATTGCTTTGTGTGTGTGTGTGTGTGTGTGTGTGTGTGTGTGTGTGTGTGTTTGCGGATGTAGGATGTGTGTTACACACTGTTTTAGTTTTTAAAATGTTCAAAAAAACGTAATAAGATTCCTCCAAGGCCTGAAATCATATTAATGGCAGAGGTATCTTTTATTGCCATGATATAACCTGGCTCGAGGTTTGGATATTATTTCTGAATTATCCCTTAGCTGTTTGTGGAAATTATATGTATTTTTAATTTCAGAATTTTGTTAGTCCCTGATACGTTTATACCGTGTGCCATCTTTTGTTTGGACCACAGCTTAAATATGTTGGATATAAACTGGAATTAGGATCGTAATTGTGAGCTTGTTTAGCGAGATGCTTCACAAACATTTCCAAATTTTGACTAAATTGCTTGATTGTACTGAACTGAAAGTACATGAAATAGACCTATGACTCTTACACAATATCATAGATGGTTGTTTTCAGCATGTTAAGAGTGCAATGCTAGTCATTTATGGGTAGTAATACTGCCTTGTAGATTCCCCAGCTTTTTAAAGTATCGTAAAACAAAGTGAGTAAATTCTACACTCATTTTGCAGACTATAACTATGAGGCTGTTTCACAGCTGAATCTCAGTGGCACATCATGTGTGTGTGTGTGTGTGTGTGTTTACATGCATGACAATGTGTGTTTTAGGACCAATCTGTGGTAAATTGTCTGTAAATGTAAGATGTACAGTATGCACTTTTGAAAATTAAAATTGAAACATCCTGTCATTTGGTAAGTATAAGACACTAAAATTAAATTTTTTATCCAGCAAGGATGCATTAAATCGGCCAAAAGTGACAGCAAATACAAAAGATTACTGTTTAAAATAAATCGTGTTATTTTGAACTTTCTATTTATCAAAGAATCCTGAAAAGGTCCCTTATGGTTTTAACAAAAATATTAAGCAGCTATTTTCAACATTGATAATAATAAGAAATGTTTTTAAACACCACATCAGCATATTAGAATGATTGAGAATGATCATGTACCACTGAAGACTAATGACAAAAAATCCAGCTGTTCCATCGCATGAATAAATTATATTTTAAAACATATATTAAAACAGAGAACAGTTCATTTAAATTGTAATAATATTTCACAATATTACTGATTAAATAATTGAAGCTTGATGAGTATGAGAGACTTTAAAACACACACACACACACACGCACGCACACACACACACACACACACACACACACACACACACACACACACACACACATATTATTTACATGCTGTTAAATCACTTATTGAGAGTGAGTGATTGATTACAGTTTCCTATGCTCTGAGTTCTTGCTTTTGTTCCTTCCAGGAGGCTCTGATCATGGCCAGCATGGAGCATCCTCACCTGGTGCGGTTACTGGGTGTGTGTCTGAGCCCCACCATTCAGCTGGTCACACAGCTCATGCCCCATGGCTGTCTGCTGGACTATGTGCACGAGCATAAAGACAACATCGGCTCTCAATTACTGCTCAACTGGTGTGTTCAGATCGCCAAGGTACGACTTCACTAATTGAATTCAACATTAGTAGAAATCACTTTTATGTATCTTACCTTATTGTGGACTTTGATGTGGCTCTTGTTTTATCAAAAGTGCTATTAATTTCTTTAGATGTGAATCGGATGTGAAGTAGAAAGACTTACTGCATGTTTAAAGTAAAAGTGTTAAGGTTTTTTTTTTTTGTCTGCTGTGTGAACTTGCATTAAAACACTGTTCAGATCTTTGCTCAATCGCTCTTCCTCCCAGTCATGCAGCGAGCATCATTTTGCCACATTTCTTTGATATTGGACCCCCCACACCATCTGCTATCTGTATCACTCTGTTTATCATCCTCGTACACCAATGGTGGTCATATTTCCTCCTCTCATATTTTCTCCCAGACTAGGAGTGCATGCTGAATGATCTCAGAGCAGCAGCTCAAAGGGCTGGGATAGATAAGCACACACACATTCTGTCTGATCTGGGTTCCACGTTGTAACTGTGAGCTTTGCTTTGTGTCACTCAAGAAAAAAACTTCTGACATCTCTGAGATGCAGAACTGTACAGTATATCAACTTTGTGTGGGGGATTTGAAAAACAATGGTTGAACAGAATAATAACAAGCAGCTATTTCAGGAGATATTGTTTACTAATCGTTCATAAAAGGAAAGAAAAAAGGGCTCTTGAATGCGAATGCACCAGGTTATACAGGAGTTACATCACAGAAGGTGATAGTTGACATGACAGTTAAAGCAGTGACTGCAGTATGAACTGATGCACTATAACTAAAACTTATAAAGTATTTGCAGCCTGAATGGTATTTGATGATTTTACAAAGACAGAGATGAGAGGGTGCATACACTTCCTTTTAAAAGTTTGGAGTTAAGTTAAGATTTTTTTAATAATTTTTAAAGAAGTCTCTTATGGTCACCAAGATTGCATCTATTTAATTAAAAAGTACAGTAAAAACTAATTCAATAATAATAATATTGTGAAATGTCATTACAATTTAAAATAACTGTTTTCTATTTTAATATATTTTAAAAATGCATTTATTCATGTGACGCAAAGCTGAATTTTCAGCAGTCGTTGCTTAAGGATTATTTGATGAAAGTAAAAAATATATAAATAAACAGCATTTATTTGAAATAGAAATCTTTTGTAAAATTGTCTGTACTGTGTGCTGTCACCTTTGATAATTTAATGTGTACTTGCTCAATGAAAGTATTAATTTCTTAAAAGTAAAAAAAAAAAAAAAATGGACCCCAAAATTTTGAACGGGTATATTTTATACGCTTTTATACTAGTTGAGACTTTTAATTTTATTCAGTTTTTATTTTATATATACAGGCTGCAGGTTAGAATAGCCAGCACAACTGCAAGTGTAATCATTAAATAATAATAATAATAATAATAATAATAATAATAATAATCGTTAAATAATAAATAGTAATAAAGAAGTTAAGACTCAGTATTGCCAGTTACTTTTTTTTTTTTTTTTTGTTCTGCCAACAGAAATAGTTCCAAACTAAGCCAAGGCACAAATAAACCATGGCTTCTTGTGGCTTATTGCATTATATCAATCACACATCTTGTGGTGTTTCTGAAACTGTTTTTGAACTAATTGGTTGTGATTGATTCACTCACTCAAACATACTCACTTCTTTGTCACCACCTAGTAATGTAACAATGTAACATGCATTAAAGTATACTTTGAAATACTTTCCCTTATAAATACGTAAAAATATTTTAACTAAAAGAAGTTCATGTCGACCACTACTGGTGTGCATTTAGCTTTGTATTGTACAGATGAATAGACAAAAGCATGTGCTGCATAGATTTAAATGTGTGATTCAGCTGTTTAGATGAATCTCATGCATTTAAATCATAGTTTTATAAGGATAGTTGGTATTCAGACACTTTGTTGCTTTACTCACATGACCACTCCACAGGCTTTCCAAATCAGCTGCATGGAGGAAAAAAAAATATATAGATTTTAGGCACAATACTTTTGAGAAATGTTAACCTGAAGAGATACAATCGGAGGTTATTATTTATGTATTAGACTCACCTCATAAGAGGCTTTTCTAAGAGCGGGCTGCAATGTGGGAATAAAATCAGACAGTCTCTGGCCTGTTCTTTTCCAGATAATGGGTAAAACAAGCCAAGGCTTTAGAAATGTCACCCCATGTACTCATAGTGTTAAATTACTAGCTTCAAAATAATACCTTAAACCGACCTTTCACTGGTGCATTATACAAAGATATAGAGGGATATATTAGTGAGACAGTATCTTGGACATATACAGTATATTAAGCCTTATTGCAAACAACTGTGGTGATTGTTGATGCAGTTAATCTTTATCAATGAAATAGGGCTTTAATGTTTCTAAAACAGTTTGTTCTACATATATTTTATTTTAATACATTGCACAAAGTTGGAAAGTTATTATACACACTAAACACAACTAATTTTGAATATATATATATATATATATATATATGTATGTATGTATATATATATATATATATATTTATTTATTTATTTTTTTACTGTATATGTTGTGTTGTGGTCCATACATTATTGATGAAGCAAAACCATATACATTATTTACAAGTACTTTATTACTTACATAGTACATGTTGTTTTTGCAATGCCGTTGCAATGCGGTCTTCATGCAACTCCTCTGACATATAAACCCATACTCAAAAACTTGAGTGTGTGTGAGTGTGTCTTAGGCCACCTGGCTATGAGCGGCTTCCTCTAATGAGGCCAGAGGAATGGAAAAACTGTCAAATAAACAGAGAAAAGACACAGGGAAAGTACTCTCTTTCACAATCAGGTAGTGAGCACTGGAATTGAGAGTTTGTGTAGTTCTGTGTATTATAACAGGAACAGACACAGTTGTTTTTTGATACATTTGGCTAATTGTTCATTGTCCTCTTTACAAGTATTTCAATATGTGTGTTCTTTGCAATGTAAGGCAAGGCAAGACAAGTTTATTTCTATAGCACATTTCATACACAATGGTAATTCAAAGTGCTTTACATAAAAGAAAAGAAAATAATAATAATGTTGTT
Source organism: Cyprinus carpio (assembly GCF_018340385.1). Taxonomy (NCBI): domain Eukaryota; kingdom Metazoa; phylum Chordata; class Actinopteri; order Cypriniformes; family Cyprinidae; genus Cyprinus; species Cyprinus carpio. Next base: position 21,991,408 of record NC_056580.1, on the reverse strand, counting down.
TGTTTTTGTTTTTTGAAAAAAAAAAATGTTTTTAATATTTTTGGCAAAGAAAATACATTCTTACTTACAAATACAGCTATAATGTCAGCTATAATACAGCTAAAATGGAAAATTACTGGGGGAAAAAGATAGCATATGATGCAACATCAGTGATTCATCTGAAGTTTTCAACACACTATTATTGTTGCTTTCAAGATTTTTATTTTTTTTATTTTTGTTTTTCATTTGTCATCAGAATAGTGCTATCCAGAATAGTGCTATCCATATCCATCCAGGCATTAAAATGGATGTACAAGATCAATGATTGTAAAATTTTCAGTGAGAACACAGCACTGACTCGAAAGCTGGCCTGAAACACTCTTACACTGACTCCGGGTCAGCAGGCCATCCTTATTGTTGAGCCTTGCAGAGTAATGACTGCTGGAACCTGACACAGTGATTGTTCTTCTGGAAAGGAAACTGTAAAGTATATGGAAAGGATACTGAAAAGTTTTTTTTTTTTTTTTTTTTCTGAAGAAAAAAAAAAGTTATGAATACTGTGCTAGACTAACTAATTGCTTCTATTTGCTCTTCTCATTTGTAAGCTGCTTTGGATAAAAAGCAGCCATATCACCCTGCAGCACAAGACTGGTTGCCCACTGAAGCTAAGCAGGGTTGAGCCTGGTCAGTACCTGGTTGGGAGAACTCCTGGGAAAACTAAGTTGCTGCTGGAAGAGGTGTTAGTGAGGCCAGCAGGGGGTGCTCACCCTGTGGTCTGTTTGGGTCCTAACGCCCCAGTATAGTGACGGGAACATTATACTGACATAAAGCACCATCTTTCGGATGAGACGTTAAACTGAGGTCCTGACTCTCTATGGTCATTAAAAATCCCAGGATGTCTTTCGAAAAAGAGTAGGGGTGTAACCCCGGCATCCTGGCCAAATTCGCCCATTGGCCTCTGACCATCAAGGCCTCCTAACCATCCCCATACCTACTGATTGGCTTCATCACTCTGTCTCCTCTCCACCAATAAGCTGGTGTGTGGTGGGCGTTCTTTCAATATGACTGCCGTCACATCATCCAGGTGGATTCTGCACACTGGTGGTGGTTGAGGAGATTCCCCCCTTCTATGTAAATTGCTTTGAGTGCCCAGAAATGCGCTATATAAATGTAAGGAATTATTATTATTAAAAACTATACCAATTTGTAAAGAAAATAAATAAAAATTCATTTTTACTTGCATTTTTACTGAAATTTTCTTTTTACATTATTGCAAATATTGGAAAAATTATTGGAAATTACACAGCTGTGATGTAACAATGGCATATAATGCAAATAATAAATAAATATTTATATAATTCTTTATTGCGCCTCCTGTTGGCAATCATTGTGAGCAGATCTTGTAGAGGGGTACAAAGCAGCACCATCTTTTAGATTAACAGTGTGAAGCTGACAACCATCTGCAGCCATGCAAGACTGAAGTTTCCCTCAAATACTAATTGTGAGGCACTGTACCATAACATTTATGCAGTAATTACACATTTAGATGTTGTGTTTTGAATGTTTACCACTAGAGTCTGTACTTTCCTAGTGGCATTTAGGAGAGCAGCTTAGAGCTGTAATTGTTAAGGAAACAGAGTGTGACACACGGAAAGTGACACAGGCAAACAAACAGACACACAGCATGAAATAGCTAAATGTTCACACATGCCTGCACACTCATTAAGGCTGCGTTCCATGATCTTTTTTTTAGATGTAAAGCTTCATTTACATAGTCGTTCAAGAATCAGAGAGAGACTGCGTGTGCCTGTGCCTGCGCCTGCATCTTTCAGGGACTAGTTAATGGCCCTACAGACTGTCCGTCGGTTTCTAGCAAGTATACTTCCTACAGCAAGTACCCAAAGGGACAAACACACATCACAGTAGTTTCAAGTAATTAGAAGTTCCAATTTTGGTAACTTTAAATGGTGTCTGATTTGTTTACTGATTTGTTTACTTGCATTACAAGTTCGACCTACTTTGGCTGATTTGAAGACCGTTGCAAGCATAAATATGATAAAACATGATGATAGATAGATAGATAGATAGATAGATAGATAGATAGATAGATAGATAGATAGATAGATAGATAGATAGATAGATAGATAGATAGATAGATAGATAGAATATTTGTTTTTAATTTTTGTTTTTGTAATGTCAGATATTTTCTCATTCGATCCGTTGCCTTCTCTGACAAAACAAACTTGACATAGTTCTGCCAACAGGAAGAGAACTTTTTATACTGGATTTTATATGAACTCTGGGTAGATGGTGGTTTAAGGTTAAATTGCATTGCAGGCTACAGGGTTCTTATTAAGTTCAGTGATGAGGATACTGATACCATCACAGGCAGCAATTATGCCTTTTATCCTTTCATGGTTCATTTTATCTTGGATTCATCCCATTTTTCATGTCTGAAGCTAAGCCAATTGAATTTTCAATAGATGAAATTAAGTAGACACTTGATATTCAATGGTTTTAAGTTGAGATGACAATCGTCTGGCTTCCAGTGTGCTAATTATAAGCTACAGACTGACTGTAGAGTAAGACATCTAAAGATGTCTTGAAATTACACCTTTCCTGAACAATGTAACCTAATTAGCTAAATAAAACCATAATTTAACATTATGGATATGTCATCTCAGTTGGCTCATGCCTGAACCTAGAACTCTCCTGTTTGAATTGAACATTTAATTGAACCTGCTGCCAACCCAAGACAAACAAATGTATACAAAGCAATTTACTTTAAAGGGCATCCATACAGATCTTTTCCTATATTCATATGAAATATATTTTGTCATTCTCCCACACACAATCATTCATCACACATCTCCTTCCTCTTCCTCTCTTCACTCTTTCTCAATCTTGCTCTTTTTTTGATGTGGGTCTGCTGAAATTTTAAACAGATAAGAGAGAGGAAGACAGCACAGGTCTCAGGGAACACTGAGGATTTCTTAGCTCAGTAGACCAGCAGACTCTAGTGCGGCTCATCTGTGTTAGAGATGAAGTTAAAGGGACACCAACATTTAAGCAGGGGCTTCACTTTCAATTATCTGGATATCAAAACCGCCTGTCTACCAGAGCAGCTATAATTGCTTTGACCTTGGTGGATCTCTTGATTGTATGTGGTGGGAAAGAGGGGGTACAGGGAGCTGTCATTTGTCCCGTAATTTGTGTGAGAATTTGACGTGCAAACAAAACAGTTGTAACTTTATAAAGAGCTATATGAGACTTTTGCAGTCTAAGGTAGCTTTGCATGTATTCCAAAGCAGGGTTATTATCTTTAACTTAAACTATTAAAAACATTTTTGATGAAAATAAAGTATAAGTAATAGATGAAAAACTTAGAAAATTAGAGATGCTGCTTAGTACCTGAAATAACTGAAGTACTGATATTACCAACTGGAAAGAAATAAAAACTAAAATTGAACTTAGACCGAAAAGCAACAACAACAAAAAATTAAACCAAAAACTGAACGATATAAAAAAAGTGAATTATAATAAATGTGTGTGTGTGTGTGTGTGTCTGTGTGTGTGTGTTTTGGAGAAGAAAGAAAGGCCAGATTTGGAATGACATAAGGGTGAGTAAATGATGAGAGTTTTCATTTTTGGGTGAATAATGACTTTAAGAATTTGGACCCTTTTTGAATTCAACTGGATTTGAATAGGCCACACCTACTACAGCAAGTTGAATTTGTATTGGAATGACAGGAAGAGAAAATTATTCATAATGGCTTTTATCAGACTTAAAGAGCTATATAGAAACATGCGAGTCATTTCCAAAACAAATCTAAATGTCTTACTGTTTCATCAAGGCCTCTGCAATTTTCTGGAGATGATAATGACTTGGATCGATTGTTGTGCTATTTCATCAGGTCAAGTTAGCCATATTTACCACAGGCAGCCATCTGTTATGCTCTAGCGTATACAGAAAGGATGACTAGCCATGTGGCTGCGTTCAGAGCGTATCACGGACTGCTCACTGGCTGCTCGCACACAGACAGACAGCTGGGAGCACAGATGCACATTTGCAGCAGAAATTTCTTGGGAAAATAGGAGAGGTTTCTGAAATCTGACTGACACTTAGTGTTTGTCAGTTGCTATTGAGAGTTTCCACCAGGGCTACAGTTTCATAGCGTACAGGGCTTTAATTAAATTTTAAGTCAGTGCTTTTTAAGCTTATGGGTGGAAATAAACTAATATATGCACAGCCAATACGAGACCCCAAGAGATGCCTGGACAAAGATAATTAATAGACTGGCGCTTAAAGGGAAAAAAAAAAATCATTTACTTGCCATCCTGTTGTTCCAACCTGCTCCAACTTATATGACTTAATATATAATAATGAAATGCAAAGCAATCAGTGACAAATGAAAGAAAACCATACAGAGTTAGGAAAATATGTTAACAATGTATAAGTGTATTTTGTCAAATTATTATATATTAATATATTATATATAATATATATTTGCCAGAAGGTCATCTTTTACATTTACAATATGAATCTTTTCTGCTTTAAAATTATAGACTATTAATTGTCCCTATATTTAAAACTTTGATCTAATTTTTTATTTTTATTTTTTTAACCCTTTTTCAGCATCATCTTCCTTTAGCTCTGACATACAGTACCTGTCTGGCATGATCTCACACCTTTCTCCCACTCTCTTTTGTTTTTCTATTTTCTCTGTATTTCTGGCTTGTGCATGTGTAGCCCAAGCCAGGCATTTGCTGTCAGAAGGAGGCTTTTGCTCTGAAAAACAAAACACACACACACTTGGCATAGCGCTTTAAGTTAAAGGAGCGTAAGAATGAATGTGCTGTGCCGCCTCAAGCAAAATGACTTTTCCCTTCTCTCATTTTTCTCATTTCTGAAGAAAATGCTTTTTCTTTGTTTGTTTTATTTTTCTTCCAGGCATGCGAACATCAGCAGATAGTGCCATCCATACACAGAGGCCTTTATGGCCTTAAAGATGAGTTTAGTGTTCTTTTTTGTCCTGTAAGAGAAAAAAAGAGAGCAGGCATGCTGATAAACATCACTATAGAGAACTATTTTAAATTAAATAAAATTTCACAATAGTTCTGTTTTTACTGTAGTTTCATCAGATCAATACAGCTTTGGTGAGCATAAGAGACTTCTTTCGAAAACATTCAAATCTTGTTTTTTATTTTATTTTATTTTATTTTACTTATTTGGCAACCACCAAAAAGATTATTCATAGCGAATTGATAAGTTTATCACTAGTGTTATTAAGTTACATAACACTTAATTCAACAAAACCATAAGACATAAATATGATTGGACAAGCCGTTGTGAAATACCCAATATTCACACCCCAAATACATTTCATTACATTTCACAGAAGCCTTATGCTGATGCCCTTATCTTCACTGCTACAGATGTTTAGTCATTGTTGCAATGGAGCCAGAGCAGCCTCAGAGGAAAGGCACGTACATCCCTTCCGTGAAAAAATACATACAGGCCCCCGGCGCCAAGCACTACCTGCAGTATTGATTTGCGAGACCAGCTCCTAACAGACGCTAGAGGACTGAGCTGTGTTTTGAGGAGCAGACAGGTGTGTATTATTTACTGTGGCCCAAGGAAGGCAAGACCTTGCTCTGAATCTGTAAACAATTGTTTAGGCCAGGTCAGAAGCAATGAAGAGAAGGAGAGAAAAAGACTGTAAAATGGGGCAGAAGCCAATATTGTTAGAAGGGAAAGGAATAGGCTGATGTGCCAGTGAACTATCTGAGATCATATCAAGAGTAAATTAATCACCCAGCAAATGAGAGTTAAGCTCTTCTTTGTGCCCTGGTGTAATACCACGAGGCAAAGGACGACTGCATGACCTTACAGCAGATGAATTCACACTGGATTCAGTGGTTTGATTTAAAGGATTAGTTCGCCAAAAATTAAAATGATGAATCATTTGCTCACCCTCATGTCATTTCAAACAAGTTTCTTTCTTCTGTGGAACACAATGCGCTTTTCCATACAGATAGTAGAAAACCTCCAAAAAGGAAAAAAAAAAGTAGTCTATATGTCTTGCACACATACATAGGAGAGATCTTATTCTTTCTCTCTTTTGAGGTCATTGCACCAACTGTGTTTCATCAAGACCTCATATCGTTCACATAATTCAGAACCCTTCTTATTATGGAAAGTTTAAACACAGAGAGAGCTCTTTATGATGATGGTTACTATAGATTTAATATTGAATTATACCTGTCATTTGAAACCTATACTATCATCAGTCTTTTTTCTCACGCAGTGTGATTCCCCACTGAGCGGTTAATGTGTTGCCAGGCATCCGTTAAAGCCTAAAGAGATGCATCCAGGCCAACAAATTGAGTAGTAAATTGGTGGATATGAGGTTCAATTAACAGCAACAAGTCATGTGTAGTGAGTGACGGCATCCTAGAGAGAGTGTGAATGTGTTTGTCACCATCATTCATTTTTCCCTAAACGTTCAAGTTTGAAGAGTGTAGATCAATCTTAACCTCAAAACATTCAGCTAAATTTGCAGTGGCATTTTGAATTGTTTTTTTTAATTTTCTAAATGTTCTTCTGTAATAAACAGTTATATACTGTTGCTCATAACAACTATTAGTAAGAGAGTATGGTGGGAAGCTTTTAAAGGGATAGTTAACCTAAAAAGAAATATTTACTCACCCTCATGTCATTCCAAACCTGTATGACTTATTTTCTTCAGTTTCTCAAGTTTTATTTGTCCATGCAACAAAAGTCCAAAGTAGTCTGGGCCTCAAAATATCTTCTTTTGCATTCCGCATCTGTACAGGTTTGGTGCTAAATGAGGGTGAGTAAATGATGACATAATTTTCATTTTTGGGTGAGTTATACCTTTAAGGGAATCTTGTGCTGAATTATGGTATGGAGGAAAACAGCATTGTTCCATTTCCAGTCATGACTTCATTGCATGATTCAATATTTGTAGGTCGCATCAGAGGACAAATAAGACTATGTGTTTTGGGTGGGGGTGATGCCCCCTCTCCCCTATTGTGCCCCCCACACTGTGCCGTTAATGAATTTGGCCCCCCACCCAAGGCCTCCACAGGTCTCCAAGTCTCACCTGATTGAGAGGAGCACGTAGGTCTCACTCTTCCCTCACGCCGAGCACATTACCAAGCCCATCTGGTGCCCTGCGCCCCATGCCAAGTACAGCTCAGTCCATCAGGACAAGGTCATGTGTTGGCATATGTTCTGGCACACAGTTCCTTCCCCAAAGGCCCAATACCTGAGATCAGAACAGTGTGATTTGGCGCTAACTAGAGGCGTCAGTAGATGTAATTTTACCAGAGAAAGAGAGAGGTCACTGGTAAGAGTTACAGTATCTAAGTCTTCAAAAATAACTACAGGTATTTGTCTGAGGAAACATTTTTTATAATAATATCTATACCTTAAATCAGAATTTCTTATCCATTTTGTTTTCTTAACTGGAATATAAGTTAATTTTAACAGAAAGACGTTTAAAAGTTTGAGGTTGGTACGTCTTTGTATGTACTTGAAAGAAGTCTCACGTGCTCACCAAAGGTGCATTTATTTAATAAAAAAAATAAATACAAAAAAATGCAGTAAAAACTGTTATATTGTGAAATATTATTACAATTCAAAATAACAGTTTTCTATTTTAATATATATTTAAAATGTAGTTTATTCATGTGATGGCAAAGCAGAATTTTCAACTGCCATTACTTCAGTCTACAATGTCACATGATCTTTCGGAAATCAGACATTTGTGCTGTTTAATATTTCCTTTTTAACAAGGTTATTTGATGAATACAAGAAAAAAAATATTTGAAAACTAAATTTCTTGTAACATTATAAATCACAATGATCAATTTAATGCATCCTTGCCAATTTAAAGTATTAATTTCTTAAAAAAAAAAAAAAAAAAAAAAAAAAAAAAAAAAACTTTTGAACTGTATTTGTAAGCAAAAATATATACTCACCAACCAAGTATCTTCCTCTTACTTTAACCCAAGGTTTTTTTTTTTTTTTGTCTCTGGCTTAGTCATTACATTTGCATTACACTGCTGATATTTATCAGATAATTAAAAAAATTAAAGGGTGTGCGTGCGTGTGTGTGTGTGTGTGTGTGTGTGTGTGTGTGTGTGTGTGTGTGTGTGTGTGTTTGTGAGGCATCAGGACACAACTTTGTATAATGACATGGGTATGACACAGGTATTACAAGGAGAGGGTGACTTATGAGGACATAACCCATGTCCCCATTTTTCAAAACGCTTATAAACCATACAGTATTAGTTTTTTTTGAGAAAGTAAAAAATGCACAAATTTTCCTGTAAGGGGTAGGGTTAGGTGAAGGGTTGGTGTAGGGCGATAGAATATACAGTTTGTACAGTATAAAAACCATTAAGCCTATGGGATGTCCCCACTTTTCACAAAAACAAACATGTGTGTGTGTGTCTGAATATTTCAGATTCAAAATTCTCACTTATATAAATGTTTATGAGGACACAAATGTGTATAATGACATGGGTACTACAATGTAAACATGGTTTATGAGGACACTTGCCAGAAGTTTTCTGTAAGGGATAGGTTTAGGTTGGTGTAGGGCGATAGAAAATACAGTATGTACAGTATAAAAACCATTTCGCCTATGCAGAATCCCCATAAACCAGAAATGCAAGTGTGTGTGTTTACCATTATTTCTTAGATCAGTCTTAAGACAATCGGATTTGTTTTTCTGATTTAGGTTTTAGGGGTGTCTTCTTACTATAGACTGTGTATGATTTCCAAGAAATGAAGGCAATCCTATATTATATACCAGCTGTTTGTAACAGCTTCATTTCTGTCTTATCCAAACTGATTTTTAGAGCTGTTGGAATGCTGCATACATTATAATGCAAGCACGCCAAAATCAATTAATCAAAATGAGTATAATCTGGGAACACTTACAACTCACCACTTATATCATTAGAAAGACATTATGATGAAAAGGCTGTAGTATCATTTTCATCATTATGTTGTTTTCACTGGAATCTTAGCTTCAAACACAAATGTACAGCTCTTTTTATGCTTTTAGGCGTAACTGAAAGTGTCTGGACTTTGAAAGTTGTTTTTGTGAGTTTTTGCTAAAGCAAGCAAAGCAACTTAGCATAGCTCAGCACTATATGTATGGTGACTCCAGAGTCTGTAATGGATTAGCTATAAATAGGAATGACAGGTTAATGTTAATTCCGTGATTTACAAAGCAGGTGTCAGTAATATGTTGAAGGATGGGATCAGCTTCCTGCCTCTCCTGCATGATCCTTTTTCTGTTAGCGTCCAGCTCAGTTTCACTGTGGCCCACTTGTCCTTCTCCTGTCTAAGTTCCTTATTGGTATTCTGTCACTCTGAGCGCTGCTGAATGGGTAGTGAAGTGTGACGGACAGAAGCCAGGCTCTCACACACAAGGGCACACCCTCTCACACACACATATACACTCACACTGCTACAAACAAACACACACACTTCCAACTTCTTTGTTTTTGGTCCCTTTCCATATATTTTATTATATTCCATATTTTAGGTAGTAAAATAAAACATCATGCTCATCACAAAAAAACTCTTTCTGTTGTAAAAATATCCCATAAAATCAGTATTGATTTGCACAACCATATTTCTCTACATAATACGTGCTGGAATTGCTCTTGCCAGTTGTGTGTGTGTGCTCTTTTGTAGTTGTGTATAAAAAATAAAGAGAATTTGTAAATAAATCACCAACTTTCAGCCTGCAGAACTTGTAAACTGACAATTGATTTTTACTCAAGTAACTACAATCCCACCATAAGCTGCACAATGAAAGAAAATAGCACAGAATTATAAAGGCTTAAAGATGATGTAAGACATTTCAGTTGTTTTGATAACTTCTTCTAGAATTAACCCACCCCCATTACAATGTTGAGCATTTAATCACAGGTTCAGAGTATTGAAAAACAAGGAATGAAAACTGACATGACAAAAGTGGCAATTTAAGGATGATGCCAAGTGGATTTTGAATGCAAAAAAAATAAATAAAATAATGTATACTACCATTCAGATTATTTTTATTTTTATTTTTATTATAAATTATAAATTAATACTTCTGTTTGGTAAGGAATGAAAGTAGGGACTTATTCGTTACAAAATATATTATTTTAAATAAATGCTGTTCTTTTGAACTTTCTGTTCAAATATTCAAACATCAAATATTCCTAAAACTGTATCATAAATATTAAGCAGCACAACTGTTTTCAACATTGATAATAAGAAATATTTGGTATCACTTCTGAAGGATCATGTGACACTGAAGTCTAGAGTAATGGCTGCTGAAAATGCAGCTTTGCCATCAGAGGAATAAATTGCAAAATATAAAATATATTCAAATATAAAACATTTATTTTTAATTGTAATAATATTTCACAATATTACTGTATTATTAATTGTTATTTTTCATGCACTGAAAATGATGATGATCCATTTCTTTTTATGTTCTTGCTTGGAAAGAAAATGGTTGGATATTAAGTTTAGGTAAGGTCAGGATCATATGTACAGTATATAGATTTTATGTAAGTATAAAATAAAAATAAGTGTATCATTACATCCTTAATTTTATGCCTGGTATTAAAAAAAAAAAATTGTGGCACCTTTAACCTACCCTAAATTTGACTGCTTTCATTTAATTAACAACATAACATTGCTATTTCATGCAGCATATGTTGCAGAGACATAGAGACACATGCTGAATAGTTTAAAGCATTCTTGTGTTTCTACCCTTAATCTCTCTTGTGTATTATCTCTGTCTATGTACTGTTCCTCATTTCTTTGATGCCATGTTCTTCTCTTTCTCTCACTACCTGTCATTGTTTGGTATACACCGTCCTCCTCCTCTCTGTGATTGCACTGGTAGTCTTCAGTGGCATGTTTTCACAAACTACTTAAACAGGCCTCTCTTTTGTCAGCCATGTTGGGCTGCTCAGCTTTTAATTAGCCCTTTGTCTATGCAGCATGCAGTTCTTTATTATTTTTCCTGTGCTTGCGTTTTGTTCTTTCCAAACACTGGCTTGAAAATTGGTCACAGAGGGTTTATCGCCTGCCTTCAGCAGCCAGCGTGTGTGTGTGTGTGTGTGTGTGTGTGAGAGAGAGAGTGAGAGAGAGAGAGAGAGAGAGAGAGAGAGAGATTATTTAACCTCTATTAATGCACAGTCCAGGTGCTGGATAATAACATGCTTGATAGAGGAAAAGGAGTCATCATTTCTAATAAGCATTTCTTATTCCTCTATTCAGCAACTAGTTGTACAGAATGAGGGGGACCGATTTTTAAAATATCAAATCGGGACACACAGGCTATGTCCCCACTTGAGCTGTCTTTAGAACTATTTCACAAATATTTTTCTTCATGGTTCTATATTGGGCATTTAGCAGTAGTTGATATAAATGATAAAACTGTTATTTTGTCATCTATACTGCTAGTTAAAAGTTTGGAATAACTATGTGTCCCATAATCCTCCAAAAATCATTCTGATATGCTGATTTGGGGCTCAAGAAACATTTATTTTTCTTAGGAAAGATGAAAACATTTGTGCTACTTAATATTTTTGAGGAAACCATGAATTACTACCTCAAACATTAGGGGTAAGTAGGATTTAAAAAATAAAATTATTTACTATTTTATTCACCACAAATGATGCATTAAATTAATCAAAAGTGACAGACACTTATAATGTTACAAAAGATTTATAATGTTACAAAATATTTATATTTCAAATAAATGCTGTTATTTTGAACATTATGTTATTCAAAGAATCCTGAAAAACACAGTTCCCACAAAAGTATTAAGCAGCAAAAACTGTTTTCAGCAATGATAATAGTAAGAGCCATTATTAATAATTGATTACCAATAATAATTGTTAGCGATTAAGCACCAAATCAGCATATAAGAATGATTTCTGAAGGATCATGTGACACTGAAGACTTTAGTAATGGCTGCTGATAATTCAGCTTTGAATCACAGGAATAAATTACTTTTTAACATATATTCAAATATATTTAACAGCTGTATACAATTAAATTGTAATAAATGTTTACAGTATTCCTGTTTTAATGTAATTTGTCCAAATAAATCCAGCAATGGTGAGCATAAGAGACTTCTTTAAAAAATATTGTATATTAAACTAAATAATGTTCCTTGTAAATAGCTTTTTATAATTAAGTAAAACTTAAAGACACAAAAGAAGATATTTTGAAGAAGGTTTTAATTGCTTTTGCACATAAGTCAGTGGGGTCCGAAACAACAACGAACCCTACTGATGTTCATTATATGGAGAGCACTGAGACATTTTTTGTACACAAAAGTAAGTGAAACAGTTTTGGAACAACATGAGGGCGAGTAAATGATGACAGAACTTTCATTTTTGACTGAACTATCCCTTTAAATCTGATGCAGTTGGAATGCTGACACTTTTGATGTACTAAGATGGTCAATGCAATCTTTTCTGACACCACTGCATTTTTATACAGGGTTTTTGAATTGCCTGACACTTTTATCTGCAAGGTCAAAGCCCCAATTTCCTCTTAAAAAAACAACAGGCAATTTGAAGGAGTCACTAGTATGATTGAAGTTATAATCGATAGACGGATCTCCCCTCCAATTTTGTTGATTGTCATAATTTTTTCAAGCGACTGTGGTCTACTGACAGGTCTGGAATTAATGGAATGGTTTTGTGGGAGTAAAACTGTTCAGAAAGGACATTCGGAATACTGATGATGACACCTGCAAGACTAAGCCTATCACACGGCTCCATGCACTGCACAACTGAAATAGCAGGGACAGATTATTTGGCTCGGATGAGGAAAAGATGGCTGAGTCTAATCCCGGTCAGTGTGGATGAGAGTGAAGAGACAGGAGGACTGAATTACTTTCTCTGTGGTGGGTCCTCACAGGTCACCTTCCTCACTCTTTACTCAGAGATTATTCCCAGTCTTTTTCCACAAGCACACATCCTCCACAGAGAGAGGAAATGCACAGAAGACTTTGGGTTCGAATTCGGAGAAGTTCACATCACTGCAAAATGACAAACACTTAATAAAGTTAAGTGAAAGTGAAGTGACACACAGCCAAGTATGGTGACCCATACTCAGAATTCGTGCTCTGCATTTATCCCATCCAAAGTGCACACACACAGCAGTGAACACACACACACCATGAACACACACCTGGAGCAGTGGGCAGCCATTTATGCGAGATGGTCCTCACTGCAGAACAATAGATCCAGGGGGGCGTGGTTGGATCCAGATCCAACTCCTCCCACCTTACATATACCTAAGCCTACCTGTCTCCACCCCCTGATCCCTAAACCCACCCTTCTCCACCCCTAAACCTACCCATCTCCACCCCTAAACCTACAAATCTCCACCCCCTAGATGTGGATCCAACCACGCCCCCTGGATCTTGTGTTCTGCAGTGAGGGGCTACTGATTTATGCTGCGGTGCCCGGGGAGCAGTTGGGGGATCGGTGCCTTGCTCAAGGGAACCTCAGTCGTGGTATTGCCGGCCCGAGACTCGAACCCACAACCTTAGGGTTAGGAGTCAAACTCTCTAACCACTAGGCCACAACTTCCCTGTGGCTTTAATAAGTGATACAATTTAAATTGGTCTCTTAAGGAATAGAAGATATCATTCAAAAGGTCAAAAGCAAGTTGGGAAGGAAGTCAATTTAATCAGAGCAGTTTAATATGGCACTATGTACATGTTGCAGTATATAAGTTTACGATTCATTATATTATATGCCAACAATACAATTATACAAACAAAAAGGTTGAAGACACCTGCTCTGTACTGATACTCCTGCCAGCTTAAGGTAAATCGTGGTTTTGTATTAGCCTTGAACAGATATTGTACACTTTGTGAACTCAGTGTCTCTTTGAAAACCTCGGCTAGCCTTTAAAAAAAAACACATTAAGATTAGAATCCCCAGACTGAACATTATATTTAAAATGCCTTCAGCCTTCAGCTCTTTCATAAAGTCAGTGATTCTCTCTTCAGGGCTCTTCACACACATTCTCACGTATACGACAATCTCAGTTGCTCAATCAGCATGTCCGCTGCATTAATGGACTGTGTGAGCCATTGATTTCTAATTACACTGAAGTCCACTCTGGGGATAAATATTGTGTGGCACGGCCATCTTGTGTCTTATTGTAATCAGAGTGAGTATTGATTGGCTATCCAGGCTGCAGAAGTAATCTGTTTTAAATACACTGGAACCAGAGTGAATGGGGCAAAACAGCCTGTGCTCTGACTGTGGAATGGGTTGGGATTTAGTCCTGCGAGAGACGTGAATCAACTGAAAGGATCCGCAGTACACTGCTTGCTTACACTGAGCTAGGGAAACACAGTGCAGCTTGTATTTTTAAATACATGAGGATATGATATTTTGTTCCAAAACCTACATAGGCAGCATGAAATGGAACCTCAAGTGATGATTTGGAATGCTTTGTGTAGATTAAGAATTGCCTTTAACAGAGTTTGATGTCAGCATGTTGTTAATTCTGTAACGTGTGATTCTCTAAGCATGAAAATATATAAAAATATTCGGTATAGTAGTCCATATTTAATTCATATAATTAAATATGAACTGCTATACCCAAAATTTCTGTGAAGAAAATAATCTATAAATAGAGTATTCATTGAAAGCTCAATTTATTTAACTAAGTCAATTTAGTTAATTAATTACGGACAACTATATTTATTGATTATTTTTGTTACTGTTTATTTTATTTTTAGATTGTACATTACCTAAATATAAATGACATCACTTTTAAATAAAAGTGTGTGTGTGTTGTGTGTGTGTGTGTGTGTGTGTGTGTGTGGTTGGTTAATTTTAACCTTATTTGACAACTGCCACCAAATTGTTTTTGACACAATGCATTTTTTAGGACTGTACCTAAACCTGTGTCTGCATGGCTGTGATATGAACAAAATAAGAAACTCCATATTTTCTGAGTTAGCAGTGTTTTCTCCCCAGACTGTAAAGTATGGCTCTTGAGAGCACTCCAGCTCTATCTGTCTCCATGTTTTTGAGTGGCCTCAATGCTAAAACTCTCTCTGTCCATGGCCTAAATGACAAAAGTGCTTCCCTTTTCCTGTATCTTAACCTTCCTTACTCATTACAGAAATAAAAACAGCTAAAGAGAATAAAAGCCTTTGATAGAGGCACATCTAAAGTATGTGATGCTTTGCTTTAAATTATTTTCCTCAACTAACAATGTAATCACAATTTTTTACTGCCTAAATTATTTGAAATTTTGAAAAGGATCAAATATGCTTTGTGAACAAATAAGACTCTTGAAAAGCCATGCCAGTATGAGGTAATCATTTTTTATGAGGTACAAACAAGCACTTTCCCCCTGCACAGCTGTACCTGCAGTAGAAGTCAGTATTATTTACCCTGAAATGTACATTTCCCTCCTCCCTACCTCAGCTCTGCAAATGCTAAGATAATTGCATTTTGGTAGACAATCAATGTTAATGTAGGCTCATTAATCTTTGAAAAGCTCTTAAGACCATGTCTTTGGTGAGACGTACCTGTAGTGGGTGCAGGAGGAAGGAGGAAGGCAACAGAATGGCTGTCAGTCATGGTCATTTGTTCTGAATGTCACTTCCTTTGTGTATGTTCATGTTTGCTTCAGAGGCCTGTCATTATGTGAAATTGTCTGGTTTTTGTATGTGTTCAAGTATGTTTCTTCAAGTCAATCTAGTCAGTTTTGTGTGCTATATACAGTACATCAAAGAAACAGTGAACAGACTGTAAATGGTCAATAAATGTGCTGTCTGAAACTAGTTTCTTGCTAGCTAATGTTTTGGGTCTGTAAGATATATATGCGTGTGTGTGTGTGTGTGTGTGTGTGTGTGTGTGTGTGTGTGTGTGTGTGTGTGAATGTGTGTGTGTGTTAGCAAAGCTGAATTTTCAGCAGGCATAACTCCAGTCTTTAGTGTCAAATGATCCTTCAGAAATCATTCTCATATGTTGATTTGGTGCTCAAGAAACATTTATTATTTAACATTTATTATCAGTGAAATCATATATTTGTTTGAACTATAAAACATTTATCAAGGTTTAAAAGAATAGAATTTAATTGAAATAGAAATCTTTTGTAACATTATAAATGTTTTCACTTTCAATCAATTTTATGTGTCTTTGCTGAATAAAGCAATAATTCATTTTTACAAATCTTAAAGATCCCACCATTTGAATGTTAGTGTGTGTCTAGATGAGATACGGTCCTGTGAAATGTGGTTATGGGTGTGCATAGAGAGGAGGAAGTGATTTTTTTTTTTTTTTTTTTTTTCCAGTGGGCACAGAGCATTACCTTGGATTACACTTGCTTGCACATTAGCATTTCTTGCTCAACCCTTTAGGAACACCATTGGACTGGACACTGACCTTAACCCTGAAGGACATTGAGGGCTTATTGTTTAATTCCTATTACCCTCATATGTGGCCTTACTAGACTAAACTAACTAGAACCACAGTCACTTTTTACTATGGGAGACACATCACATTGGCTTGTGTTGGATTAAGGCTGTCCATATTTTTCTTTCAGTATTGAATTAATTATGTGTATTTATAATGGATATAATATAATAATATAATGCCAGACTGGATTTACTTCCTACTGATTCAATCACGGTGCATTCTGGGAGTAATGTCGCTACAAAGGCAATAATGAGGTGTCCTAGGGGGCAGCATGAATTAAGATACCTTAAGGAAACAATGCCTTTAAAACCTGCCTCTATAGGCAGCTCAGCTGGTTTTGGTAAAGAACACTTGTTTCATAACATAAGAACTGTCTGAGCAACATATTAGTCTTTTTTCACTCTTGTTAGTAAAGCATCATCCTCTTTTGCAGCTTAACCCAAACCCATTTAAATACGGTTGAAATAAATCCCTTTCTTCATTCCCAGACTGTTATAGCTGAGTGGACCATTTTCTCAGCTCATCGTTAATTGGGGAATTTCTCTTTCAGAGCTGTCATTTTAATAAGTACAGTGGAAAACATGCTCTCAGAACTGACTGTGCTTCAATTCATGAGTCTAGACTGTTGACATGGTGCAAAGCGAGACACTTTCCTCATTCATTATATGTTTTATGTGTCACTGGTTTGTTCCAAATTAGAACTGAGCTCTCACTCAGGTTTGACATATAACCATTTGATTAACATAG
The DNA here is from genome assembly GCF_018340385.1 of Cyprinus carpio. NCBI lineage: Eukaryota > Metazoa > Chordata > Actinopteri > Cypriniformes > Cyprinidae > Cyprinus > Cyprinus carpio. The sequence goes on along the minus strand of NC_056580.1, from coordinate 21,974,167 downwards.
ATACACTCTTCTGGGAAAATAAGAAGAATCCAGAAGATTTGGCTATTTTTATAAAGAAAAGTACTCCTTTTATGTGTTGTTTTGCACTTCAAATAAAAGCAGAAAACTTTTATCTTCAGTCATTTGAATTTAAAAAGTTCATTGAAGACTACAGTGGATACAAGCAATTTTGTATTAACAGCATAAATTGTTCATATTTTGATATTACCATCAGTTCAATTCAGTACTGTTATTGTTCACTAGCCCTAAAACTATTCAAAATAATTTTTGGTAATTTGAAATAAAACCAGAATAAAATATAATTATTAATTGGAAAAAAAAAAAAACTATGCTAAAATAACTGACATAATAAAATAACTAAAACTATTAAATATAAATATATAACTAAAACTTTATTATTATATTTAATTTTAGTTGATTTTATACCATATATATGGTATAAAATAATTAAAATGAAACTTGAAAAAATAAAGTACTGCAGATAAACACACAAACAATACTTTTTAGTATAGTAAAAGATTTTGCTTTATCAAAAAAAATTGAGGATTATTTTTCTTCCAGCAATAGCCAAATCTGTTGATATTTCCCTTCAGTTGCCTATAAAAATGAATGCACTACATGGATTTCCCCCAGTATATGATGCATTACCAGCTGTGTTTAGCAACAGCAACTTGATGTTTTACAGGTGATGTAATACACTTTCCTCGTATGAATAAATTCTCACAGCTTTGATATTAAAAGTGCTTGTAACCAGACTCTTTCTGTGAACACATCTCATAGAGCAGCTGTGATGGGCTACACTGGACCTCTCAAACTGTATTTCCCCACTTCTACAAGTTCACTCTCACATCTCGCTTTCTTAGTAAAACCATTTTGCCATAAGCTGTCCTTACCTCTCCACCAATCATATTAAGATTTAAATTTCAGCTAGCCACTGGCTGAAAGGCACTTGAAAGCCCTGTTGGGTAAAAGTAGAGAGGCTGTTTTCTTGCAGATGGATCAAGAGGAGCGCCTCCCTGCGAAAGTCCTCCATGCTGCAGTTTGGACTTAAATCGATTACATGCATTGTTCGCTCCTCCGGAAAATTAATGTCTGGAGTTTTCATTGTTTTGCAATACACGGCCATGCCTGAGAAGAGACTCATCGCTTATCAATGTGAACAATCTCCATTAATAATACTGTGACTTTTTTCCAGTGGAATCCCTTCACAAAGTGTCTTTGAAAGTGATGGTAGAACAAACAAACTTTGATTTTACTGCTAATGCCTTCTTCCTAACCATTTAATTTTAAGGCTACAAACTCTTCCTCATAATAAATCTTTATTTTATTGTGACACTAATGCATAAATACATGAAGAATTTGATTAGCTTATAAGAGTCACTGATGGTATCATATGAATTTAAATGTGTATTTTGAAGTTATATCTACTAGTCTTGCAGTAGACCTTACTAAGCACATTAAGTAAATAATAAATAATATAAAGTAAATATAATAAAATCAGTTTGTTCAACTGAAATACAGAAGAATAGTAACCTGACTGTTGTATATTGTTTTATGTAAGCAGCATAATTGTTCATGTTCATATTCATGGCCAGTTCATTGTTTTTATTAACTAACACTAAAGCTATTAAACACTAAAACATTTTTGGTAATTAAAATAAAGACAAAATAAAATAAAATATTAATAATAGATGAAAAACTTAAACATACAAGAAAACATTATTAATCGAAATAAGTTTGTTGAATTACTAAAATTACTTGAACTAAAACTTAAATAGCAGAATATAATTATTTGTAAAAAAGGTTAAAATGACACAAGCACGTAACAAAAATTACTAGAACTTAAGCTAAAAAATTAAGGCTAAAATAACAAAAAACTGAAATATAAAAATAAATTGTATATAAATATATTTTATATAAATGCAATTTATAAATATATTTTTATATCAGTAAATAATAAAAAATATATGTAAAACAATGCAAAAATAACTGATTGATTTTAATGAATACTCTCAAGACACAACTGGCAGCTTGTCATATATTTGGGGAGTACAATGGGAAAAAACTATCCCATCAGACTGAATTTACATTATATGTTATATTAGATCAATTTTCTTAACCAGTAATTTTCTAAATAAAGTACTGCAGATGTACACAGTATTATTCAAATGTCTTCAAATATAAGTTTGGTAAAAGTTTTTTTTTTTTTTTTTTAATGATTAGCTTGAGATGGTGTCATCACACTTGTGGTTATGTTAGTGTTAATGATGATTTTGATAGTCACACAATCAAACAGTTAAATTATTCCATCACGGTAACTGATGATAATTTTAAAAAGTGTGTGTGTGTGTGTGTGTTTTGATACAGGGTATGATGTATTTGGAGGACAGGAGACTTGTGCACAGGGATCTGGCTGCTCGGAACGTCCTAGTGAAGTCACCCAACCATATAAAGATCACTGACTTCGGTCTGGCTCGCCTTCTGGATGCAGATGAGAAGGAATACAACGCAGATGGGGGCAAGGTCAGTGTCACATAACCCCAACAAGACAAGGGCATGCAATGACCTGTCTGCATAGCATCACTTTAAATGTGCTCTTTGTGTTGGAACATAAATGCTTTGAGTAATCAAGAAATTTGCTGCACTAAACATTCTTCACTGGGTTTTAGAGCACAGCCTCTAATGACTGGCTAATTAACAATGTTTACTTAGGCCAAATGTACACTACAAGACAGAAGGTTTTCACTGTGCACACATTCAAAAACTCACAGGTTCTTAAGGGTCACTTTACACAACTAATGGCAAACCAGAGTAATCACAGACTAGTCAGACCATGTGCACATGAAACATGTGCTTTTATTTTTTGATCAGATTTACAGTTTTTGGCTCATAATGAAATGAGCAGAGGATTCTGCTTTTCATTGAAGAAGAAAGCCAACACTATAGAAATAAAATAAAATAAAATAAATCCTATTTTTATTTTTATTTATATAACATATAATGTTAAACAAAAGACCCTAATGTACATTACTGGTAATAAAAATAAGAAGAAGCAAAACTATTTGTTTAAAATATATTGGCATTTGTACTATGTATTGTCCATTTACTGTTCTGCAGCATATGGTAATAATTTTTACTTTTACTTAAAAAAAAAAAAAAAAAACATACATTTGACAGAATTGTACAGTAAAACTACATGTAATGTTAAACCATGTTTGTTGTATAACTTACAGTTAAGCAATTATTTTTAAATATGTATTTACTGTGGAGTTTTAAACTTTCTATAAAAACACATTTTTGACACCATGCCATATTCTGAATACGGAATATCATTTGACATTTGTTTTTGACCAGTAAGGATCTACCCAGAGCTAATAATCTCAGGTAACCCAATAGCAACACACTAAAAATAACATAGCAAAAGCATAGCAACGCCCTGGTAACCACCCACCCTAACATTGTGGTGGAGCAACTGTAATTCTTCTATCCTCTCTACACCTTTTCATTTCAAATAAACGTCCACCCACCAGCTGCTGTGTCATTTTCCTGCACTTCACTTCATGTACACATTGAATCGATTTTATCCATCCGAATCTTCCTCTTGCTGCCGTATCAGAATAGAATATACTGGGACTCACTCTGTTCTTTTCAGCTCCAACCATCTACTATTTTAAATCAGCCATGTTTGTCCTCCCACAGAGGAGAAACTCTAAATCTTAACATGTTTAATATCTAAACATTTAGCCCAACCTGTTTTTATTTTCCCTCCAAAGCAGAAGATGAAAAGAGTCAGATACCATTTCTGAAATATTAATTTTCCAGACTTAATATATAATGCATGATTCTGTGATAAGGTTTGGTTTTAGCAATGTAAGCTTTGAAGAAACTGTCAAGTTGCGTAAATAAGCAATAAAGCAGTACTTTCTGTGCTCATTTGATGAATGCAACTTTTTTTTTTTTTTACTTTATTACATTTTCATGTACTGTATCATTGTGTATTTTTCCAATGATATCTTCCCTCTTGTTTTGTCAGATGCCTATAAAGTGGATGGCCTTGGAGTGCATCCACTATAGAAAATTCACCCACCAAAGTGACGTATGGAGTTACGGTGAGATGAGCCTGAATTGCAGTTAATTGCCTCAGTAAAATATAATTTATCTTATTTAAAGTCTAATTTCAATTGTTTTTTGCAGCTAGACTCTGTATGATTCAGACAAACACCTACCTGATAGTCTCAGCACATGCCTACAAGCTTTTTAAATTATGTTTATTGGGTTTTCTTCCAGGAGTGACTATCTGGGAGCTGATGACATTCGGAGGAAAGCCGTACGATGGAATTCCGACCCGAGAGATTCCTGACCTGTTGGAGAAAGGAGAGAGGCTTCCTCAACCTCCCATCTGCACTATTGATGTCTACATGGTCATGGTCAAATGTAAGGGAGCTTTGCACATTCCAGTTTTTTTTTTTTTTCATGACAATTCTTGGTAGAATTTCTTTTTTAGTTTTCAAGCAGGTTGGCTAAGGAAACGCTATGAGTTTATACTGTAGGTGAGTGACCTACATAATACATAATAGTCAATAAGAAATTCATAAGACATTTAAAATGCATAAACATGGTTTAATGTTTTTATTTTGATACAGTGGTCAGAAAAAATATATATTTGTAGCTATTTTTTTCTCTTAACCCGTTGATCTGGTTAAGTCTGACATCACGGGTCCAAATCCAAATGTTCCTTCATATGCTAAAAGCAACAGTGTTGTTATTGTTAACTAAAACTATGCAAAATTGTTAATGGAAATGAACCTGAAACAATACAAAATAAAATATAAATATCAGATGAAAAACCTAAACGAAAATGAGATATGTTGCCGAGGAAAGTAACTTAAATAAAATTTACAGTTGTATAAAAATAAAAAAAGTTAAAGCACAAAAAATACTAAATCTAAAATAATTTTATTTTAAACATTTGTAAACATTGTATGTATGTATATATATATATATATATATATATAATTAATTTTTTTTTTTTTTTTTTTTTTTTTTTTTTTTTTTTTTAAATAGTGACATTGAAAAAAAAAAAAAGTATTAAAACTAACATTAAAATGTAACACAATCACTGTGTGCTGTAGTACTACCACCAAAATATTGGTGTCCGGGACACTGTGAGTCATGAACTAAACAGCTATTGAGATGTATTCTAACTTCAAACTGAGTAGAGGCTATGGGACAGAATTATGTTTTCAGAATGTACCATGATGAAAGTCTATAGAAAATGTAATTTACAGAGGATTTAACTGCAGAAATACTGTATGAAGACTGCAGTTTTGTAAAATCACTTAGTTTAATTGTTCTGTACAAAATATGTTATTTGAGTTGTTAATGTGCTCTACTGTTCTAGCCGGATGAACTTATCAACTTATCAACATGTTACTGTATGTGCGTTTTTGTAAACACATTTTCTGTTGTTTTAAAAATAGAGGGGAAAATTATTTCTGTGGTAATTTTTTGCATTTCACAGACCTTCTTTTAAATGTACAGAAAGCTCACAGCATTGTTTATCCTTTGTGTTCTACTTTGCTGACTGAAGTTGTGCTACTGTATGTGTGTCCCTCCAGGCTGGATGATAGATGCAGACAGCAGACCCAGATTCAAGGAGCTTGCAGCAGAGTTCAGCCGAATGGCAAGAGATCCACAGCGTTACCTAGTCATCCAAGTAAGAGCCTCACAGCTGGGTTCAAATGGCCATGATGTACTGTACAATAATAAAATATATAACAAAATAAAAGAACAAATGATAAATAAAACATAAGTGTCATAAAGTCTTGTTTCTTTGCATAATGAACATGATATCTCAAGCCTGATGCTTTCTGTGTCAGGGGGACGACCGCATGAAGCTGCCCAGCCCCAATGACAGTAAGTTCTTCCAGAGTCTACTAGATGAGGAGGAACTGGAGGATCTGATGGATGCCGAGGAGTATTTAGTGCCGCACGCCTTCAGTATTCCTCCACTGGCATACACAACCAGATCACGCATGGACCCCAACAGAGTGAGTGTACTACCCTATCACGCAGAGTAATTTGATAAACCACGATCTGTCAGAGGCAGTATAGCAGAGATGAGCCACTTGTATTACAATGAATGGGATAAATTGAAATAGCCAATTTGGAAGCTCTAGCAAAGGAAGTCACATCTTCCAAATAAAAGAGCCATTCTGCAAATCATTGCTTGGTCTTCACAACAGTGCTTGCTTTTTAATTTTAAATGAATATGGGAGAAATGGCTGCTGAAAATTTTGCTTTGCCATCACATCACATTTCATGTTTATTGGCTTAATCAGATTGTATTTTGTCTAGGCATTTGTATGAAGACTTTCAGAATCATTGGATTGTCATCATTGTAGGTCTTTAAGGTTCCTATCACTTCATCTGAATACTTGAAATCATAGTAAGCCCTAGATTTCTGTTTTGGTAAAATGTTTGGAGAGAATCAAGCATATAGAATATAGCACATAGATCCTGTCAAATATTGAAATATGTCTTTAGTAGGCAAAAGACAAGAGGTCGTTGATGCATTGACACATACATCATGCATCCACATGTGGGTATTTTGCACATATTTACATATTTTAGGATACCTTTTACATTTTAATGCACTTTTAGTTCTCACTTCATGAAGCTCTATTTATTGCTTGTCAGAGGCTGAATTGAGTTTTCAATTGAGTCTATCATCTAGCTGACGTTGACCTTGGAGTGGATGGATGCTCCCCTAGCCAATTAAGTGGCACCCACGCGAGGATCCCAGAAAGCCCGGCCCACCATTCCTTCTCTGACAGATGCTACGTTCTCCCAGAACGAACCTGTCTGCCACTGAAATCTGAAATCATGAATGCGATGACTAACGAAAAGGAAGTCTCATTCAGTAATGCCCCCCTATTGATAAAGGGTCTTTTTTATTTACAGGTGCTAATTTATCTTAGCATTTTCAAAAGCAGCAGTGCTTTTGTGACATGCATTAAGGTTTTCCTGGGGAGTGGAGAAAGAAAAAAATAAATAAAGTCTCCTTCAATACGTTTGCCTATAATGGGCTCCATGCCTTGGCTTTCATTACAGAGGCATGCCAGTGTAAATAACTGGGTCCTCACTAAAGTGAAGATGATATTTGCCCATAGACAAGGAAGTCCAGAGTGAGTATTTGCTCTGTGTTAGTCAGCCATGAGCATGTTATTAACTGTTGGTGTGCGCAGCGGCAATGGGAAAGGACAACCGGTTGGGATGCATCTCAAACAGCTCTTAACTGTTACTTAGAAAGACAAAATCACACGGTTCAATCAGTCTTTGCCAGGGACTTAGAACGGATTTAGCGAGGGTGTGAGAGTGTGTGGGAGAGGTAGGTGTGATGAAATGTTTCCTCTTTTCGCCTGGACCATGTTCGCTAACCATGTGTGCCATTTTGCATTCTAACTTGCGTTTTGTTTTCGTCTAACTGGGAGAGAAAAGAGAGTGAGCGGTATGAATATCAATGAGGAACATCAATCCTTCAGAGCCTCTTTGGAACATTACAGAAATCTTTTGCCTGCAGTTTGCCGTATAAACTGAGCTTTGGGAAAACAAAACTCTGCCAAATAACCCAAATAGCGGATTGCAATATTAACTCAGATTCATCTCCACTGAAGTTTGAGCATAATAGAAAAATCACTTTTTTTTTATGTGTTTCAGCTCTTCCTTGGTCAGTGGGTTGTAAATGTTTAATAGGATACTGGGATAAAAGCAGCTTTTTCAGATTTGGCATAAACATTAACAACTACTTTATTAAACTTAAAACAAAAATATGTGGAGTTGGTAAATTCCTCAAAACTTATATAAGTATGACTGTGTGGTATGTACTGTTTGATTGTAGAAATATTGTATTTTAAATTACTTTTAAAAAGTAAATATTGAAAAAATGTCAATATTTTATTCAGTTTTTATTACTGTAAAATATTTTAGATATTTTTTAAATATTTTTTATTTCTTGTATATTGCAAATTTGATTAATTCATTTAAATACTCAAATGAAATTTCTGAAGCCATTTATTCTCAAGATTATTCAATAATAGGCATTATATGGCATTTTAAGATACTGCCCACTCCTTATACCAGTATAGTTTTATATTATTTGTGACAGTGTCCACTCTTCGTTCCCCTTCTTTAGAGTAATGCTCCAGGGTGCTCAAAGAGCATTATGAATGGGTGCTGGTGAAGACAGGATGGAAAAAGAGAAAGAGAGATGAGATGGGTGTTTTGTGGTTAGTGGAGAAGCATAGAAAATGTCGGGGATAAAGGAAAATAAGGAAACACACATTGAATTCAGGACTTTCAGACAACACCTACGAACTTACCACAGAGAGATCACAGCAGCAATAGAAACGTACTATCACATACAGTGGGTATAGAAAAGAATCTCCCCTTTTTGAAATAATCACATTTTGTTGCTTTGCAGCCTGAAATGAAGACGGACACAGTTTTTGTTTGTTTGTTTGTTTGTTTTTTCCAGCTGCATTTACTCAGTGCAACTTATAACATCTAAGTGAAAGAGTTAACACGTTCACGTATGTCAGAAACAAATAAAGAAATAAAAACCTGAATCACAGAATTTTGTTGAACCACCTTTTGCTTTAATTACTTCAGTCTGTTCGGATATGTCTTTACTAATTTTGAACATCTAGACTTAACAATATTTGCCCACTTGTCAAGAATTTGATGGTATTTAGCCCCATTCATTTTCCCTTCTATCCTGACAAGTGCTCCAGTCCTGCTGCAGAGAAACACCCCATAAACAAGATATTACCACCTGCATGCTTTACTGTAGGAATGGTGCTGTTATTTGGATGGTGAACTGTATTGGATTTCTGCCAGACATATCGTTTGGTGTTGAGGCCAAATAATTCAAATTTAGTCTCATCTGCCACAGAATCTTCAAGGTGCATTTAGGCAAAGCTCAGTTGTGACTGCATGTGGCTTTTCTTGAGGAGTGTTTTTTTTTTTCTTGCAACTCCCATACAAGCCACATTTGTGGAGAATATACAGTATGATATTGTTGTCACATGCACACAATGACCACTCTTTGTCATAAATTCCTGCAACTGCTTCAGAGTTGCTGTAGGGCTCTTGGTCACATCTCTGAACAGTTTCCTCCTGGCTCTTTCATCCAGTTTAGAGCAATGTCCTGATCCTGAGAGGGTCTGTTGTACCAAATACCTTCCACATTAACAGACTTCACTGTGCTTCTAGGCATTGATAAAGCCTTTGAAATTTTTTGCATTCATCTCCTGACTTGTGCCTGTCCACACCTTAATCCCGGAAATCTTTTGACAGTGCCTTGCCACCCATAATTGATTGTTTGCTTTAGTTGCACTACCAAGGACTGAAATGCTCCAGGAAAGCTCTTTTCATACTGAAATAATAAAAATGACCCCAGCTGATCACAGTTCAAAATCAAATTGCTTTGGGTGACATTGAGAAGGTGATTACCTACACCTGATGGGGGTGGTCCTTTTTCCAACTCAGTGATTCTGTTTTTTTTATTTTTTTTTTATTTTTTTTTATTTATTTCTGACATGTTGGTGTTATCTCTTTCATTTTCATGTTATGAGTTGAACTGAGTAAATAAGCTAGATAAAACAAAAACTGTGTCAGTCTTCATTTTAGGCTGCAAATCAACAAAATGTGATTATTTTAAATGGGGTGATTCTTTGCTATACCCACTGAAACCCGTGGTTTTATAATGGGGTATATCACAACTATAGTTAATAACAAACCAAACAAGATTGTTCATATTAAATTAATGACTTCTTCACATTACATAACACTTGGGTTAAAAACAAATGACTGTACAAACGACTTCTGATTGGTTGTTTGGTAATATCATGGTATTCTCTGAAGTACTTTAAAGAACCATTTAAAATACCATAATGCATGAATATGGTGATAAGTCAGTACCATAGTATTAAAGGAACATGGTTTTACCATCTTATACCTTATAAAATGTCTTTGGCCTTTTTGCTACACTCTTGCCACCACAGCACTTAACGAAAAGGAAGTACACAGCAAGAATGAGAAACAAAGACAGGCAGATGGAGAGAGTCTGAGGATTAGGTATAAGTAAAAAACAAATAGTTTAATTGTGATGAATCAGGAGAGCTGTGTTCCTACACTCTCGTCTGTTCATTCACTGTTGCCAAGTTTTCATTAAATCTCCTAAACTGTATTAATATTTGGAGCCTTGATAGCACAAAATATTTGCCTCTCTTGAAGTGTTTAATTGTAAAGCAAACAGAAATAGATCATGCCGAAGATACTAAAAGGCTCATTTGTGTTTTTGCAGAACCAGTTTGCATACCAGGACGGCAGCTTCGGAATGGAGGAGATGATGGCCACTATCCCGCGGGTTGTGGCTGTGTCTGCGGTCAGCCCAGGCTGTTCTGCTCAGAAGCAATCTATGGCCCAGCAGGGAGCTTCGGGGTCCTCGGAGGCATTTGAAGACAGCCGCTGTAATGGCACTCTCAGGAAGAAGGCTTCACCCAGGGCGAGCACCGGGGAGGACAGCAGTGGCCAGCGCTATAGTTCAGACCCAACTGTGATACTATGTGAGCGCGGAGCGAGAGCTGAGATCGACCATGATGCATACATGAGCGCCATGCAGGACAAAAAGCCCTCAGGTAATAGAAGGATAAACTAGAGCGAGCAGGAGTGATAGAGGAGTCTGATCTACAGTAACAGAGCGCACACAGAGAACCATTACTCATTTTACACTTGAAATTATTTATCCAATGTCATTTGTGACCCTTGGTTGTCTTTGTTCAATGATTCACACTATTCACGTTTTTACCCAGTGGTTAGTTATTAATCCTGTGTAGTCAGGTTTTAAGATTTCACTTTGTAAATTTGAAAACCCTGGGTTAGTGATCTTGCATATTTACAAGGGTAATAATATTGCCTCAACAAATACATCACAAAACATTTTTTAATAACTGCTTGTCCATCTGTGTAAATTCACTCTGGTTGTTTTAAACGGATAGTTCACCTAAAAATAAAATTCTGTCATTTACTCACCCTCATGTGATTGCACAACTGTGTGACTGACTTTCTTCTGTGGAACACAAAAGATGTTTTGAAGAATGTTGAAAACCAAACAGTTGTGGAGACCACTGACTTTCAATGTATGGACACAAAAATACTGAGACATTTCAAAATATAATCTTTTATCTTCCACAGAAGAAAGGCAGTCATACAGTGAATGATGACAGAATGACTGTGTTTGCCATCACTGTGACCTTTTTGACTTTCCCTTAAATGTTGAAACTAAATAGAAGTTTCTGACTACAAAGCTCATAAATATTTAATGAGAAAAGCTTTGAGGCAGTTTGTGATTATTTGTCTGCTGCTAAACATTACATTAAAATTACACTCTTTTATCCAAAGTGACTGACATTGCATCAAGACACAAATTATATTGGTTGTATAACCTAAGAAATGATCATGTTAAACAACTAGCCACTATTGTTTCACATTTCTTATCTATAGCGCCACACTTGTACTTAGTACCCACTTCAATTTTGTTAAACATACTATCAAGCAGTTCTTCATAAATCAGGGTTCAAAGCAGTGATGAATCTCTTTGAAATTTCCAATAAGACATTAACAGTTTAGGATAGTTTGAAAAGAAGCTACTGAATCTTGGGCTAATTTATGTTAATCCTTGCATGGGCTCACTAGCACACTTTATAACCTCAACAATAATTTGCATTCTTTTCTTAAGTATGCTCTAGCAAAACTTTTCATTGACAGAACTTGGATTTACTATAACTCTAGGACTTCAGAGAGCATTCTATTGAGTCTGTATAGAAAGCCTGCTGAGATCAATGATAGTCGGCTTTACCTTAGAGCGCTAGCTGCCACAGTGTTCTCAGTCTGCTTACCTCATCTCTTCTGACAGTTCTGTTATTTTACCATGCAGATTATCTCAACCCTGTGGAAGAGAACCCCTTTGTCACTCATCGCAGAAATGGAGAAGTCCACACTCTCGAGCGAGGTTACCACAGTACCTCCAACGGTGAGCCCAAAGTGGAGGATGAGTATGTCAATGACCCGTTGTACCTCAACACCTTCCATAACTCTGGGGAAAAGAGTCACGACGTAATGCGGAAAAACGGAGTCCCTATGGCACACACGGCAGCAGCAGTAGTAGCAGCAGCAGCAAATAGTGGAACTTCCATCAGCCAGAACTTTTCCCAAACCGTGCAACCAGCAGCACCCAGTGCTCATGTCTCAACACAGCCACTGTACCAAGGCAAACAAAGCATCTCCACCCTCTCAGGCCACACCCACCACTCCGCCCATCCCGGACACACCCTCCATCCCACTCATTCTGGGACCATCAAAGCCGACATAAAGCCCAAAAAGACATTTGACAATCCTGAGTACTGGCAGCACAGTCTTCCCCCTAAGGCCACACTCCACAACCCTGAGTATATGCAGGACTGCAGCACACGCTTCTTCTACCGGCAAAATGGTCGAATCCGACCCGCCGTGGCTGAGAACCAAGAGTACCTGTCCGAGTATGCACTAAAACCGGGCACCGTGTTGCCACCGCCTCCCTACCGTCAGAGGAACACTGTTGTTTAGCAACAACAGTCAAGACAACGAAGGAAAGATGGAGGTAAAGAGAGAGTCATAGTGTGTTCTCACCCTGGCTCTCACACCAGCATCGCAATCTCTCCGCTCTTCTCTGAACTGGATTTAACACCCAACCTCCAATGACCTAGAAATTATCCACTTGAGTGAGCTTCTCCTCCAGAGGCATTGGTCACAGATGGCCACATCAATCAAAGCTCCTTCCTGCTTGTCTCTCCTCACTTCAGTCTCCATTAAGATCTGTTTCCCCTACCTGAGCCCAACTTTCGGAAAGCGATACTCTTCCCAGGATTTGGTAGATGTTACACTCATCTCATTGCAAGCAAGTACTGACGTTGATGTGCAACGTGGGTTGATCCAATAGCAGAGAGGAGTCATTCTTTTGTGCAATTACAGAAATGTTTTTCATTTATCTTGTTTTGGGAATTTAATTTGAAGTTATGATATGATCTGTTGTAATTTATGACTTCGGTTAGCATAGTTTATTTTAGCAAACCATACATGTCTTTATGAGGCAGATGTGTTGTATGCAAATTCGTCGTAATGGGAATATCTTTGTGGGCCCTGGGACAAAAGGGCCCAAAAAGGTCCTCAATGTCGCCAACTAACTGCTACATGCTATTATATACAACAAAACATATGTTCATTACAGCATGGTGTCAACTGTGACCTTTGATCACCACCTTCTCAAATGGCATAACTTCAAAAGACACATTGTGCAATGTTCTGTTCAAAATATTTCCATAATTCATCTGCACATTTATTGTATTGCTCAAACAAGCTACCTTTTTTATTACTTCTACTGAGACATTCTCTTCTCATTTTTGATTTGTAAGACTGGAAATAGACACAAGTAGACCCAAATAGACACAGTCCTGCGGTCCACATTAGACATCTGTAAAACTACATGCGTAAAGGCAACCTGACCAAGACAAGCATGTCATGCTGAGAACTGTATCAGCCCGCATATGATCGAGACCATACTGCAGCCTGCCACAAAATCAATAACTTCATAAAAGCAGATCTACAACAATCTACTGTAATAATGTTTTTTTTTGATTCAGCCAGCATTGAGCTGTATGCTCACAGAGTTGTCACCTTAAAGGGTTAGTTCACCCAAAAATGAAAATTAGCCCATAAATAACTCACCCTCAAGGCATCCTAGGTGTATATGACAACGCCGACTTCATACGTCATCGGCCCGGAACTGCTTCTGTTTACAACAGTGAGCACATGCTAAATTAAATTGATTATTACGTTTTAAATATGGTTATTTTTCTTACAAAAACCCATCAATTCGCTACAGGAGGCCTTTCTTCACCCCCCGGAGCTGTGGGAGACACTTTTTATTAAGGATGTGTGCTTTTTATTTCACTTCTTTTGGACTGATGCACTGCAACACCCTCTGAGTGCCATTAAACAGCTTGAAAGATCAAAGATAATTTTTAAAATAACTCAGACTGGATTAGTCTGAAAGAAGAAAGTCATATACACCTAGGATCACTTGAGACTGAGTAATTTATGGGCTAATTTTCATTTTTGGGTGAACCCTTTAAGGTAGCCTTCCTTATTTTGTCATTTCATGTGTGGAACGAAAATCCAGATTGGGGATACCATGAACGTAAGAAGCTAAAATCAATACTAGTGACCAAGAGTATCCATGTAGATGGACGTACGGCGGCAAATGGATATTTACACAGCTACTGAGGCCAAGGTTTGCACGGAAGACTCGACAGCACACAATGCCTGGCTCCTCTTCTGAAATATGGCCGGAAAACTGTTATAACTGTATAAACTTTACCCACATGCGAGTCAATGAGATGCACAAGATGGCAGCTTTTTCTAGCTGGGTTCATTAATACTGTAACAGTAGGAGACGTTTTGAAATTGAGAAGACAGGAGTACCATCATACAGTACTATGAGGAACAAATGAGAATGTACGAATGGAATATTTTCCCTGAGGTCAGAGATGAGACTGACTCAAATCTGTCAACTCCATTTGAACTGTCACCCATAATGACTTTTCTATAAGAAGCTTCTCGTGGAGCTATACGGATATGAATTTAGGAAGATACCGCAGCTTATTAGGGCATGTTGTTCTCCTCAAATGGTAGAAAACATATTTGCTACATCTTCGGTACAAACCACACCACCCATGTTTCTACGGCCAGATTTGTGTAAAATTTTGAACACTGCCAGTCACTTTCCTGCTAAGGGGAATAATAATGATGTGTTGCTGGTTTGGAGATGTGAAATGGTTTTATAGCACTTAACAGCCTGGCACAGCCGCATGAGTTTGTTTTAAACACCAAGGGCACTGATTGAATACTCATTTATAATAATCATAGCTACATGATGATAGCAAACACCACCCGCCGACATACATTTGTTTTGCTCTATCATTTTTTTTTCTTTTTTTTTTGGATTTTGAATATGAAGGTTTACAGTTACATGGAGCACTTTAATTAATGAACATAAAGATAGAGCAGAGTTCTTTGGGATTGCTGTTCCCATATGATAACGGATTAGACAAATGACATTTTTGGCTCTCTACAGGAAACAAAATCAGGGAATGTTAGTGACGCACCATAATTTTGCCAAACACAGATGTTTACTAATTGAAGTATTTATCTCAAGCTTTGAACCTTCCAAATAATGCAATTGGTGCAGAATTTAAGGTGGGTCATAGTAAATGAATGCTAAGAATACCTATAACAATAATATAATATGCCTGTACAGGAAAAAACTGATACTTGAAATTGCTTCATTTAAGCTCCTATAGAGTTTGGAAACTAGTTTAATAGTTATGAAGTGCAATGTGTAGATTAAGAACTAAGGCCAAATTATATTTTATTCGTCTTTCTTGTATTTATGATTGAAATCAATGCATAGTTATCTAAATGATTCTGGTTGAGGTTATGAAAAGCCCAAAGAAGTACAACCTCCATCGAAACCACCTTACGTACAGTTTCCAAAAGGGTTGAAGCTTTCAGTTATCTTCTCTTAAACCAATTAAAGGCAAGGACCTTGTGCATATGCTACTGATAATGTCGCCACAGATCAGGGTGTCTAAATCTATATATGTAGCAACTGTTATGAATACAGAGTGAGTAAATATCTACTAAATCCATCAAGTGAGGACCAACTAGACCAAAATGGAGGGAGAAGAATGCCTGAAATCTGAGGATGACTCTTTGCGAAGACTTTCACTATTAGAGACTGTTAGAGGATGGGTCTCATTCTCTTTTCAAACATTTCCACTTTCTAGGAACTCTAGGATATGAGGTTTGGATGGAGCAAAAACATTTTGACTCACTTATAGCAGAATCTAAAAGAACACCAAGACGTCTTGACATGAACTTGTGTATATATACCTAAAGGGGCTTGAAGATAATTAAGTGAAGAGTGGTGAAGATATCAGTGAAGGCTTATTTTCTGGGGTTGTTTTATTATTATTATTATTATTATTTTTATTATTATTATTATTATTATGTGTTTTTTTCTTGTTCACTAAGTGAGTTAACTAAGTTCCAGTTCCAGACCCTTTAATAAAATATTTAAAATGCTTAAAGTGTAATTTATTACACTGCAGATCTAGATGTAATGCCTGGTTGGCATGCTCTTCTCCATTCAATAAACATTTGACGAATTACTGCTGCCACAATCATCAGAAAATGTGTACAACTCTGTAATGTACTTAGGTTTACCACCTGATTTCTGTTAGGAGTAATAGGCCAATCGCAATGAGTTAAAGGCAATAAAAATAATAAAGACTTCATTTAAATACAGTGCATCACTATTTTACCACATTTAGTGTCTGGTTCAACTGGATTGTGGGTGGTTTGTTGGAATGTGTGGCATTTTGAGTTCAAAAATCGTATGCTTTCCATATGTTTTTCTTCCTCATTTTTAACGTGTTTATCAGCTAGTTTTTAATATACATGATTTAGGCACATAAAATTCCCTTAGTATGTTTAAATAGGCCCTAAAGCTCTTTTATAATGACCCTGTCATCATATATTTTACAGTATAGAGAGGCAATAACCTTTACAAAATACAATGTCTTTCAGCTTCTGTTATCACATTACTGATTAGGTACTTAGAAAGTATGTTAGAGTACTTAATGTTTAACAAAGACAATTCAAATAATTTGCAGTGTTATTGAGTCTGCCCTTGCTGATCTGATAATATGTATTTGCATATCAAATCTGTAGCATCAAAGATGCAAACCAGATTGTATTTTGGGTCCTTCTTATTAGTTGTGCCCCCTTTTCTTGTCTTTTTTGTATTTTCTTGTATAATTTCTTTTGAAATGCTCACTGGAACTTATTTTGCATGTGGCAAGGTAGTCAGAAAGTATCGTTAGATTAAGCACAGTTAAAAAATCATTTTATATTACAAAGGACAAATAGAGGGAAGAAAAACATCTTCCTGCAACACTGACATTTGGAATGGTTGTTCCTCATGATTTTACTACTGTACGTCAATGAGAAAATGTGAATAGTATTTTTATAGAAAGTTGAATTGGCCAGATGTATTTGTAAATAGCTGGGAAACTTATGCTCTTTTTGGACTGACCTTTATTTCCCATTAAGTTTTGTTCACTTATATTGTGTGTGACCGGTTATTCTTATTTGATGGCTGTATATATCTGTAATTTGAACAGCACATATTTGATTTTGTAGATCTTGCAGGTTCTTTTAGTACTTCGGTGTGTTTTTTCGTGACCGTAGCCCGGCTTGGTGCTTTTTGTGTTCTTTAACCACAGCCCATGTTCAAGAGGTAGGAGATGTTTTCTTTCTGTCAGGTATTGCCTCCCTCCATCAGCCCACAATTTTCTCTTTTTGTACAGAATCCGGCGTGGGGAATCTGCAGCTGTGTGACGATAGCATTTGTATCTCTCTCAACTCCAGTTAGGCTTTTCCTGACTTTAGTCCTGGTCATATTGCTAGTGTCTGGTTCTTTCTGAATATGTAATTCCTATTCCCATCTCTTCACATCTGCAGCCAACCGCACCGTGAGCTCAGGCTTAGCCAAGGGCTGCGAGCACAAACACGGTGAAAAATGATGGCAAAAGCCACAGTCACTGAACTCAACTTTCTCAGAAATATCCACCATGGTGTTCCTCCAAGAGAGTCATAAGTCAGAGTGTATTATACATGCTGTCAAGTGGACTAATTGTCTGGAATGTTCATTTGGCTGCGTTGTTATTGTGTGACGGCTCTTCAAAACTAAAGTCAAGTCTTGTCATTTTTGACACCCATCTTTAGCTCTGGTCACACTAACTTCCTCCACCACAGCTTTCCCATTCCCCAAAGCTAGAGCATTTAAATACTGTTTCACAGTTTTGTTACCTGAATCTATATTTTTAATTTAATATAAATAAATAAATAAACAAATACAACACCTGATATAGCAGTGTTTTTTTTTTTGTTTGTTTGTTTTTTGCATCTCACATTCTTTACACGTGACATTGAGATGGTTCAGAGATTTTCACTTTTTGAACATCAGAATCTGATATTTTTCACAGCATTTTGAATGTCTCGATGGATAGCGGGAGTCTGTCAAGTCTGCAGTCATCTCAAGGCAATGATTCAGAATTTCACTTTCTTAAAATCAGATATACGCTATTAGATTTCAAAATCACACTACAAACTTTTAAGCAGCATAGAAAAGATAAGATTTAATTATTTAGCACACGCTTTTATCCAAAGCGACTTAGAAGTATATATATATATATATATATATATATATATATATATATATATATATATATATATATATATAAATAATGTGTGTTAAATTGATAAAAAGTGATAGTAAAGAAAATATATTATTAGAATATATATTATTAGAGTTTTTTTTTAATAAATGCAGTTCTTTTTAACCTTTTATTCATCAAATATATTAGACAGCAGAACTGTTTCCAACACTCATAATAAATCAGAATATTAGAATGATTTCTAAATGATCATGTGATAGACTGGATGTTACATGTGACACTGAAGGCTGGAGTAATGATGCTGAAAATTCAGCATAGTCAGTATATTCAAATAGAAAACTATTATTTTAAGTTGTAATAATATTTCACAATATTACTGGGTTTTTTTTCTGTATTTTTGATCAAATAAATGCAGGCTTGATGAGCAGAAGAAACTTCTTTCAAAAACATAAAAAATAGTAATGTTTCCAAACTTTTGGTCTGTACTGTATATATATATATATATATATAGTATATATATATATATATATATATATATATATATATATATATAATCATAACATCGAAATGTCATAGTGAACCGCTAGATGTTCTGGCCATGTGCTCTTGACTGCATATTCATCACTTTGTTTCAACAGAAAAACTCAGAATTAAGCTCTATTCAAATGGCAATTGTTTTATATGGGGATGTGAGGTCGTTTAGCGTTTATAGGTGCTAGTTACTGATTTTATTGTGCTTTACACTGCAATCTGATGAAAGTTCTTGCACTCTTATCTGAATTGCATCGCAACTACCTTAAAATTTAATATCTCTGATAATCACAACACAAGAAGATATTTGTTTTGTGTGCTTGTGCATGACAGATTCTGCTATTTTCTCCGCTGTGACATTTTGTGGTATTGTCATTGGAAATCCAATATTGTAAGAGGTTGTAATCAGTATTGTCTTTCTTTTTCCCTCCCATACTGAGTCAGATCACTTTTCTCAAGCACATGATTAAGTGTGATAGACGCAATCCATCATTTTCCCAGCCCTCCCCTCTTTACTTGTGACATTCTGTATGGATTTTCCCTTGAAGAGAAATGATCAGAATCTCTGGATCTAAATATGAACTGATCTCTCCAGCTGTGATGATTTACTGCTGCTGTTTTTGTACCTGTTTTTCTGAAAACCTTTGCATTCTACCCTAAAATAATTCATTTGATTGGGTAATATGCTCTAAATTACTAACTAATTACGTTCTCACATTACACACATGTGAAAACAAAACCTGAAAAATGCCGGAAAATTAACTCCAGCAATTGCTCGCCTACAGGAATAGTTCCTTCAAAAAAGGATTTATTTTATTTATTTTTTATATTTCTTAATATTCTTCACACAAATAAAAGCTTACAGGTTTAGAATGATACAAGAGTGAGTAAATTATGATGGAAACTTCATTTTTGGCTAAACAACTCCTTTGAAGAATTGCAACATTTTTAGGGGAAAGGTCTGTCTATGTAGCACTGTAAAATCTGAAATAAACTACACTCTCAGAAAGAAAGGTACAAAAGCTGTCACTGGGGCGTACCTTTTCAAAAGAAACACCTTTGTACTTAAAGATTCCATATTGGTACCTCTAAGATACATATTAGTACCTAAAGTGTACATATTAGTTCCTAAAAGGTACAAAAGTGTAAACTTTGAAAAGGTACTGCCCTACCTTTTTTTTCCGAGAGTGTACATTAATTTTATTTATGAATTGATTTTTTTTTTTTTTTTTTTTTTTTTTTTTTTTTTTTTCAGATTTAGCCCCAGTATGCAGTCTGAGTCTTCCACCCACAGAAAAGTACATGTGTATGATGGTACAGACTCCAGAGTTTTAGCTTAACACTATGAATTTATTCAGTCAGCAAGGGTATGATGCCTAGTGTTTTTAAATCTGGCAACAAAAATATGGCATTTTTACTAATGTAATTTTCACTGGTTTTGTATGTGAAAGTAGCTAAAGATTAATAATATTATTAGTTGTTATTATGTCCCTCATATCCAAATTTATTTTTAAATATAGCCAATATTATAAAGAACTGCCTTTAGAGTCACATTTACCCTGATAATATACTGCAGCTGTCTGTATTAATGTTAAACTAAACCAGGGGAAAGGGCAATGGTGTTCTATTTCACATGTTGTGCTTCGTCATGTGGCAACAAAGTGTATGGCGCTAAAGGCGATAGAAGGCATTTTCCAAACTTCGCAGCCTGGTGTTACTGAAAGCCCTGTCGGTACATCAGCACGCGCTGCATTCGTGATTGAGTGGGCCCGGTATAGACCACTAAGCAGAGGAAGAGTTCCCCTGAGAGCTTTCATTATAGGACGCATATTACATTCCCTGCAGTGGAGAGATGAGGGCCAAAAGCCACCAATCAAGAGTATTTCATTTTCCCTCAGTGTGCCTATCGATATGCCTTAGCCTACAGGTAACCTATGGGCCAATCTCTAGAGCAATCTCATTGACTGGATCTAACAGAATGATTGCCACCAAACACCTGGGAGGCAGCTGTGGCCTAACGGTTAGAGAATTGGACTTGTAACCAGAAGGTCGCAGGTTCGAGTCTCGGTGCTGGCAGGAGTTGTAGGTGGGTGGGGAGTGAATGAACAGCGCTCTCTTCCACCCTCAATACCCATGGCTGAAGTGCCCTTGAGCAAGGCACTGAACCCCCAGTTGCACCCCGGGCGCTGGATATATATCTGCCCACTGCTCCGGGTGTGTGTTCACTTCTCAGTGCTGTGTGTGTGCACTTGGATGGGTTAAATGCAGAGCACCAATTCTGAGTATGGGTTACCATACTTGGCAAATGTCACAAGTTTTCACATTAACATTTTATATTGGATATTTTCCCAGCTGCTGCAGTTAAGCAATGCTGCAGTCTGCTAATCTGTAAAAATGTAACAAAACACACCCGGAGTAATAGGCAGTGATTTTTTGCCTTGCTCAAGGGTCTCACCTCAGTCGTGGTTACTGAAGGTGGATTGCTGGCCATTCACTCTCCCCACTGACATTTCCTGCCAGTACTGAGACGCAAACCCACAACCTTCGGGTTACAAGTAAGTTCGATCCTCTAACCAATAGGCCACAACTGCCCCCACTCTCTAACTTACTCTCTCACACACACACACACACACACTCACTCACTCACTCACTCACTCACTCACTCACTCACTCACTCTCTCTCTCTCTCTCACTTGGAATATATGTGGAGAAACATAATAACAATGAAAAGATCAAAATAATAGAAGAATATCATAATTTAAATTTAAATAAACAATGTAACAAATTAGAATATTTGATACCACAGTGTTTAACATATAAACACACTGAGGTCAGATTAGTCTCTTAGGCTGTGGCACATCCACACATATCTCGCAGCCAGTGCTGCTGTCTGTCACTCTCCTACTACTCTCTCTCTCACACACACACTTAATTTCTCATTCAAATGGGTTCAGAGATAGATAGAGAATTAGATCCTCATTGTTGCCCTCTTGTATAATCTAGGACAAACTGAGTAGGAATTAATTTTGCATTTATTTTTATGTGCTATAAATCAAGTAACAGCACAAACATGACCCTGATTGTAACTAACTAGAATTCATGGTTTGTCTAGTAAACTTATCATGGTCCTGTCAGCCCCTGCTGTTAAATGCCGTAATTTCATCATCTGGCAGTAACAAACATTTTTCTCCAATGACAGCCATTCAAAAGTATTTGTGCATTGAAAAGAAAAAAAAAATGCAAGCAATATAAAAATCAAAACATTTCATTAGTTATATATTTTACCAGTATACTTAAGAGTATGAAAAAAGTATCTTCTAGGCTCTCAAAACCATGAAAAGCTTTCTGTTGTCTTTGACATCAACTGAGGTTAGTCACTAGTGAAGGGTTGTGTGTGTTCTTATGGTGCCATCAGCTAATCAAATCTGTCATGATGTCATTTTTCCTGCATCTCTTAGTCATTAGTCACATAGATATATATATATATATATGGAACAGTTAATTGAACCTTTAATATTTCAAAAAAATAAATCTTAAAAGTTTGCAAAATTTGCATTCTTGAGTATTATATTTGATACATGGGGCGTTTATCATACAGGATAATATTGAACTCATACTTGGGAGAAAAAAAACACCTAAATTTTATCCAGAGGCCCAAACTGAGCAAAAATATGCATTTACAGAGAAAAAGAGAAAATATCCAGGGAGCTGTGGTTCTGTGGGTGAAAATGCCTTGTTGATGCCAGAGGTCAAAGGAGAATGATGACTAGTTTGAGCTGCTAGAAAAGCAACAGTAACTCAATTGGCCATTCAACCCAGGTATGCAAAAGTACATCTCTGAACACACATCACAGCATTAGAAGACCACACCAAGGTGCCACTCCTGTCAGCTAAAAACAGGAAACCAAGGCTACAACTCACAGGCTCACCAAAATTGGACAATAGATGCTTGGGAAAAGGTTGCCTGATCTGATGAGTCTCGATTTCTGCTGTGACATTCAGATAGCAGGGTCAGAATATGAAGTTAAACAACATTAAAGCATGGATCCATCCTGATTTTGTATCAATGGCTCAGGCTGCTGGTGGTGATATAATGGTGTGGGGGCCCCTTAGTACCAACTGAGCTTTGCTTAAATGCCACAGCCATATGCTTTGTCACAAAGATCAAATCATCTGATTTCTTGAACATGACAATGAGTTCACTACACTCAAATGGCCTCCACATTCACAAGATCTCAATCCAGTAGAGCACCTTTGAGATGTGATGGAACGGTCGTGGATGTGCAACTGATAAATCTGGAACAAATGTGGACCAAAATCTCTGAGGAATATTTCCAGCACCTTGTTGAATCTATGCCATGAAGAATTAAGACAGTTCTGAAGGCAAACAGGGTTCCAACCTGGTGTGTGTACATATTGCAGATATAGGTGCAATACATATATATTTGGTATGATATTATGCTACATACCACAGTACCACCCTTGATTGCTCCATGCAGCCCCTTTGCACATACTCACTGAACCTTTAAAACACCCATTTCCAATGAATGAGAGGGTTTTTGTTGTAAAAAAGGGAGCGACTCTGTTAAACACAATGTCTCATTAGGCTGAATAGGGAATGATGCCTGCCTCATTTTATTCATCACACCTGGAGAGATGCAACAGAAGTAAACTGTGGTTACAGAATCGTCTGTTTTTTGTTTCAGCATTCTTCCTGCACATACTTGTTTCTCTTGACTCTTTTCTTTCCCTTTTATGAAGGAAACATTGTTAGAAATGAATTCTTGTTTCTCTCTATAAAAAAAAGGCTCATTTCAGTGGAATGGCTGTAGCTGTACCCAATTATTTATCTCCCACAACAGGATCATTCTTCAGGTCGGCTCCATCCTCAGGTGCTGCTTTTAATCACAATTAGCAATCAGGAAACAGCCGTCATGCAAAGCCGTATCAGGACATGCGTTTGAATGTTAGTTTTGGTAATTACTGCGGAGGCCGCCAGTGCTGCGCCAGTCTGAAGTGATCTGATCTTCAGACGTTTGCTGCCTTATCCTCCTTTCTCTGTGTAATTGTTTCACAGCTGTTTCAAAGAAGCTCATACATTTGCTCTTTGTAAATGAGCTAAGAGTCTCACTGCTCACACATGAGCATGATCAGCAGCGTTTGACTGGGATTCAAGGCTTATGAGTTCAATTTTTCAAAGGCTTGAATCTGTTTGACGTAAATGTTCAGTTTGTTTGGTTGGTTAACAATGCTTTTAATGACGTAAGATTTATCTTACGTGTTTCTGGTCACACTTAAAATCTAAGATAAAAGCAGCTAGTGGCGTATGCCGGGACCCCACGGGTCATTCTAAAAAGCATTCCCAGTGGAAAAATGCAAGACAGTGGAATTTGGATTTAGTTTTTCTTTTTTTTTACTTTTACATTAATTTTGATTTGAGCACCACATTTTTACAACATGTTCGAGACACTACAAAAGAGGCAGGATGTGAGCACAAAGGTAGTGCAGTGTGCATTTTATTTTGTTGGAAAACAGAAACTAAACGACTGTTCCAGTTACAATATCCCAAAATGTGCAAACGTAGACTAGTTTTTCAGAAAAACTATGTGTAGGCTTTTATGCGACCAATTTAAAAAACTGTATTACTTACATTATTCCAACAGCCAAACTTCATGCATAATTTTCAGAAACCCACTTCACAAATTTCAGAAAAGTAAATATTCATCTGATCCAATAGATCCTCGATAAAACATTGCATGGACCTTTTTAGAGGCATTTATTCAACTTATTAACGTTTTTTTTTTTTTTGTACATTCAACGTGGATATACCAAGTTATTGATAACATTGTTATAGGCCTACTTCATTTTCCTGAATATACACTGGTTGTAACATAAAGATCTTTCATTGGGGTATGAGATGGGACATGCCCTAAATAAGGTGCCGGATCTGGCTTGTTCCGGCACAAATTAAAGTCTTGGGTATAATTTACTATGCAAGTTTCGTGCTGCTACATGTGCTGCCAGATTGGGCGGTTTTGAATTTGATTGTGCAGGTAAAAATTGGTCTGGTTGGGAGGGCAAAATTTGGGCTGGTTTGGGGTCGGTTTGGCGGTTTTCAAACAGCTAAACTGCTAAACTGTATAGGCTAATTGGTTAACAAATAAAACCCAAGTGTGCATGTAGGCTACTTCATCCAATCAGTCATCATGACATTACTAAACACACACAAACACTGCAACATCGGCTGATGCTGATGTTGATGTCGCCTGTTGCACTTTTAGCCAGTCAAGAGGGATCAGCAGACAGACGTGATGATGGGTTTTAGTGCAATAAGGTCAAATTTTGAATTTATAGCAGTATGATCACAATGCCAGATTGGCCTAAATATAAGTTACAAGGTAAAGAGTGACTCAACTCTCAAAACGTGAACAACACCCATGTGGAGGGAGATGGCATGAAGGCTCTGTAACTGAGCACAGCTGAATAATTTAATAAAAATCAAAACTGATTATGGGTCTATACGATCATATCTTGCATCAGGATATCTTTTAAAATTTCCCGACTGGTATATTCATGAAAGCTGCTGGACTTGATTTGTTTTGACTGTGCAAAGTTCTGTATTATGTTCTACATGAAAGACTTCTTCAAGTCCCGTCTGAAGTTAAAGTGCAACACGAAGGTAAGCGCATTATTGTTGTTAATTTTTTCATTATC
This sequence comes from Cyprinus carpio, assembly GCF_018340385.1. NCBI lineage: Eukaryota > Metazoa > Chordata > Actinopteri > Cypriniformes > Cyprinidae > Cyprinus > Cyprinus carpio. The sequence continues at coordinate 21,948,524 of NC_056580.1, read as the reverse complement.
AGATTATGTAGCCTATCAATGAATGATGCAGTTTTGACTGTCATGGTGTGTGCATGTAAAAATGCCTGCTAATTACGTTGGTTATCCTTACATTTGGCCGTTGTTGCATTTATATTTGCTTATTCTGACTGTTGACACTGAAAATGGTCTGTCTTTCAATTTCTCGCAATGTATCCCTGGCAGAAAAACACACATCTTCATGGCGTCTTCTACTGAGTCGTTCTTAAACTAAAATTCAATATCAACCCTTGAAGCATTTTTTTTTCTGTCTCTCATTGCAATCAGTCAGTGATTAAAAACATTCATTTTAGTTTTTATCTACACAATCTGATAGCTGAACTATTAAACATTTGATCCACTACCTGCCTCAAATTTGTATGTAACATTTCTAAAATCAAGCCAAAAGGCTTCCTTGGTGCCTGGCAAGTGAACAATCCAAGACATGGCCTTCATGACCACTAGTGCCAACAAACAGCTCTCTCATGAGTCATACCTTCCATGCTGCTGGTGGGTGATGAGACACATCTCTGCAGAGACAGCAGGGAGAAACTACACAAGTGTAGAAGTGAGAAACCCAGAGGTCCTTCAGCCATCCTGGGTCAGAATCATCTACCTCTTCCACTTCATTTCCTCACCATTCAGCTTCATGGAGATCAGCTGCTAGCTTTACGAAGTTTTTTTTTTTCTGAATATAGTTGTCAGTCCAGAAAATGTCTTAACACATATCCCATGGGAACAAGCAATGAATGGAAATTTATACTATGAAAAATGCAAGGCACTGGGAAATATATTCAGTCATGAACTCTCCTAATAATGCCTTCATGGCTACAGATAAATATCCTTACAAAAAAGCCAAATTGCACATGCTGGAGCCAAATCAAACCTCCAAGGAAACAAAACTAAACAAAACTTTCTTCTTCTCTCTCGCACATATGTGCTGTAAATACAAGTGTTGGGAAGTAACTACCAAAAAGTAGTGACACTACTAACTTTCACTACATTTTTCAAAAATTTGTGAAAATGCTTTAAAAATGGTGTAGGTTTTTAAAAAGCATTTTTCCAAAAAAAAAAAAAAAAAAAAAAAGTATTGAAGTATTTCTCATATTGTGCACTCAACTTTGCAACAGAGCCAATCATCAACTGGTTCTCAAATGTTCATTTAAATGAGTCAGAATTAACTTTTTAAAAAAGGATTCTTCGCTCAGTTGTGAGTGTTTAGCTGTTTAGTACAAATTGTACACTAATTTATAAGTTAAGTGTGGTTTACTTTAGTCTTAAATATGTCCATTAAGTTCAATGATTTGATTTCCTTATTGTCTGTGCCAGATAAATGCTGCATTATAATCTTAATATTACTTAATATTAATTTCTACATGTACTAATACATTTTTAACATTTATATTTATATAAATGTATAGACAGTTGTTTGAATATTAGCAAAATGTAGGTAATGCATTAGGAATTAATGAATAAATTAATTAACTAATAATAAAAGTATTATATTCGTAAATGATCCTAATGCTGTAAAAATGTTGTTCAAAATACCTAAACACTTAAAACACCCAAAATGTCTTCAGTTGCACCTTTTTAAAAACAAACTCAACATATAACAAATAATAAAAACAACATGTAAATGCTTATAATGATCATGCACATCTTCACATTTTACAAATTCACAGGTCAGAGTTCACTAAACGTTAAACTTAGAACACAGTGAAATACATATAAGCTTGCATTTTCGGTCTCCTGCATTCTCATGCGTATGAATAGAAGTCAATGGAATGAAAAGTGCACTGTGATTGCCTCTTAATGCGTTAACTAATGTTAATGTTTCCAACAGATAGGCCTAATTATTTTAACAGACAATCCCTATCAATCAGATTCAGTGTAGTTCTTATGTCTATTTAATAGTTTATAATTTACTGTGTTCAGATTATGAGTAGCATGTAGCTTTTCAAGTTACATTTTCAAAGTAGCTTCCACAACACTGGTAAATACAGTCTTCCTTCATATATATATATATATATATATATATATATATATATATATATATATATATATATATATATTATATATATATATATATATATGACTCCCTGTAGTCACTCCATAGGGACAGCAGTGTCAAAGATGGACGATTTTCCACTCAGCTTTGTGGCTGGTGCTGAAGAAGTGCCGCCCACTCTTTCTGTGCCTTATCAGTCCAGGTTTCCTTAAGAAAATGAGCATCAGCCTAAAGCAAACTCTTGGGAGTTCCCTCAAAGCAGTAATATCACTGCAGGATAAATGCAAATGTCCTCTGACAGCGTTATTGGGTTTTTTAATGCTGTAATAACTGCTTCAGTGCTGGGTTTCAAGTCAACATTTCCCCACCTATGGTCTTTCGCAAAAAGCAAAGTGGCTTCAGTAATTTCAGAGTGAAAGCTTATGTCCAGTAATTGTGGGATCGGTGCCATTATGACTAGGCCCAGAGCCAGAGCGAGCTGCTAATGCACATCATTAGCATATCGCTCCCGTTCATAAAAAGTCATCTGACCGATGTGTTGACTGCATGTTTACGTCTGTTCTCTAACAAAGTGACGGCATTGGATGTCTGATGCCAGCGACTAATTCATTCCATTCTGCTCAGCCTCAGCCCAGCCAGCCACTCGGTGACAAATTAGCCCAAAAATCTGAAAAATTAAATCAACCTGACATCAGTTGATTAATTTCCCTAAATATTATTATCTCATATTTTGAAACAACTTTTGTCTAATCAGAAAACAGAGGGTATCTTTGTGGCTGATATTAAAATGACCTCACTCATTTTTCCATAATTTGGATAGTGTCAAATGAACATGGATTGTAATTGGAGTGTAACAACTTTAGTCAGGATAGACCAGCATTGTTTTAGTATAGTATCATTGACATATAGCTTTTATTAATATTTAAATTGTGTGTGTGTGTGTGTGTGTGTGTGTGTGTGTGTGTGTGTGTGTGTGTGTGTGTGTGTGTGTGTGTGTGTGTGTGTGTGTGTAGAGAGAGAGAGAAAGAGAATATTTATAGGATATATAATATATAATGTAATGTTTATAATATTAATACGATATACATTTTTAAAATGTTTTAGTAATTTTGTTGTTTTTTTACCTTTTTAAATGTATTTATTTTATTTCATTGATTTATTTATTTATTTTGTCTATACATTTTCAATTTTAGTTATTTTACTACAAGTTAATCTAAATGTAAACAATAAATGCTGATTTGGCAGCTTGCTGAAATAAAATTAGTTATGGTTTTGGTTTTAGTTAACTATTAGGCTATAACCCTGGGATTTAATTTGACAAATAGAAACAAGGCTGTGAGTTTGTATATCATATAATTAATATTCATGAGCCAGTCTGTTTATAATATGTCCCCAAACTTGGTAGATTGTTTCCACACCCCTGATTATGATACATGATCTTATCTTCTCATTTCCCTTCCTCTTATCCAAACTGGCAGACTCCAGTAAACAGACGTATTATTTTATATATATTCTTATCGCATAACTGTACTTCCAATTACCCCTGCTTTAGACAGGCCCGTAGCTCTAATGGCAGTTGCACACACATACAGCATTATTACATAAATATGCTCACAGACAGCATAAACACACAGTCATGCATCTCAGTGCGAGCTGGAGCCCGTGGATCATTAGCACTTCTGAAGACATGCTTAGCTCCACACTTTGCTTAATTTACCAGTTTACCACAGAATTTTGTTTACTTATCCTTAGAAAAGAGTTGCTGCATACAGCACTAATAAATAATCAATTTTCAGAACAAATGGACAATAATGTTGTACTGTGTCCTAAACAGACGTGACAAAATAAAGAGACAAAAGCTGAGTTCAAGAGCAACAGGCATGTAGCCCCGCCCAACACGGACTCTTATTAGTTAATTTTAAATGTTTAAAATCATCTGTTTGGCTGTGATTGTGTCGTTTGTAAACAAATTAGTTGTTTTTGAATAATTTAAGTGAAGTCCACCTCAAGACTCATATTTTCACTGATTCGGAATAGCTTGTGGCAAACGCAAAGAGTGGACATCTCGATTGTAAATTAACTGAATTAATCATCTCGTCTGTAAAGGAGGAACTACTGTGCTGATCCACGTAAAAAGAAAAGGTTGCAATTCAATTTGTTATGTGAGTCAATCTTGTTCACAACAAGAGAATAAGAGGGAGAAAAATGATGAATACGTAAACACTAAATATTAAAATTAATTTATATAGTTCGGAAAAACAATTATGATCCTTACGTAAATACTTTTTGGAATCTGGTTTGTAGGCACATTTTGACTCGTTTTGGTTGTGAACTACTCATTGAATGAACTTAAATGTCTCATCTACTGTCAAATCAAGTCAAGTCACTTTTATTTGTATAGCGCTTTATGCAATACAATACAATACTGTCAAAGCAGTGTCAAACAGGAAAAATAGTCAGTAAGTAATGTCAGTAATGCAAGAAGACAATAACAGAGTCATTTTTCCAGCTAAAGTCAGTTCATTGATGATTCAGTGATGTCATCATCCAGTTCTATATGTTGTAACACCGAAAAACAATTTTGCCTGTCACCACCTACTGGTGGAAGGAAAGAAAGGATCACTAAGCATGAATGTTTCCTGTCGCCGATTACGTTTCCTTCCTGTGGGTGTAGTTCGCCGAGTAACATGACACATTGCGCTCTACTTTTGTGTCCTTAAATTATCAGTTTTTTTTTTTTTTTTTTTTTTTTTTGGGGGGGGGGGCATCAACAGCTTATAAAAACATAGTTCTGGGTTTTTTAGCTTGTTTACTGTACACCTTGTCACATACTGTAGTAGCTTTTAAACATTGTTCTGTTTTTTTGCTATAAGTCAGAAATAAGAAGGAGACAGCTTCCCGCAATATAAAGTCAATGGAGAGGGTTGGATTCCCCTATCCCAACTATTTTCCTCTCCATTTAATGTTATGTTCTTGCTTTGAATAAATTCCCCTAATGAATCAAGCCTTTTTGTATTGTCCCACTTTGTGTTATGGCTCTGACCACAACACTCTGGCTGTAAATCCAGCCTGATTACCTCATATGCAATCTTTTTCATACTTCCAGCTAATGTTCAAAAACCATTCCAATGTGGCTCTGAGTTTCTAACTTATAAAGTCAATAGGTATCAGTCAGTCCTGCTGAGGGCTGTCTCTGAACTGAATCCTTTTTGATGAAGGATTTAGAGTCCGCTAAGGCTTGTGTTACTTCTAAAGAGTTCTATCTGCTCTAACTCACACATATTCAGGTTTTCACTAATTTCTCCAAGAATCAGTTGTGCCAGTGAGTAGAAATTATGCCCTTGTACACAATTTACGGCAACAGTATAATGTGGTGTGATAGTTAGCCATAAAACTGAAAAGGCAAGAGGGTTATTTTTGTATTGTTTATCTTGGAGGGGCTAATTGAAGTGTCACAGTTCATTATGCAAGCTGTATCCTCCACCCATCCAATAGCAAACGACAGTATCAATCTCCCTCTCTGTCTCCTCACATCACTATCCCAGCATGACTTTGTGTAGGAGTACAAGTCTGTCTCTATATTCAGATAACTCTTTCTTCATCACTTGCATGGGTTCGATTCTCAGGGAATGCAAGAACCGCATGAATTACTTTGTTAGCTTGAATTCCCTGTTAGTCACTTAGGATAAAAGCATCTGTCAAATGCACAAATGTAAGTGACAGTGTGTTGTGACGTCAAAAAATGCCAGATGTTCAGATGAGTTTCAGCATATTATATTATTAGTTTAGGTGCTGTTAGAAGCCAGAAAGATGAAAATGCTGTGAAATACGTCCTTTGTAGAATGGCTGCACCCTTAGAGGATTGCTGTCGGAAATGACAAACTTTCAGCGACTGGTTGAGCCAACAAGTGTTCCAGACACTCATATAAATGCCAATCCATCCAAATAGGCTCCCCCAGGCTTCATGCCATCTCTTGTTCTTGAAGTGAAATTATATAATATCAGCCTGGTTTCCTACCCAAGCTTCATTTGTTATTGCTAAGCATATTGTGATAATGCTGGATGTTAAAATGTCAAAGAAATACAGTGCTATCCCACACAAATGAGGGGTAAGAAATGTTATTGCTTTTCTCATCTGCAGATAAATCAAAGGTGATGACATGTTAATCTGGGCTGATAGACTGATGACATGTCTTCTTGACAAATGGCAACTGTACGTTGAATTTGCCCTTTTTTCCTGCTCTGTTTCACAGTACTGTAATTGCCATTTAAAAGTTTTTAGGGTTAAATTGATGGATGTCAGTCTGAACAGTGCGTCATGTCCTTCTATTGCACTTTAATTTATCCTGACATCAATCATTTACCCCGCGTGCTTCATTACGGACAAACTCTTAGAGAGGGAGAAAGAGCTCTCGGTTTTGTCCTTGCATCAGAATTGCCATAATATCAAATCCTGTTCTCTCTCCTGAGCAGCCAAACAACAGGATGCATGATATTACGTCTTGCTATTATGCAGTAAACATCACTGCAACTCAGCTCTCCATTCCAATATTTATTTTATTTTGTGGACATGCAGCACAAACCAAGCAAAATCCACCAACTTTAGCAACAACAGGACTTAATTTGTGTGTATTTCATCTGGCACCTATTTTTGGAGGTTCCAAATTCTGTCATGAAACCCTAAATGGTGCAGTTCTATAGTTTCTAACTCAATCTGATTTTAGCACATCATCATTCACATGGCATACAGTAGCTGATTTGTTTCTTTCTACATCAGTAGCCAATGAGCTTGCTGCTCGACAATCAAATACTCGGCTAGTGCTTGCTGTAGTAGTTGTGGCATGCTTCAGAAACCCACACCTTCCCCATCTCCACCTGTATAGATCTGCTACGGGGTAATTTCATGTATGTTATCTATGGGGGTTAATTTACTTTATATATATGTGCAGCAACAGTATTTCTTACATGCTCACAGCAGAATGTCTGTGGATGTATTGGCTGTAGCAAACTCTCAGAGGGTCGTCATGACAGAAATGTATGCAATGACATAAGTTCCAAAGTATCAAACTATAATGATACATGGTTAAATTCTAATCCAAATTTAAATTAAACTACAAGCAGACATCATGGCACAACTAAATCAAAATTAGATCAGTCCCACCATAATCAACGCCATCTACATTTTAAGCACCTGGCATGCAGTTTAGAAGTTTTGTTAACTTTAATGTGTGTAATAAAGTTGAGTTGTAAAAACCTATATGACTTTCAAGTAGTCATTTAGTTTTAGTTAACAATAATAATGTACTACATTGATTTTTTTAATGCATGGACAACAATGTTTGATAGAAAGTCTGAGGTTTAAAACAACATAAAAGAGAGTAAATGATAGCAAAATTTTCCCTTGAATTGTCCCTTCAAGTACTGAAGTGTGTTTTTCCCAGCAAAAGTTTTTAAGTAGATCAAACAGCAGAGCATGGCACTGGAAATACCAGCTTCCTTTGAATTAAATTGTCTGCCAAATGCATATAATGCAAAAGAAAGGCAGATCAATAGCATTTGTCATGATTAGTCGGTGGAAACAAAAAGGTTTTTTTTGCCACAGGGCAATGGCAAAAAGTGCTAATCATCGCTATTGTACAATGAGTTGCTTTTTGCAGCGCTGTGCAATTGAAGTCTTCCTGTGCATACCTTTGCTCCGCTTTGTTTGTCTTCCTTTACTAGCAATTAGACTCATTAGTCAGAATGTGTGTGATACAATTATGAATTAGGATGCTCATTAGTGGAAGGATCGCTGATGAGCAGGATCATTTTACTGATGTAAGGTGTGTAACGTCTCTTGTCTCAGTACTGATGACTGTTCTAGAGGGACATGGCATGGACTAATCTCTCTTTCTTAACTTTTTCTCTCTTGCTCACTCTCAAACAGCAGAACACTTTTAAAACAGTCCTGAAAAAAAAGTTTTGGAACATGGTTGACCATCAACAAACCATCAAGGTGGTCAAGCAGGTTTTTGGAGTGGCCAGCTAGAAATCTGCCATGTTCCAAAACACAACCATCATCTAAAGCTGGATTTTCCAGCAGGAAATACACCCTCTGGTGTAAAATTTGGGCCTAATGGTGGTGTATTATCACAGAATGTGTGATACCAAGCTTTGACTGTTCTCTCTCAGGCACACAATAGACAACAATAAGGACTGTCTTTCTTCCTGAAGGTAATGGTAGCTCTCCTTTTGGTCTCATCTGTGCTCCTCTGAGAGAGGGTTATGGTGTTGCACGCTCCCCTATTGCTTCAGTGATGCTAAATTACTGCCGTTACTCAGTAACAGAGAGAAAGAGAATCCAAGGCAGCACTCACAGAATTCACAAATCCTTCATAATATTGTAATTATGGAAGCAGGAGGCAGACAATAAAGCAAAAAATAAAAAATAAAAAAAAATAATCTTAGAGAGAATGGAAAGGAAACAGAGGTCGAAGGAGCAAGGCAAGCACTCAGATTAACTGAAAACAATAAATATGTCCCAATCAAAGCTCTTGATTGCTTTTGTTTTTACCGTGCTGGTCTGCAAATGCTCAGACGTACTTCTCTATGATGACTGGGTTCTATTTTAGTTCTTTTTAGTATTTCTCAAGCAAATCCATTGCCCTATAAATTTTTGCCCTGAGTACTTAACAAGTTAACATCTTCACTTCTAATCTCTAATGCTCACAACATCACAACACAACCAACAACAACATGAGGACAAGGAAAATATTGCAGTGTTTTTGCCTATGTAAGTTTTTTTTACTGAGTTCTAGGGACCCCCAGGAGGCCTGCAATGTGGTCAGTAAAAAAAAAAAATTGTAATAAAAAAATTAAATAAAAAAAATACATATATAATAGTATAATACATAAAAACATAAATAACAGTACAGTAACAAACAAAAAGCAATACATTTAAATGTGTTCAAATGTACATTGACATTGTTTATATTTATTGTGCTTTATACAAGTTAGAAATAATAACTTTTTTACTCTATTAGTCATAACAATGGCTATTAATAAAATAAACTAGCTTTGATTAAAAATTGTGATTAATTGTAAAATAATTGTAAATAAAAATAATTGTGATTATTTCATTTCCTCTCAGGTTAATATGTCTAAAATAACTGTTGAAAATGGTCTTAACAGAAAACACATTTTCAGGTAATATTTTACAGATATATATATATTTTTCAATTTATAGCATTATATATATAATATATATATATATATATATATCTATATATATATATCTGATATATATATATATATATATAGATATATATATATAATATTTTAAAATAAAATATATAATAATAAAAATATACATTTTTAATAAATTGGAAATGTTTACATTTTACAGTATAAATGAGTCATTAAATACATATAACTAGCTTAAAATTTATATTGGGTGGTCTTTGGGAAAGACACACCTAAAAATCCCCTACACCACACCTCTAAAAAAATACAAATATATAAAATATATATTTTATTTTTTTGATCCTTTGAGATAACAGCGCTTAAAGTATATTAAAACATACTATAACTTTCCCACAGTACAAAAATAAAAAATAAAAATTTATTTGACAATAACCTACAAAAACATTTCATTCTGAACTTGTGCAAGACATCAGATAAATGTGTTATTGCTGCTATTAAAGGAAATACTTACTGAAGAGACCCAGAAATCACTTTATTTTATGGATAGAACCTTGTTGCGTGCTGCTTATGAGTGCAGTGTGAAACAGCCATACGATCCTCTTATCTTCTTCCTGTCTTCTGTGTAATGACCCCTGTGTTAACACATTTACCTCCATCTAAGATGATCAAAAGTGTACTGACTGCAGTGCTGTTGTTCATGTTCATGTTCAGTTCATGGCTGAAACTGTGTACCATTGTCCCACATTCTCACCTATTGTTTGGTCTATGGGGATACCCTTTTTGACCTCTCCTTCCTCTCAATTCCATGTGAGTGTCTTTTCTTAGCTTCATCCAGATGTCATTCCTAGAATATTAAAGAAAGATGTATAGTTACATTTGGACACATTCCACATGCACAGTTACTGGGTTAAGACTAATGTTAATGGAGCAAGGATCACTGAAGAGGCTATAGATAATGAAAGGGGGCTGCAGGAGGTCCAGAACTTATACATTTTAGTTATACAGTTGAATCTATGAAACAGATTATATGTCTATCCCTTACAGCCATTCGTGTACTATTAAATATGATGTCTACCCTGATTAAGGTCTATGAACTTACTCCAACCTTCCTCCACAATGTCTGTAGGTATAATGCAGTAGCATTAAACCTGGAGGATTGGTCTGTTGACTGACGGATCTGGTCTGCTGAATGATAATGCTGTGTACCTGAGATCTGTCTAAAAATAAAAGGAGTTTCATAGCCTTGTGGATTTTTCCAGGGGAGGTGCCATTTGGAAAGTGCCCTGTAAAAGTTTTGCTCACTATGACAGGTGTATATGCCTGGGGTGGTGGTGAAATTGACTTTAATATTGCTCTTAGTCAGTAAATAGAGCATTGAAAATATTGGCTGCTATTTTTACATTTTCAGAGATCATCTTATATAAGACAATATCCTCACGTACTTGGAAGAGAAAGCTTCTTTAGGACCGTTTCACAAATGGCAAATGTTTTATAAAACATCAAAAAAAAAAAAAGATGCACTTATTTTTTCCGCACGTGCACTTTTTAATCTCATCACTTGTACTAAAATGTCTTTATCTGTTTCTTATTTATCTGGGTCATCCTGTATTTTATCCTAAAAAGAAGTCTCTTTCTCATTGGTTTTTTTTTTAGGCATCATGGTTGTACTGCCTTTAATTTATGCATTCTTTTTTATTGATTTATTTATTGCTTAATTTTAATTTTTTTATTTTATTTTTAGAGTTAGAATTAACACATTTTATGCTAAATTAAATCTCTTTAAACTTTCATATAGTGAAACCCTTAAATAACAAAAAAATTATTTTATACTTTTCACAATAATAACAAAAATAAAATCAAATAAAATTAGAAAAAAAAAAAAAAAAAAACTCTTCTGGATGCATTATGTAATGAATTTAAGGAAAAGAAAAAAAAAACATTTTGATTAAATTAGAAGACTAAAAAATCTTAATGGTCCTTAAATAGGTTTAGTTTTCTTTATGCAAAATGTTAATTATTTTATTTATTTACTTGATTTGGGAATTAAATGTGACCTGGATGGTTTTACCATGTTATCTGCCCTCGGACATAGTTCAGTCTTTGGGATTGCTTTAATTAAAAAAAAAAAGGAAATCCACTAAAAGCAACTAACATCAACTAACATCAACATCATTACATTATACAATAAAAAAAAAAAAACAATTTGCCACAAACAGACTGACAGGTCTGTGAGTAACATCTCTCTGGAGTGGTGCAATGAAAAATTACAAATCACAATTAATAAGCAAATTCTCGGCAACTGCAAATTCAGACCAAAAAAAAACCTAACAGACAACCCAGACAAGCAATTACTGTTCTTTGTATAGTTTACAGGTGATGGACACAGAAGAAAACCTCAGACCAGACACGGCTCGTAAATTGACGAGGACGACCTGCAAGAATCAACGTGCACATCAAACTCAGAGCGTACTGACAGGCATTTCTATATGTGTCGAGACTGCAGTCTAGTTATACACAGAAATCAAAAAGATATCTGTTCCGGGTGTGATGTTGTGTTTAGGAGTGGGTAGACCATCTCCTATGGTGGAGTTGTCAGCAGGCTTGTTGAAGAACTCACCTGGCTAAAGGTTCAGATCATCTCCAGATTGAATAATCTTTTGGGTTGATTCTTTCTGCATGCACATACCCAGCATGCTAAAGAAGGGAAATGAGGTGGAAAGAGTTTAGCCCACCCATTGATCATTGCGTCTCAACTGAATTTTACACATATGCTTCCTGTGCAAAAGGTCTTTTTGTATACCATGATGGCAAGATTCAGTGGTTGTGCTGTGCACATGGTATTGTGCTTAGACGGTTGGGGATGTCAACTGCATATGGCAAGTGATTCCTTCCTCATAAAGCGACAGTCACAAAAAAAATGATTGTATGAGTAGAATGAATTCATTTTAAATGGAAGAAAGACACTGGCTGTGTCTGAAATTGCATACTCTGAGTAGGTGGAACTTTTGTAATTACCAACCGTAAAAAAAAAGAAAAAAAAGTATGTTCTATATACTGTAGTATGAATGTTGTCATTGTCGAGTGACCTGCCAGAATCAGTTGCATTGCTTTACTGTAAATTCAGCTGTGCATTAAATGATTTTAATATATATACAGTAGCTTAGACAGGGGAAAACTGATTGACTTCCCAGTGTGCCCCCACCCTTACATGTCTGTCACTCAAAGATTCAAATAATATCTTTCTCGAACCGCATTCGATAATGACTTTATAAGAATTGTAAAAAAAAACTTTAAAAATCATTTAAAAAAATCATTGTGACATTAACTAATATACAAACTGCAAGCCCTGGAACCAGCGGCATCGGTGCCTCTTATGTTGCATAAATATAGTCAGCAAGTTAAGACTGTGTCTTAAGAGCTAGTTTGATGAACTAACAGTTAACCAAGAGGTTATCAGTCTTACTTTTTTCAGATTCAAATTAGATTCAAAATAAAAACATGAAAGATTTACAAAATTTTGTATTTCTCTTAATTAAATAGTGCGTTTGCTATGTATAAAGAAAAAAAAAAAAATTAAATATTTACAAACTATATATATATATATATAAATATATTATATCTATGCACAGAAAAATACAGGGGTAGAGAGAATCTACAAATATTGTTTGTTTGGATATAGGCCTAAACACCTGAAAATGATAAAATAAAAAAATAAAACTCACAAACTCAAAAACTAACAAAAAATAAAACAACATTCAACACAATTCAAAACATGTAAAACGGTTTCTTATGGATAACTGACCAATATCTTGACTTAACTGCCTAGCAATTTTTATAATGGCTGTTGTTGTTTATTAAATATTATTGTACAGTAAATAATATTTTATATAAATAATAGTAGTATTTAAAGCGATCATATGATGTTGCTAAAAAGAACATTATTTTGTGTATTTGGTGTAATGAAATGTGTTTATGCGGTTTAAGGTTAAAAAAAACACATTATTTTCCACATACTGTACATTATTGTTTCTACTCTATGCCACGCCTTTCTGAAACGTGTCAATTTGTACGAAGCTCATTGGTCTGAAAAGCAAGGTGTGCTCTGATTGGCCAGCTATCCAGTGCTTTGTGATTGGCCAAATGCCTCAAGTGTGTGACGTAAATGTTGCTACCCAAACCATATCTCTACTTGCCACACAGTCATATACACCCCAGCCACAACACCGGCGCGACAAGACAAAAACAATAAAACCCATTACAAACGAGACATTGGTTCCATCCAGTGGGGACATAATTACAGATTATAATGACTTATACTGTGTTTTTACGCGTTGTGTTGCATCGCACCATGTCAACATAAAACTATGTCTATATATTTGATCAGAGAAACGACAAACAACAAGCGGTACTCTACACCAGTGGTTCTCAATTCCAGTCCTTGCATCCCCCAGCTCTACAGGTCCTTCTCAAAAAATTAGCATATTGTGAAAAAGTTCATTATTTTCCATAATGTAATGATAAAAATTAAACTTTCATATATTTAGATCATTGCACACCAACTGAAATATTTCAGGTCTGTTTATTGTTTTAATACTGATGATTTTGGGCATACAGCTCATGAAAACCCAAAATTCCTATCTCAAAAAATTAGCATATCATGAAAGGTTCTCTAAACGAGCTATTAACCTAATCATCTGAATCAACTAATTAACTCTAAACACCTGCAAAAGATTCCTGAGGCTTTTAAAAACTAACTCCCAGCCTGGTTCATTACTCAAAACCGCAATCATGGTAAGCTGCCAACCCTGACTGCTGTCCAAGAAGGCCATCATTGACACCCTCAAGCGAGAGGGTAAGACACAGAAAGAACTTACTGAACGATTAGGCTGTTTCCCAGAGTGCTGTATCAAGGCACCTCAGTGGGAAGTCTGTGGGGAAGGAAAAAGTGTGGCAAAAAACGCTGCACAATGAGAAGAGGTGGACCGGACCCTGAGGAAGATTGTGGAGAAGGACCGATTCCAGACCTTGGGGGACCCTGCGGAAGCAGTGGACTGAGTCTGGAGTAGAAACATCCAGAGAGCCACTCGTGCACAGGCGTGGTGCTTTTGAACCAGAACAGCGGCAGAAGCGCCTGACCTGGGCTACAGAGAAGCAGCACTGGACTGTTGCTCAGTGGTCCAAAGTACTTTTTTCGGATGAAAGCAAATTTGGCATGTCATTTCGGAAATCAAAGTGCCAGAGCTGGAGGAAAGACTGGGGAGAAGGAAATGCCAAAAATGCATGAAGTCCAGTGTCAAGTAACCCACCCAGTCATTGATGGTCTGGGGTGCCATGTCAGATGCTGGTGTTGGTCCACTGTGTTTTATCAAGGGCAGGGTCAATGCAGCTAGCTACTGGGAGATTTTGGAGCACTTCATGCTTCCATCTGCTGAAAAGCTTTATGGAGATGAAGATTTTCGTTTTTCAGCACGACCTGGCACCTGCTCACAGTGCCAAAACCACTGGTAAATGGTTTACTGACCAGGGTAGTCCTGTGCTCATTGGCCTGCCAACTCTTCCTGACTGAACCCCATGGAATCTGTGGGATATTGTGAAGAGAAAGTTGAGAGACGCCAAGACCCAACACTCTGGATGAGCTACAGGCTGCTATCGAAGCATCCTGGGCCTCCATAACACCTCAGCAGTGCCACAGGCGCTGATTGCCCCCTCCATGCCACGCGCATTGAAGCAGTCATTTCTGCAAAAAGGATTCCCAGACCCAAGTATTGATGTGCATAACGAAACATAATTATTTGAAGGTTGACGTTTTTTGTATTAAAAACACTTTTCTTTTATGGTCGGATGAAATATGCTAATTTTTTGAGATAGAAATTTTTGGTTTTCATGAGCTGTATGCCAAAATCAATCAGTATTAAAACAATAAAAGACCTGAAATATTTCATTGGTGTGCAATGAATCTAAAATATATGAAAAGTTTAATTTTTATCATTACATTCTGGAAAGAAATGAACTTTTTCACAATATGCTAATTTTTTGAGAAGGGGACCAGTACATATTTTTCTGTTGAAGTTCTTTGTTAACACACCTAATTCAGATAATCAGCTTGTTAGAAGTGAGCTCCATGCATGAACTGTGTTCCCATTGACATGGTCCCTGCACAGTGTTCATTGCTCCCTACTCCCTAAGCAAGCGAAATCTGTTGAAGTTTACCTCACTTCGGAACATTCATTCACGGATTGCGCTGCACAGCATCTTCACACACGGACAAGTGTGACATCATATAACTCTGTAAATAAATACAATTTAAATTCACATCTTGAACATTCAAAACTTGAAATCGCATCATATAACCCCTTTAATAATAGTATTTACCTGTAGCATTGAGAAACAGTGTTTGTGATGGTGATTTTAGTTACATTATTCCGCCACTAGATAGTGACAAGATACTGTTTTTATGAGTGTGTCCGCCGTAAAGACTTTTATATTGAAAGTGACTGAAACAGGGTTGTAAGGAAGTTATTTTTACTTTCAACATCACCTTGTAACACGGAGCAAACAAATGCACTGAGCAGTGCTGTCATCTGAAATCATCTAAACAGATGAAAGGACAGTACGACAAAAGCCCTATTCGGACAGTACCGTTAATTGTTTCTCAGGGGGATTTTCACCATTAGCTGGCGATTTAATTGCAATCCGAATCCAGGATGTTGGTGTTTTTCTCTCACCACCCCGTAATAATTCCCAGCCGAATTACCTAATATTTTTGGACAAACACCAAGGTCATGTGGTAATGTCGTCCGAATCCACATCTCTGAGTTTACGAGAAGAAATCAATTCAAAATGTGTTGTTTAACCCTTTTTGAGCACTCCCAAACATACCAGCATATGCTGGTTAGGTATGTTTTGACACTGGGATGCTGGTTTATGCTGGTCCTTTGCTGGTTTATGCTGGTCCTTTGCTGGTTTATGCCAGTCCTTTGCTGGATTAGCATTCAGGTCAGGAGACAAAGCAGCCCTCAAAACAGCAAGAGCCAATCTGTCCTGTGGCATCAAAAATGCAAAACAGTCATATGCTCAAAAATCAACAATCACTTCACAGACAGCAGAGACACATGGAGCCTGTGGCAAGCCATTCAGACCATCACAGACTACAAGCCCCTGCCACTGGCCTGTGATGACGACACATCCCTCCCGGATGCACTCAACCATGGTTTGAAATGCAGAATGACACACCTGCACAAAAAGTGCCCATAGCTCCCAACGACCAGGTGCTCTGTCTGTCTCCAGCTGATGTAAGGAAGACCCTATCTAGGATTAACTCTTGCAAGGCTGTGGGTCCTGACGACATACCTGGCCGTGACAGATGTCCTAACAGATATCTTCAACACCTGGCTGAGCCAGGCAGTCGTCCCCATGTCTCAAATCCACAACCATCATACCGGTACCAAAAAAAATCACCTGTGTCCTGTCTAAACGACTACCGTCCCATAGCGCTGACTCCAATCATGATGAGTGCTTTGAGAGGTTAGTCATGCACAACATCCAAACCAGCCTCCCCAACACACTCGATCCACTCCAGTTTGCATACCGTCCAAATGGCTCTACAGACGATGCGATTTCCCCCAATCTCCACTTGGCTCTTACTCACCTAGAAAATAAAGACTCCTATGTCAGAATGCTGTTCATCGACTTCAGCTCATTTATTTTATGAATGGTCCAGCGCATTCAACACAATAATCCCACAACAGCTCATTAATAAACTAAACCTGCTGGGCCTTAACAATTCCCTCTGTAACTGGATCCTGGACTTTCTAACTGGAAGACCTCAGTCAGTCCAAGTCCGCCACAACACCTAGAGCACTACCACACTGAGCAAAGGTGCCCCACAAGGCTGTGTGCTCAGCCCGCTGCTCTTCACGCTGCTGACCCACGACTGCACTGCCAAGTTCAGCTCCAACCACATCATCAAGTTTGCGGATGACACAACTGTGGTAGGTCTCATCAGCAAACAGCAATGAAACGCACAACAGATAGGAAGTTGCACAGCTGGCTGAATGGTGTGGCACTAACAACCTGTCCCTCAATGTGGAGAAGACAAACAAGGTTGTGATGGACTTCAGGAGAAACTCCATTGACCACCCCCCACTGACCATCGACAGCTCGACTGTGGAGAGAGTCAGCAGCACTAAATTCCTGGGGGTGCACATCACAGAGGATCTCACCTGGACCACCAACCATGTCACTCTCAAATAAGGCACAACAGCGCCTACACTTTCTCCGCCGGCTGAAAAGAGCAAGTCTCCCTCCACACCTCCTCACCACATTCTACAGAGGAACCATAGAGAGCGTGCTGACCAGCTGCATCACTGTCTGGTATGGGAACTGTAGTGCAGCAGACCGCAAGACCCTCCAGCGGACAGTGAACACAGCTGCAAAGATCATCGGTGCCCCTCTCCCCTCCATCCACCCATCCCTCCCACAGTCTCTTCCAGCTCCTACCATCAGGAAGACGGTACCGGAGCATCAGAGCGCGCTTCGCACAGAACTGCTCAACAGCTTTTTTCCCCGGGTTTGCGAGCCCTGACTCAAATTTCCCTGCCCTCCTCTGAAACCCCCACACAAACCCTCTACCTGCTGAAACGTGGACCATCTCCTCTCCTCAACCCCCCAAACACCCCCAAACAACCCCCCCCCAAAAAAAAAAAAAATCTGTCAGTAGGTTAGTTGTGTATAGGTACAGTGTTTATGTGTAACATTTGTATAGTTTGTATTTGGTTAGTTTTTTGTTTTTTTAGTTTATGTATAGGTAGACATTTATATATAGTATATATTGTCTGTATTTGTATTTGTATTGTCTGTATTTTTTAGCTTATGTATAGGTCAACTTTTATATATAGTATATTTATAGTCAAAATCTGTCAGTAGATTAGTTGTGTATAGGTTTATACTGTTTTACTTCATTGTTGTATGTCTGTATTTATGTAGCACCGTGGTCCTGTGAGACACAACATTCCGTTCCACTGTATGTCCACACATCCTTGCTCCTCGTTCCTCTCTAGTGAATTGTGATGGTGATAGTGCTCACAGGTCGCCGTGATTTTGCCAAGTAAGACATGCTCCTGGATCAATATCACTGTCCAAAAATATTCTACAATAACACAAAAAAATCATGATGCAATAATTGCCAACAAGCTTCAACAAAAAAATATAGAAAAAACTCAAAACTAATTAACAACAAATTATTATTAATTATATTAATTATATATTTATTTATTTTATTATTAAATTCTTCTTTCACATTGTCATTATGGGGTATTGTTTTGTAGAATTTTGAGGATTAAATAAATTTTGGAATAAATCTGTAACAACAAAATCTGGAAAAAGTGAAGCGATGTGAATACTTTCCGGATGCACTGTACGTATGTATATATACCTACATACATAATAAGTATGTAGTGTTGGGTTAATGTTTTACAGCAGTTTTGTCTTCCTCTAGTGAGTTATACAAGTGAACTGGGCATCTTGACTTGCCATAGCACTTAGTTACTAAAACAGAGCTTCTACTCAATAGAAACTTTAAGTAACATTATAGCTGCATCCAAAATTGCATACTACTATATAATAGGTGAAAAACAGTATGTGAAGTTTGTCAGATTTAGAGTGTTCATAAAGTAGTAGGGCTGTGTCTGAAATCACATACTCTTTGAGTAGGTACTTTGTTTGAATAAGTAATTACTTAGTGACTGTAACAGAGGCTGCTTCTTAGCCTTCAATCTGTCGTTTTAACATTACATGGCTGGTTACAAACTTTGTACTGCAGCCAAGAAGAATAAAGCTTTTAAAATATAATGATTCTTTCCCAAAAAGTTTACCAAACAGAAACGCCCATGTACATTTTGGATATGTTCTAACAAATCACACATTTATTTACTAATGACAATTTATTTTCAGTTCCTTGTCACAGAGTTGCTGATTGCTGTTTAATGAAATACTGTACTTTCACAAAACGTGACCTGTGGGAAATGTCCTGGTGAAGAACAGGCAGAGCAAGAATCCTCGATAAGATAATTGATAGACTGAGTGTCCCACCTCCCCTCCACTGAGCTGAAGAGTGCCGCCCTCTTTTGTGCATAAAGGGGCATTATGGGTGAAGCTGGTAAAGGAGAAAATTTTTTGTTTTGGGTCGTTCCATTAATGTGATTAATGAACTAATTACTGGGATGGGAAATAAGAGGTGAGGTGTGTGCATGCATGTGGATGCGAGTGTGTGATTGTAAACCTGAAATAGTGTCGCACATAAACACAGACAGCATTACAATAATGTGCAGACACCTATGCTGTGCTTTGCTGATCTATAGCTGTCGCTGACGTAATGCAATTTGAGTCGATAAATGCACCCACCATAATATTGTTACAGTATGTTGTCATATTGTCATACTTTTGCATCAGTCTATAACAGTCATGCAGGTCCTCAGGAGCTTTCCAAGAGCTGGTCATCTAAGAGATTTTTGTATAGGCTGAAATGAACACTCCAGGGAAATTGCTCCATAAATCCAATGAAACTTACATTTGTACCAACAGTAATCACACAAGCCCAAAATAATTTTATGGATCCCACCGGACTCTGGTTTAACTTCTGCCCCTGGTGATGTAAGGTTTGTAGGTACATGAAGTATGGTTCTCGTAAAAATTTAGTTGGGAACATATGAAGGAATATGAGCTTTATGAAGGAATAATTGAACATCTAGTTCAGAAACAGACAAGAGCTCTAGTATTTCTTTACTAGGCCTTTAAATGGGGATTCAGGGGATCATAAGTGGGCAGTTACAGCTCTGTGCTGGATTGCTTGTTGCGTAAAATGGAGAGTACACTACTGAAAATGGACCTTTGTTGTATTTCTACAATATTTTAAACTGTTTTGCGATATTTTTTGTGAGTATGAAAGCAATACAGTATAACATTCTGATTGCAAAATGGCACTAGAAATGGTAGGATCATTTCATGTTTTTAAATCACTTCAAACTTTGTTTCAGTGGATTATATAAAATTTATTAGAATTTTTTGTCAAAAATGTCCACAAAAATTTCGTTGTGACGTTTTTGATGTACGCTGTAAAAAAAGTAAATAAAACAATTATTGAAGTATGTTTTTCAAGAAAATACTGTTTCAGTCTTTCTGCTTGAAAATGTGTTACTTCCTGTTTCTTTGTAATTATGTGAGATTTACTACCAATCTCTGAGTGAACTGAAAATTTTCTAAAGATTCAAAATACTTCCAACACCATCTTTTTTTTCCAGTGTATTAAATGTTTGTATAAAAATATGTGAATAAAAACATGGCGGGTGTGCTTGACCGATGGTTAGTGGTTTAGATAAAGGGGTTTGGGTTACTAATAGTCAACATTTAACCTGGTAAAAAAATATGTATTTAATGTTATCTCTGTTGTATTTCATCTGCATCAACATGTGAACTTGGCCATTAACTTTTAAATGCATCATGAAAAAAATATGAGCAGAGTTCTTTGCAAAAAAAACCAAGGCTGGCAGATCAACATGCTACTACTTTAGATGAAATGTGAAATGTGGAGGATGTTAACTGTGACAAGTTGATTGACAGGCTGGCCAGTTTACAGTGATGGGGTGCGTGTAATTGTGCGACAGAGCGGTGACGTGTATGTCCCAAAGCTTGCCTACTCTTCTACTACACACTCAAAAGTGTGCCCTTTTTCTTCACCAAAAGAGTACATACTTTAAGGGCGTAGTATAAGTAGGCACACTGGGACACAGCATCTTTTTCCCATCACTGGCATCAAACAATATCACGTCTTGTCCTGTGTGGAATTAGTGGATTGGCTTGAAGGCCTGTGACGGACGTGAAACAGTCCATAAGTTAAAATCCCTATAAACAGTTAGAGTTTGCCTCTCTTCTTTGTAGTGAATCCATTGTTGCCATTTTGATATTAGTGGGGATTGCGTGCCAGCTGCCATGTCGAGGAGTGCCAAGGCAGATGGGATAGCAGCAGGAGGTTTTTTGGGAGTGAGGAAAAATACATGCAATGTGGTGAAGAATCTGTCCTTCCTTTCTCTCGTACTTTTCTTCTCACAGTAAGGGCTGTTTAATCCACTGCCTCCCTACCTGACCACATCAAGGAGAACACTACTGTATTCATTAGTAAAGCACTACTTTTCTTTAATGTAGAAAGTAGATTCTTGGATCTTTTACATCCCTTTCCACCTCAAGGTTGAAAGTCGCCACAACCCCCTAATCACATCTTTAAATGCATAGGTGAGAAATATCGCATTAGATTGCAGAAAATAAAGTTTGTTTTGGTAATATTTAATAAAAACGTGAACATTCCTTCTCTAATGTCATTTTGACGGCTTGGGCAGAACATCCCTAACCACTCCCCTCCAACTGTTGGTTTGCTAAGAGTGAGAGATTGAGACGATGAGCGCTAAAATAAAATCCTGCCCTCTGTTCAGTATTCCGTTTCAGTTGGACATATGTCATAATACTGAAGTAAAGTCAACAGCAACTTCCAGTTCACATAGACTTTAACAGCAAGTCTTCATTAATATTGTTGTAATGTTCTTCTTAAAGGATACTTATTGCATGATCAGCATAAGCAGATGAACCTGACTGTATGACTTACATTATTCCTTAAAAGATCATCTTGTTTGTTCATCTTGGCACAAAGCTGCGTGCTTGGAACTATTTTTCTTCACAGAAGCAAATTAATATTTTGTATCATCATTTACTTGTATGGCAAGTAGCCAAATAATTGGGATAGTGGGATAACGTACATCCAGCTAGTTATCACATAATAAATGCCGTCAAAATTAGGGCTGCGATATGACGATATATATAAGATGGACAAAATAAAAAGTATATCATTTCATATTATGCCAAAGACTATAGAATACCCAAGACATGTCACTCATATAGTTTTGAATGTGAAAAAATACAACACCCAGTATGGCCGCTCAATCACAGGAAGCCCTGCCTTCTGAATGAAAGAGGCAATTGCTAATAGGTAAAGTCATCGGGTCACTGGTTAGAAATGAATGAACAGTGCTCTCTTCCACCCTCGATACCCATGGCTGAAGTGCCCTTGAGCAAGGCACTGAACCACCAGTTGCTCCCCGGGCGCTGGATATAGCTTCCCACTGCTCCGGGTGTGTGTTCAGTGTGTGTTCACTTCTCACTGCTGTGTGTGTGCACTTGAATGGGTTAAATGCAGAGCACCAATTCTGAGTATGGGTTACCATACTTGGCAAATGTCACGACTTTCACTAAGTGGACAAAGTTATATATTCTAGTTACACTAAGTGCAAATAATGATACATTTTGTTTACTCTAAAATAGCAGTATTTTCTTTAGCAATAGGCTAAATGTAAGTTAGGTGGCAGATTTTTATACTTCAGTACTGTAGTACGTTATAAAACAGTATATAATAACATATTTTGTATAAATGATCATATTTACTAATATTATTGAATTGATGCTGCCTTATTGGGACAAAAAAGGTCTCCCTACACCTACTGCTTACCATATCCAATAACACTCTATTAATAATGAGGCGTTTTATTTCTACTTTTTAAATATTTCCTTAATTTTTATTGAAAATGACTTTCCGGTCTGATATGTGATAGGAAAAGGAAAAAAAAGAGTCTGGCAAAAGGCAGACTCGAACATAAATCGATCGTGTCAATTAACTCAATTAAAGTTTTACTCGCTATGCCTCTGATAATTCACATAAACAGGCATCTTTTGCAGTGCTGTTTATAGCAGCCAGACACTGGTGGGCTTACTGTTACTGTAGACTCTGCCAATAAATTGGGCTACTTGCACTTAGAGTAAATAGACACCCGATCTATTTCTTTTTAGAGCTGCTTTACAGTGGAATTAAATTCTGCTTGTATAATTTAAATATTATGTTTATTTATATATTATATGTTATTCATATACTATATTCTGCAGTATTATTATTATTTAATATCTTTGAAACAATCTGTACTATAGAGCGTTATAAAGGACTATAGAGATAAAGGTGACATTACACTATATCAAAAACACACCATAGAATAATAAGACACATATAAAAACATACCACAAAAAAAATATTTTTTATATATATAAAAATAGTTTTTAGTATACACAAACAACAATAAAATAAATACATATAAAAAAATTATTATTACTATTCCCACCTCCAGTTCACTCACGCATGTGAAGGAGAAATGTCACGTAAAACGCGTTGCGTTGTGGGAAACAGTATCCCATGCAGTGTCTTCAGATGCATACATCCGATTTCATCGAAAGTAGTAGGTAATCCGGGTATTCCATGGATACACAAAATTCACATACTATTCACAGTATGCACATTGCTACTGAAATAAAGTAGGAGTTGTATGGTAGTATGCCATTCCAAACACTTCTGTACTGATTTCAGTGTACTTGAGTTGTATTTAGCAGATTCTGGCAAATATAGTAGGTCATCGGGTATTTCATGCATACAGAAAATTTGCATACTACTGTATGCACAGTATACATACTGGAAACTGCAGAAATAGTAAGAGTAGTATGATAGTATGGCATTTTGAACACAGCACCGGTTTTTAAACAGTCAGCGTTCTGGGACGTGCTCTTAGGACTGTGAACGTTCACTGGCTGATCTATTAAAAATAAGCTTTTTGTAACGCTATTTGAGCAAAAATAACAACATTTATGACACACTTGTTGTCAGATTTCTTAATTTGATAAGAATATGATTAAATTTCAAATATGAAATTTAATCGTTAGCTTAGTGAACAGTTTTGGAGAATTTGATGTTTCCCCATTCAAAGAGATAGGAGTTGCACTTGCATGCCTGAGAGGCATTTCAAAAATGGCCGCCGAGTGACATGACTTGTCTTAAAAGGACTTTGATTATGCTCTATTGTTTATTTTGTGGTGTTGCAAAATACATTGTTTTACGGTAATACTTTTTCATCATTTGGATGACTGCAATCTTACACACCACCAGGGGGTGTGAAACGGAGACAGAAGGTGAAGAACGACAGAACAGGACAAAACAACGAGCTCATTCCTAAACGAGGGACTACATCTGTAGCATGGACACGCATTTTTAAGCACTGCAGTTTTAAAACAACCGATTTTAAGCCGTTGAAGCACAAACAACAGAGTTATATGCATGCGCCATCTCTGTTTCTGTGTGAGAGGAGCACGCATTTTTGCCACTTTATTGGCTTTGAACAATTACATAAACACACTTATATGCGTCATAATCCGACTTTGCAAGTATCCTCATAAACACAGTGATTTAGGTCTTAAGAGAGCGTAAACAGCTGAAAAAGAAAACGCGTAACAGTATATTGGATCCAGACTTCGGTCTTAAAGGGAAAGCTGTTCAATATTCGTACTGTCTGCCATTCATATTAATCATAGCACATTGCTAGAAAATCTCTTACTGCTCTTTTGTAACTTTAATAAGAAGAAATAAAAAAAATAATAATAAAGATAATTTATATAGAGAAAGAGCAAGACAGAGAGAGAGAATCTATACATAATAAATGTGCTAATTATATCTCTATCTAGGCCTACAGATAGATAGATACAGTATAATTAACACATGAAGATTAAATAATTTACACAATGTATGTAGTGTTTCTTTCTTATTTATTGTAGTCTTTGTCCTATTGCTTGCAATAAGTTTCTTATCCTTATTTTATCACTGACTATTTATCTTCAGTGAGCTTGAGTTTTTTTGTTTTTTTGTTTGTTTGTCTCCTTTAAGAGTTGAATTAGTTTGATATTGACTTTGGTGACAAGGATTATGAAAATTCTATTGTATCAAAGATTTTAATATCATAAAAACCTTTTTAAAAGAAAAAATAACTAAATAGTGATATATATCATTATCATGATATAAAATAACTCATTTTGTGATATAAGATTTTGGTCATATCGCCCACCCCAATTCAAAATTATACTAGACTTATCAACCTGTCCATAACACCTGGTTTTGCGATAACGACTGGCTGCTGCATGTACATTGTTCCTTACTTATTACATGGTTCTATGGAACTATGTAAGCTTAAATAACTGCTAGTGTTGGTTGTGAGTCCACTTTGTCGGGTCCTAGTCTTTAACTAATTCAGTTTGAGTGAAAGATGTTTATTAATGTCTTTGTATCTTCATTTTATTGTACTACTCTAACCACTAATGTTGTGTCCCAAATTATGCACTATACACTATGAACTTTTGCACTACAAACTTAACCGTGTATTGTATGAACTTAAAAACTTCTTTTGTTATTCATCATCAGAGTCTGATAGCCCCCTCCACTACATACTGTAATTAAAGCAGCGACACTTGAGTGCATGACGTGTTCAACATTTCATACTTCATTTTTTCGGGTAAATAAGTTCTTCATTCGGGCATTTATTTATTTATTTATTATTTATATATTTTTTTGTTTGTGGGATTTTTTAGTGAACACACTACTCACAGTATTTATACTACAAAACAGCACAGAATAGTCATAGTGCATAAGTTTGCTAACTGGGGCGCACCTTAGGTGACTATTTTATTTTATTTTTTACTTGACTGTGTGAAATAAACCACCTCAGGGTGATGTGACTGCTATGACCACTTTATCCCTTATTTAATTTCATTATTTTATTATCAGTTACTTATGTTGTTTATGTATAATTTAATTAGTTTTTTTTTGTATTAATTTGTTTTTGTTTGTTTGGAAAGGAAGCATCCGTCTGTGGGTCACAATCTGATGTACAGTGTCAAGAGTGCTAATTAATTTCATCAGATACTCACTCTGCATAATATAAAACTGCTGTATGCAGCATGGCTGTACTATAGTTGGCTGAATTAAAGTATCGCCTCAGGAATGAAACTATTCACTGGGTTTTATCACACCACACAAAAACCCAATGCAGACAACCATACTGTCAGTTAAAATAGACTTCACACACTCTCTGTGTCAGTTGTCCCTCGTCTCAGAAAAAAAAAAAAAAAAAAAAAAAAAAAAAAAAAAAAAAATAAAAAAAAAAAAAAAAAAAAAAAAAAAAAAAAAAAATAAAAAAAAAAAAAAAAAAAAAAAAAAAAAAAAAAAAAAAAAAAAAAAAAAAAAAAAAAAAACAGACAACCATACTGTCAGTTAAAATAGACTTCACACACTCTCTGTGTCAGTTGTCCCTCGTCTCAGAAGAGAGAGAAAAAAAAAAACCTTCTCACAGCATTTTCATTTGGGATGGAGATTTTGTGTTTGTAGAAGATTCTGTTTATTTTCTGTCTGGCCCAAAGCCTGGATCAGAGAAGATGAAAAGGCTTAGTAGAGTAAAGCTCTCCTCCTTGCCACTACATTTGCAGTAGTTATTCATTCACGACATAACCCATTCACGCCTTGACAGGTTACGCTCCTCTGATGTATGGTGCCTGTTCCTGGTGATGCACTGCTCAACCCTAGGCCCGCTCGCCCCAGTAGAGCTTCGCGTCTGACGGCTGCGTCTGCTGGCTCCGGTGGGCAGAGTACAGTGCTGGCATTTGATACACAGCGTAGAAAACTCGCTGATGAGGGCAGCCATGGAGAAATGTGTTGAGATCACTTTTACAGAGTAATAGCTGGTTGGTGCATTATGAATATGAATCTGTCAGGGTAATAAACGTTTTACTGCATGCTTGTGCCATTTATTTAGATTTCACCACCTGAACACAAATCCTCCACTATTTATTTGTCAGAACTTGTGATTGCAGAGCTCCATGAGTCAATGTGATTTACTTTAGCCACCTGAAAACTTTAGAGCAGGTCGTTTTCCACTCAGTGTGGGTGATATGTAATACTACAAGAAAGTTTCTAAATCATGTTTGTTGTCTACCCATATAAATAAATTCACTTGTACAATTATCATTTCGATTATGCAAAGTCATTGCATGTGCATGCAGCATTGCAGTGTACAGAGCAGGAACAGGATTAAAAAAACACCACCTGATTACTGAAGACTAATTTTATTTGGACTGTATGTGTGCGTGTGTGTGTGTAATTTTAAAGGGGTCATATGATGCGAGGGCCAGCAACCAGTCTGGCGTGGCACAGAAATCACTATTATTTCAATATAAAAATGTGTTTAATTATAATGTACTGGACTGTTTTAGTTCACTTTAAGTGCGCGCAAACTCCTTTCGTGTGGCGGTGTGCACGGCATTTTTTGTAACTTTCCGCACAGCTCCGCATCCGATGATGCACGACTTCAGGGTGATTCTAGCTGAACATGCACGTCTGTGCTGCCGTTTGTGTGAAACAGAAGCAGTTTAATGTGATGTTCAAGTCGTTTATGCTGAGGTGAAGCTGAAGTGCGCGTCTGAAAATTTAAGACAAGTCATGTCCCTCGGCAGGCATTTTGAAACACCTCTCGGGCATCCAAGTTCAACTTTCTCTTTGAATGGGAAAACATCAAATTCTACAAAACTGTTCACTAGGCTTGTGATTAAATTTCATACTTGAAGTCACCAAAGAAATCTGATAACAACTTTGTCATAAATAAATTTGTTTATTTTGCTCAAATAGCGTTATAAAAAGCTTATTATTCAGGCTAGTTCAGCTAGTGCGCATGCCCAGTCCTGAGCGCACATCTCAGAATGCTGACTGTTTCTATAGCAACTTGGACGCTTCTAACGGCAGTGGCAGTGACGTTATGGATTAGCTAATTACCCATTCACTCATAAATCCAGAATCCCTGTCACCCAGTGACCAAATTGACATATTCATCTTTCCACATTCAAAACAAAAAAAACTAAACAATCTAAAAATCCTAATATTCTATAGTCTTTGGCACAAGTCACCTCTGGATGCATCCTTGATAAAAGGGGCGGGGCAAGAACACATCCAGGGATTTGAACTGTACTTGGCTAGATGTGAACTTTGAATTGATACAGTACTTGGGTGACGACTGATGATGTTTCGCAAGTCCACAAGAACACAAGTACAGACAAGAACACATATTGAGAAACGGCCATGCAAAATATGCTAGGGATTGACTGGAATTGAGAGCCACTGGTATTGTCATTATAATCCGTAATTTGTGTTTTCAAAGTTTGCTGCTTAAGCTGTTGTGGTGTTCATTCACATTGTTTCTAGATTATTGTGTAGAGTGATCAGATGCATTTTAATTAATTGCTAAAAGCTTCATTGGCCAAAAAAATTAACTTTTCACCAAAAAAAAAATAAAATAAATCACTGTTTTTTGATCCTGACACAAAATGACAAGCTAACATTAAAGGGTTTCTCCACCCCAAAATGAAAATTGTAATTAATCACTTATCCTCTCTCCACATAACCGGAGCGCCATTTTGAAGAATATCCGCTCGATGCAAGAAGTGTACGCTCTTCTGTGTCAGCCATGCTGCACGGATGCACTGTTTTCATTCAAATCAAAGGGTAAATACATGTAAAAAAAAAAAAACGAATCCATGTGTCGCGGCCGACACAGAACAGTGTACGCAGTTTGCGTTCAGTGGATATTCTCCAAAATGGCGCTACGATGATGTAGAAAAACACAGAGGAGACAAATTGTTGAACAAAGTCGTTATTTTGTTTTCTTCGCGTACAAAAAGTATTCGCTTCATAACGTTATGGTTGAACCACTGATGGCAGTTGGACTATTCTGATGATGTCTTTCATACTTTTCTGGACCTTGACAGTGTAATTTACTAAGCATTCAATGGGACACTCACAAGCCTCCCGGGTTTCACCCAAAATATCTTAAATTGTGTTCCGAAGATGAATGAAGCTTTTACGGTTTTGGAACGATATGGGGGTAAGTGATTAATGACAAAATTTTCATTTTGGGGTGGAGTATCCCTTTAATTGACTAATAATATCAGCAGCACACGTGAAAGTGTGAATGAGTACTAGTCAGGTGAAATCACTATCATACTAATTAGATTGTAAGAGCAGACTGACTGCTAGAAAAGGAGGGAAGAAGTTTTTCCAATCATTGTGTTCTTTTTAGCAATGGTTACCTCCAATGAAACATGTGCAGCCATCATCACTTTGCCTCAAAATGGCCTCACATGCAAGGAAATTGCTACAAAGAATATTGCACCTGAAAGAACGATTCCTTAGCACCATGTCACAAAGCAAGAGTGATAAAGTAGTGGCTCGAAGATCATTACATTGACATTTTGGATCCCTGGCCAGGCAACTCCCCGGATCTCAATCCCATAAAAAACATGAGGTCAGTCCTCAAAAGTCTACTCTTCAAACACAAAAACAAAATTTGCAATCAACTCTGCAAACTAATAAGGCAAGAATGGGTCGCCATCAGTCAGGATTTGGCTCAGAAGCTAATATCCAGCGTGCATATATATATTTGTCTGCGCTTTAGTAATACAAACTCTATTTTCAATAAAAGTAAAAGTTTGAAAATATTATTTCTATTTCCTAAATTACACCTCATTTAAAAAAACACGAACACACACGCACTCACAATCAGTTTAAATGCCAAAGTTAATTTTAGGGCACTCTCCAGTTCTGGCCTTTCTGAACTCCTGAGAAAGTGACAGAACCCTTGAAGCTACTGTAAAATTAAATGCTAATATTATGCTTGATTATAAAGCACTGTTTTATTTATATTATAATAGAGTTGATTATGTACCACATTTTTTAAAAGCTTTATCATCAAATGCATAGAAATATCGGAAAAGGGAAACAAATTTCCAAATAAAATAAATGTTACATAAAGTGTAAGGAAAAAAAGAAATTTCCTGCATTTTTAAATGTCTACATTTTAATCATGGTACATTTTAGTCTTAATTACATTGTTGTTTGACTTCTGACTTTTAACCTTCATGTTGGTAAACAAGGGGGAAGCTTTCTTCAGACTTCTGAGTTGTATGCATGTAAAAAGTGATTTTTTTTTTCTGCAGGTTACATCGATATGCCAGTAGCTGCAGAGAAGGAACTGTGCTATGAGTAAGTTTTCCAGTTTGTTTAGACACACTGATTTATTCTGTAGTGAAACAAGTAACTGTCTTTATGAGTCATAGTCTTGTTTAACAACTCTGATTCATTCAAGAATGAAATAACATTACTGTGTTCAGTTATTCATTTATTTTATTTTTTTTATTTTTTTTAAAGGTAGTTATACAAGAGGGTGCCTAGTTGTAATTGTTTGCATCTGGAAAGATTTGGTAGATGGAGTTCACTGCACATCATTTTCTGAACAATCCTGCAACTTTCTAATTATGTAGCAAAAAAAACTTGTCATGTTACATCTGCTCAGTAACTCTTACTCAGTATTTTCAAACTGCATTCAGAAGCAGCAGTATGGCTATGTCTGCAGAGATGAGAACACAATGCTACACTGCCAGGCGTGTGTCTCTCCTCTTTCAGCACATTCTTGTAGTTGCCTCTCGTTCCCGGTCTCTGGTTTTCAAGCCCAGGCTTGCATTGTTACTCATTTCTTATACATGGTTTTCTCTAGCGATGCTGCTCCTGCCAGACAGCAAAAAAAACAAAAAAAACAAAAAACAAGTCTGGCACATTAAATCTGTGTTTACTAGTGAACTCTTCTACAATGCTGCTGAATGCTGCACACAGATGAATAAAACATCGCTCCTGACTCGGCCCAGGAGAGGCTGACATCATAAGTCAGGACAAGACTTACTGTCATAGCCTTAAAGTAGGTAATGAAGTCAGGTTTGCTGCCGAGGTGCCATTCATGTGCAGTCAGCTGGTATAAGTAATCCTCTGTCGTTTTGTTTAACAGCAGTACAAACTACACAGATTCTGAGGCCGGAACAAAGTTTGTCAGGTCACTGGTGGGTGGTACAGTACCAGACAAAATATACAGATTGTTCTTAACTTTTCCCCCCATTTACCACAAATGAAGACAAGTTTAAATGTGCTCAATACACTTATTACACTATATCCATAAAGCTTGATCAAATTAGCCAAAATATTAAGCAAAGCAAAATCAGACTGATCAGAAGTGGGATTAATCAAGTTGAAATTATCCACTTCTAACCTCAAATGCCATGTTTCAGACAACTAACTCGTAATTATCTCAACTCCATATGAATTGAGTTGATATCTCACTAGCAAAACATTCTTAAATAGCAATGTTTCTAAACACTGATTTAAACACAAATATGAACACATTTTTTGAACCACAGAAAAGCTTTTTTAATGACAATCAACCAACACTTTGCCACTTTTTTTTATTTTGCTGATACACTCATTTACAAAAGAAAAAGAAAAATGTAATTTTTATTATGCCAATATTTAGCTGCTTAAATGTACTTAACACATCAGGGTCTCTTCCTAAGTTATATTTTTAAGTGTATGATTATAACAGAAATTAGAACCTTTAAATTTTATATCCAAATATGATTGGAACACTTCCTATTTTCTGGATTTTTTTTAACCACAACAAAGCATTGCAAACACTTGCATTATTTTGCAGCCACATTCATTAAAATAAAAATTGTGTCCACTAAATATTTGTAATTCTGATCATATTCTTTCTTATAAGATTTCAAAAATGTAATCTTAAATGTCACATATTTTATTTTATTGTTTTATTTTAGGGTTTGATGTCCTTAAGAATATATATTTGCGGTATAAGTACCAAAAACCATCTCAATATATTTTTACATCTCCTCTCTCAGGAGCTCTGCTGAGAACAGGTCCATTTTTGCCTGTCTAATTAAAGGGTAAGTTCACCCAAAAATGAAAATTAGGCTTTGTTTTACTCACCCCAGAGGCATCCTAGGTGTACAGTATATGACTTTCTTATTTCAGATGAATTCAGTCATAGTTATATTAAAATTTGTCTTTGAGCTTTCAAGCTGTTTAATGCCACTCAGCGGGTGTTACATGCATCAGTCCAAAAGGAGTTGAATAAAAAAAAAAAGCGCTCATCCGTAAAAGTAAAAAAGTGACTCACACAGCTCCAGGGGGTGAACAAAGGCCTTCTGTAGGGAATAAATGCATTTTTGTAAGAGAAATATCCATATTCAAAATGTAATAGCGGTAATACATAATAAGGAACATGATACAATGGCTGGGGAGCAACGAGCTCTTGGAAAAATTGATCCTGAGTGGCCCTTTTCGCCAGCATAGATTTTACATCTGAGAAAAGGACATGCACATCCTTACCTGTCACAGAGGAAAGTACCATGCCATTGAATAACGGGGGCCTCTGAGCAAATTGCAGTACGTAACCTCATTTTATTGTTTTCAATACCTGTTCTGACACTCCGGGAATGGCCTGTCATGCCTCGGCCTGCATGGCGAGGGGTTGAATTGGTTCGGGCACTGAGTCGCTGTAAGGAACTGTGGTGCTT
This sequence comes from Cyprinus carpio, assembly GCF_018340385.1. NCBI lineage: Eukaryota > Metazoa > Chordata > Actinopteri > Cypriniformes > Cyprinidae > Cyprinus > Cyprinus carpio. Next base: position 21,915,973 of record NC_056580.1, on the reverse strand, counting down.
GTAAATAGTAGAAGAGGAAATTTGCTCTCTTTTTGAGTATGTTTGTGTTTTATTGAATCCGCTATAACAGCAGTGCACTGCCAGGGTGCTATGCTGGGCTCTGTGCAGGCAACAAACACATCACTTTGGGCACCCGGAACAAAACGGGTAACGGGAAGTGGATACAAGGCAATTTGGAAGGTGGTCCGGCCCCAGCGGGACTTAGCCTCCCCCTCTTCCTGACCGGTGCATCAGGCTGACTTCTGAGGTGCCGGGTCCAGCACTATCTTGGGCCAGGGTCCCTGCCGCTTCGGAAGGGGGTAGTGCTTAGCAGAGAATGAGCGCTGTTGGGACCGTTTTAACCGCATCCTTGATCTCCGTCAGATTCAACCAGAGGTGGCATTCCAACACCATCAAGCTGGCCATCGAACGCCCAATAGCCTGAGCAGTGGCCTTAGTAGCACACAGGGCCAGGTCCGTAGCACTGCGCAACTCCTTAAATGTGGCCAGGTTGTGCCGGTACACTTGAAGCACCACCATGGTGCTCATGTCCATGGCCGGCTGAGAGGAGCTTGGCCTGGTACACTTGAAGCACCGCCATGGTGTGCAGTGGCGAAGCACACCATGGCGAGGGATCTTCTCATAGCCCTTCTGCCCCATGCCGTCAACCACAGTGAGGGCGTGAGAGGCAGATGTTTTGAGGCGGGCAGAGTAAGGGGCGTGCCACGACTTCGTGAGCTCCTCGTGGACCTCAGGGAAGAAGGGTGCAGCCCTCTGGGAAGAGGGCCTGGCGGCATCCCGGCAGGAACCACTCTTCTAGTCGGCTGCGTGAGGGCTCCTCATGCGCAGACCACTCCAGCCCGAGATCAGCTCGGACACGGATCAGCTCGGTGTCCACAGAAGTCCTGGCTGGGTCGACCGGCTGGGTAGACTGCAAGGGGACGAGGTCCTGAGTCGAGTCCGACCAATCCTCAGCATCTGAGGCCGCTAATGACATGCTGTTATCTAGTGGCTCATCTTCGGACCCACCAAATGAGACCAGGTCGTTCGCAAACAGAAGGACGCTGGTCTAGGTGGGAGAGGTAGACGCGCGAAAACTCTCTCTGAAGAGAGACCGATTTACGCGAGCCTTGAGCCGACGTGAGCTCGAATCTTATCCGAGCACTGGGATCCTCTGCCACGCTGTTTCTTCATCACAGGCTCCTGGGAGGAGAGAAACGGGAGGGCGCGAGGGGCGGAGTCGCTTCCTGAAAATAAAGTTCTCAGCGAGCACAGAGAGGCCAGACTCATGTCCAGGCAATGTGGACAGGTCGTGTCGATGAGCGCGGCTTCAGCGTGGGACTTCCCCAGGCATCACATGCACTCATCATGGCCGTCACTGCACGAGCCACAGCTGTGGTGCGACATCTGAAACAACGCCGTGAAATTTGCTCCAGGAAATTTGCTCTTTTTATACAAACCTCAGCAAAAGCAGGTGGAAGCGCCAAAGTGCAATTGACACTGCAGGTGGCTTGCGAGCGTTGCGCTGACCAGGCACTAGTGAAGCGGTGCGGGAGCAGAGCTGCTGGGGAGCGGCAAACTGATCCGGCTGCCGGAAGCGGTACAGCAGTCAGGGGCTGCTCAGGGGCGGCGAGCTGAGACGAAGAGCTGCGAGGGCGGCTGGCTGCTCGAAGGAGCGAGCTGCTAGAGAGCGGCGAGCTGCTAGAGGGCGGAGAGCAGGGAAAAGGGGCTGATCTGCTGCGCAGAGCGGCGAGCTGGTCAGCGGTGATCTCGGCTGCTTGTTCGGCTTCAGGTCTCGGATCCAACGAACAGATATCAGTCGTCGATGAAGGAGAATGAATCAGTTTCCCTAGGTGAGACGGCCGCTTATATAGCCCGATGCCCCGCTCCTTGTGGTGGGCTTGGGCTGGCTAGCTCACCATAGGCTCACGTGGCTCTGCCGCGCCGCCATTGGTTCATTTCTATCGAACTCCACGAACCAATGGTTGTGCAGTTTCACTGCGTGATTGAAAAAGGCTTCAGAAATCGGAGAAAAGGACTTTTCCCATAGCGTCTTAGCCTAAACGACTTACGATGCAGTACGAGTGTAGTATCGATAGGGAGCTATTGCTTTTCTACTGATACCGTAAGTTGACGTTAGCATTGAAAACCATTTACAAACTATAATTTCAGATTATGCTAGCTCCATTATGTAACATAAAATGTGTTTACTTACGGGTTGTGGATTTGAGGTCGGACCCAACAATGTAGGGACTGCAGCATCTTTGCGTAGGAGCTTTGAAAAACCGGCATTGAACTTTGCCTGATTGATGAAGCAGTCATTTATGAAATGTGCAGAACAGATGGTTAAGTTCCAATAATTTCTGAATAAATGAACATTAGCCACTGGTCTCTTATATTAATCTTGGTTGGAAGCCTGTGCAATGATGTAGTTTCCTGACATCCATTGACTGAATAGCGTTTTCTGAACATGTTTCCGTGTTGTTGTTGCTCAGCAATGGCATGGATGAGATGTTATCTGGTGGAACGGTGGCCAGTGCTCAGGGTGGTGACTGAAGGCAGTGACTGAGTAGTTCTGACATCACATTTTTATGGAAGTCACAACAGTTCATGAAAAGGCACAGCTACTTTATGCAGGCTGTTTGCATTTGACTGTGGATTGACTGTTTTGAAACTTATATGGTAGATACATAGCCCCTAGACCTCAGTTATCATAAAAAAAAGCCGGGAAATTTAAGTTTTGACAATATGGGACCTTTAATTAAGCTAAAATTCAGATACTTAAATGTTCTTAATACATGGTGAATTCTTGCTAAAATGGAGTGTAGTTATGTTAATGTTAACGCTGGGCCGCTCTTAACTAATGCTGCCCCATACAACAACCAAGATCACCTATGCTCAAAAACGGCCCTGAAATTAACTAAAAGAACAATGGTTTAGTTGTTGCGATCTTGGGGTCAGGGAATCTGGTTTGTCCACCATTCCCTTTTTTTTCATTGTCTCTCTGTGTATTTTTTATTATATTCTATATTGTTTATTTAAAGAAAAAAAAACATACCCATTTATTTAACGTTCTGTTTATCTCATTTTTCAGTGTTCTATGGAGATGAGAAATATGCATATAGAGAAAATAAATGTAATTTTAATGTCAGTGAATTCATTTACAGTACATGCAACATAGAATACAATACTTAGTTATCAACCTATTAAGAATTTCAGCATGTTTTCATTGCTAGCATTGAGCAGGTGAAGCAGTGTCACTAGCAACATCATTGTGCTGGTGCTCAAGACAGCAATCAAAGATTGTTGCCTTGGTTAAGTACCATGTAAAAGGCCTTTAAATCAGCTTATTGGACTCACATTGAAATAATGCAACTTAGAAATATACTTTTGCCTCTTTAAACGCTATTGTCTGTCATTAGTAAAAAAACAACTCTGGCAACGATAGTCCCACAAAAAAAAATAAAAAATAAAAAATAAATACAAATTACACTTTCATGGCGTTGTAGTGGATTTTGTCCCCATGTTACCTTACTGCCATGGCAACAGTGACTTAAAATCAGATATTCAGCCCCATGAAACTATTTGGAGGTGAAGAGAGTATTCCACGGGCGAAGGTCAGAGGCATTTCAAACTAATATTAACATCAGTGATGGCAGCTAAACCACATAATTACAAACCTCTCACCAATGCAAATCCATTGTAAACAGTGCCATGACAACACATTAGCCCTTAATTTCCAGGTTTGTGTATCCACAGAGAGATGGACCATTAGCTTCTCCAGAAGCTAATATTAACTCTGTTTATGTACTTTGTATGGAGAGGGAGGTTTTGCCAGTTGCCTCTAATGTTGGCGCAATATCAAAACAGGACTCTTTCCAGCTGAAACCGATGATACAGCAAGTGATAAAAATGTACAAAAAGAGAATAAAATAAGAAAGAATAAAAAGATCAAAAGCACTTAATGTTGAGCTCTCATAAAAGTTCATTGAAAAGATTTAAAAGCAGAAATTTTGCAGCATGTGTATGCAACATTTGAGTGCAATGGATTTCTAGTGTACGGTAAGAATGCAGAAATTAGGAAGCTCTTCAAATGGGCTTCTTCAGGGAATATTTTACTCTATATCTGTGTGATCTGACCAATGCAATACTTTCAGAGTGTTCTTTTGAGTTTTTCAATTAAAGAACTGGTCCAACTGTTTTGGAAGGATATGAATTAAACCCCTTCTGCCAAGCACATGACCCTCTCTTCTCCAGGGAAATGGCTTCCCACCATGGAATCTCATGTTTATCAATGACCTACTCAAAGGCTGGATGAAAAAAATTACATAATTTGCATATTTATATATACAGTGCAGGTCATTAGGGCAGAGTTTTGATGGGATTTTTAGCTGTAATCAACATATTAAGATTCTAATGAATGATCGAATACCTATACATTTGAATAAATTGATCATACATTAATGCATGCATATTTAGGCATATCCTCAGTTAACTGGTATATGATTTAAGATTTTTTTTTAGTTTTTAGTTTTTGTTAAATGAGACATTTTTCCATGTCTTCATTCGTCTGCTTTTTAAATAGTTATTTTAATGATTTAACCTCGTCTCAGACCCAGACTTTCAATCTTAAATTATGAAAGTCCATGAAAATATTACAATGCACATATGATCTGTCATGTTACATCTGATTCATGTGTGAAAATTATACATTTATATACACTTTTACGCCAATTAAGATGTGTCAATTGGTGTCATCTCCATAACCACCAATTCACCCACTCATAATTTGTTTGTTTGTATGTGTTTACTAAGGAGAAATATCACTTGTTAGCAGAATATTTTATTGTATAAAATGTGTTTCCATCACCATAATTTCCATTACAGAATATCTAGCATAATATATATGAGTTGTTGACATTTGTACACTGTTGGACATTTTTAGTAAACAAAACAAAAAAATAAAAATTAAATAATTTATTATAAAAACAAAATAAATAAATTAGTTATTTTCAGAATTTCCACAAGCCATTTAAAACTATTTTTTTCCCCTAAAATGGCAATTAGAACTAATAAAATATGTTAGATAAGCCAAAGTCGTAAAGAGTCTCTTCCACTAGAGCAGAAACAGCTGCAGAGTCTGGTGTCCTCTGTTGACAGACTTCTTCCACAGAAACGGCCCTAAATCAAGCACTTCTCTAATATTCATTTCTCTCTTCCCTGCTGACTCCACCAGAAATTATAGTATTTACTTGCTTTTGGAGCCTTCTCTAACCTGCTATATCCATCTCTGAGATATACCATCTGATGTCACCCATGTAACTCATTGAACCTATCCTTTAAAAAATGAGCGGCTTTGCATTGGAGATGAAAGAGCTGGCATCTGCCTGCTGTTCAGATGAGAGGGGCTTTAATGTGCTCAAACCAAGTTACAAATCTTCAGAGACAAGCGCAGCCACAGAATATTAACGGACGGTGGAGGAGGCAGAAAAACTTTGACGCAAGCAGGTGTTAGCTAAACAGTTTGTTGTTTTTCTTAGTATTACCACAAAGATCCAGTTAAATCTTTTTTTCTGAAATTCTCTGACATTGTAGTAAATTGTCAAAAAGTTGGACTGTCTTACATGATATGATGTTTTTTATTTCCCTCTACAAACACTTTTGAACGTGTGATCCACACTTTTACTGTTATCACACCTAAAAATATAGGTTCATATCACCCTATAGCAAAATGGAGGGAAAATTTGAATGTGTTATTTTTCTAATTCCAACAGACTGGACTAAAAACGTGTTATGAATGTACACTGTACTGCAGGAGAAAAGATGGCTACCTTGAACTTCCTTTCTCTTTAATTCCTTCAAATAATTTACACAGGTAATTATGAATGATCATTGGCCAAGACTTATAAAAATGTACAAAAATCAGTTTGTTTAGGAACATACTTCACTGCAATTAACATGCTTAGGAAAGGTTCTTACAAAAATCGTTAGAGGTTGATGCTGCTGTACTGGTTGCTAAAGACCCGTTCACACCAAGGATGAGAACTATAAAGATAGACTTCCAAAAAGTCAATAATAAAGAATAGCAGAGTCCACGCCACAGCTATAACGATAAAGGCACAGAGAAACGATATCGTTGGAATCACTTTCAGACCGATTTTTCCATCTGATGAATGATAAAAACATTGACACCCAATCAGAATCAATCCTGCTGTGACGAGCTCAAGAATTCAAAGCGTCAGACGAGCAGAATAAATGGACGATATCATTCGCTGGTGTGGACACTATTTATCTTTATAGCTTTCTTTATAGTTATTGTTCTTGGTGTGAACGGGACTTTAAAGTCATCCGTATTCTGAATCAGAGAGTCAAGGTCATGACCTTGTCTACGGCATTTTAAGTCATGTCACATTTACAGTTCGGGTGGAAAAACAAAGAAAAATAACACCTGAGTTGCATTCTATACTTGTTTGGAAAAGTCACATCACATAATTAAGATATATTCAAATTCATCATTGCTTTCCATACAGTACAAAAAAAAAAGAAAGAAATATAGATAAATATATAGGTAAATAAATAAAAAAAAATAGTCAGTAAAGAAAAAGATAAAAAAAAATGTTACATTTATTTTGTATAATTTCAATCAATTTATGCATGATATCGAAAAGCATTTAAATAATATTTGTCATCATTTATTCACCCACATGTCATCCCAAACCTGTATGACTTTCTGTATGCAAGACAAAATATATTTTTTTTTAGGTTTGGAAGGACATGAGAGTGTGTAAATTATATAGTTATGTTGAATTTTCATTTTGGGGTAACCTATCTCTTTAACACTCATGTGGCAAAAATGACATATGCATGAATTGACCAATTATAATTACAAAATTTCATCAATCATTTAGAAATGGGTCTCTTACTCTGGCAATTAAGTCCAAAATCTTTGAATGAAAAAATTGTTGTCATGCTGACTGTGAAGCAGACCATGATACCCGATTTGTTTATTGTGATGGAGCATTCTTGTTGTGTTGTGACGCTCAGTGTTGCTTTAGTTTCTGGTTCTCTTCCTCTCTACATACAGATGTTTAAGCAACAGCTGGTCTCACTCTGATTTCATGCTTACCAAAACTCCACAAGGATGAAATCGCCTCTGGAGCAGTCACAGCCAGCAACTACTATGGTGAATAAAAGTCATTTCGGCTGTCTGCGGGTAAATATCTTTGTGAGTGGTGCGCTTTTAATGTGTCGCTCCCGGCAACAGAGTGAGATGTTGCTCCTGAGCTACGTGTTTGGAAAGACAAGTGAGTCTGATCAGGGAAAAAAATAAATTGAATGTTTAATAGAAGAAAAGAAAGAAACAAAGCAAAATATGAACCAAATAAATCTGATAGAGGTCATGACACTGGTGAACTTTCTCAACTTTGCTGATCTTTAAATAACTGATTAAAGGCAACACTGTTTTGCGATTCCATAAGCATTCTGTTCTGAGGTTTGTTCTAATCTCTAACCTTAAGTATTAAAGTTCTGCAATTAAATGAGCTGCTTAAAGGAATAGTTTACCCAAAACTGAAAATTTGCTTAAAATGTACTCACCTTCAGGCTATCCAACAGACTTGGAGAAATTTAGCATTGCATCACTTGCTCACTAATGGATCATCTGCAGTGAATGGGTGCTGTCAGAATGAGAGTTCAAACAGCTGATAAAAAAAAAAAAACACACAATAATCTACAAGTAATCCACATGACTCCAATCCATCAGTTAATATCTTGTAAAGTGAAAAGCTGTGTGTTTGTAATAAATCCATCAAGGTGTTTTAACTTTAAACCGTTGTTCCTTGCCAAAATACCAAAAGTTCATAATCCATAATAACACAACAACAACAACAACAAAAAAGTAAATTTACATTCACTTGTAAATGGTGCCTGATCTGTGCATAATTCTCTCCTGAATCAGATGAGACTACTTTTTCACTTGCAAAAGCAATATTATGGATAGAGGATGAGCATATCTTAAGACATTCATTGATGGACTGGAGAATTACTGTGATCATTTTAGCAGGTATTTGAACTCTCATATTTATGGCACCTATTCACTGCAGATGATCTATTGATGAGCAGGTGATGTAATGCTAAATTTCTCCAAATGTGATCCCATGAAGAAACAAAGTCATCTCCGATGGCTTGAGGGTAAAGAAATTTTAAGGTCCAGTTGACCCAAAAATGAACCTTCTGTCATCATTTACACTTTCGTCTGTGGAACACAAAATCAGGTATTTTAAAGAGTGTTTCTGATGTTTTATCTATATAATGAGACTGGACCCCACTGACTTTCAAAGAAAAATTACTGTCAAACAAATTCATACAGCTTTAGAACGATGGGAAGGTTGACATGAAGATGACAGAATTTTCAATTTCATATTATCTTGCATGTAAAAGGTGGTGCACATACAGCAAGTCCTGTGACATGCCTGTCCTTCATATGGCACCATCTGATCAGATGAATCATCTGGGGTCACACTTCATAAATCAGAACAATGGCTTTTATTAAATCTGGCTCTTTGACTCTGATCTCTCGCCCTCTCTTATAGACACACAGGTAGGTTAGGGAGGGAGTGCATTGTCTTTGAGTGTCACACGTCTGCGTTGCTGTGCTGTCATCACAAGCATGTATCAGTCATGGTAATGACAACAATGATGATTGAATCACTTTGTAATTATGGATGCATGCTGCTTGTCTCCTTGCTCCTACACGGATAAATCTGAAATGCTTGAAGGAACAATGAGAGCCAGGAACGTGCTGTGCCTTATCACATCCAAAAAAAGACTGCATGCAAAATAAATAGCCTTAATTGGAGGAAGACGACAGCGGCAGACATCTTTCTGTGTACTTCATTTGAGCTCACAGTGCTTGTGTTTGCTCATTTAGTGTAACCTGATAAAAAGAGCACTCAGGTGTTTCTGTTGAACAGTGTGCTCATGTCCTGAAACAAAAAACCCAGTCGAGCAGAACAGAAAGTGACTACAGATACTTGGCAAATATGTTTAATGGGTAGACTCTCGCAGATCCTCACTGCCTGTTTTGGTCTATTTGGTCTATTTATATATTTGGTCTATTTATATTTTAGATTCTCTATATGACTGTCTTGGACAGGTCAGGTTTTGAATTCAATCACTGTAATAGCCATCAGAAAACAGCAAGGTGTTTCGCTACACCTACAGTGGGTATAGAAAAGTTTCGTAGTTTTCTAATGTCACTTCTGCATACACTTGAGAATATGTTAAGTTGATTAAAAGTGACAGTACAGACATTTAAAATGTCAAAAGTTTTTTATTTCAAATAATTTTTGTTGAACTTTCTATCCATCAAAGAATCCTGAAAGAAATTTATCACAGTGTCCACAAAAATGTAAAGCAGCACAACTGTTTTTAAAACGGATAACATTATGAAATGTTTATTATTTTATTTTATTTTTTCAAATCAGTATATTAGAATGATTTCTGAAGGATCATGTGATGTTGAAGACTGCAGTATTGGCAGCCGAAAATTCAGGTTTATCATCACAGGAATAAATTAAATTTAAAAATACTGTATATATAAATAGAAAACAGTTGTTTTAATTTGTAATAATATTACATAATATTATCGTATGCCACTAAATCCCACTTGTTTTGATATTTTGATACATAATCCAAAGATAAGTACGCATTTTTAACTGTGGCTTAAGTGTCCAAAAAACTTTAAGGCAACAACAACAAAACCCTCTCATTCTTTAAACATGCATGTGTTAAGCCCATTAAGCCAGCATAAGGTCTCCTGTATACACAAAGAGAATGATCTGTGCTATAATTATGACAAATCTGTTACTATACACACATTGGCATGTTCCCAACACCTCTGCACAGATAGAGCCTCTAATTGGTCATACCTCCTCCTGTCTGGGATCAATAATGAATGTATCAGAGCTAATAATAAAGCCTAATTTGGATGGGGTGCAGTATAGGTTGAGATGAAATGATGATATGTACACTAATGGCAAGGAGGTCCTTGAAGTATTTCAAAGACCAGCCTCTCTGAGCCAGAAGAAAGACATGAAAATCTCAACAGGAGCTGTCCCAAAGACTCTGATATATCTCTCTTTCCCCTCTCCAAATGAGTCTTAGAATTTGTGTTTATATAACAGTGAAAGACAAGCAGAAATTAGGACATATATTAGTCATGGACATATACATATGGATCTGGTCACTATAATGTATACACTGTATGCATATGCATATCTTAAAGGGACAGCTCACCCCAACACGAAAATGCTGTCAGTTACTTACCCTGATGTCGTTACAAACCCATGACTTTCTTACTTCCATAAAACACCAAAGGAGATGCTATACAGAATATCTGAGGTGCTCTCTTTTATAACACTGACTGTGGATGGGGACTAGGGACTACAAAAACACCATGAAAGCATTGTAAGTCATCAATACAACTACTGGGACTTCATCACTAGTGAGCAACAGACTAAAATTAGGTCTTTATTCATATTATATCTAGCTGGACAGCTGTAGTCACTATTCACTTTATGGAAAAGAGCAGCCTGATATCGCCTTTTGTGTTTTATAGAAGAAAGAAAGGATTTCATAAGACTTCATTTTAGGGCCAACTATCTTTTAAACACACAGTAATGAATTTTTAAATCTGCGTTCTCTCTCTAAAATGTCAAAAGAAGGCTGTCAGCTTTGTGCCAACAAACCTGTTTAAATCTCAGAGTCCAATTAATTATATGAATTGTAATATTTTCCCATTTACATCATATGAGCAATTCCATGCAAATGTCAACCTTACCATGAAACAAAATTAAACTTTTTAGCAAAGGAACAAACCCCTATTTAAGTTGTGTATTTAGGTCTGTATTTTACTGCACTGACAGAAATTTGAATCGTTTATCCACATATGAGGGGGCATCTAGAGTAAAATTAGGTTAGGCTACAATACATTTTCAACATAACATTTCAACCATGCTTTCAAATGAGAGGTCAAAGGCTGCCCATTTATTATTATTTTTTTAATTAATGTCAACAGCAAGCATTTTGCAGAAAAATAAACTGACTGAAAAATAAACTCTCTGTCTAAACAGTGATGATTTTTGGATTTATAAGGGCTAGATTTATGACGTCAGGATGCTTTATTGAAGTGCACGTCTGTAAGATTTTAAACAAACTTGTGTCATAAACTCATTATTAATGCAATTAACTTAAAACATTCTGTACAAAACCAGCTTACGTCCATTCTCGGCACGCATGTTTACCACGTTGCTGTTGACTTGATACTAGGTCTACTGCTGTAATTTGTTTCAGGCTTACAGTATCATAACATTTTATAAATGAATTTATCTTAATAACATTTTAGAAATTGCATTCTTAAATGAGAACATCGCAGAGATTTAGCCTATAAAACTGCATTTGCTGTGCTGGTCAGAAATAGGCACAGGTGGACTGTATAGGACAAATCGCCAAAACAATTCCTAAATCTCATATTATGTTCATTGTCAATATTATCTCATTTAAACCTTGTATGTGTTTCATATAACTCTTAATTGCTATCATCGCTGCATGCATGCATGCAGAGAGCAAGAATTTGCCTGTTCAGCGCACATGCTGCTGAGTGTGATGCGCAGGAGATATGCTGTTTGGTTACATTATTCTTATTTTTGTCTAAATATTTTTCTTCAAAACACATCTTGTTTGGTTTTATTTCGTATAATTGCATGTTAAAAAATAATTACCTTTGTAATGCGGACACAAAATGTGAAACTGCAGTTTTATTCAGAGTCTAGATTATTTGTATGATATTATAATTTCGGCATATTTTACTCAACCTTTTTTGTAGACCTATCTCAATTATTTAATGCATAAATGGATCATTAAAACAATTTTTTCATGACAGTGACATCCATTTAATCTTGATAAACAACCATTATGATCAACGAATTAGAGGGGCATTGGTCCGTTACATCATTTAAATAATAACCTTCAACTTATAGGTTACAAATCTGTCTCAAATGTAGACTTGTGAAGATTTATTTTAATGCCACTAAAGGATCCCACTCTCTAGCGTTAACCTAATGTGCTCTATTACTGGTCCATATTCAAATGTTTGTGCAGAGTGTGGAATGCACCCGCACGATAACTTGCATTTTTTCCTGATAATTAAACTTAATATCAGTTTGAAATTTTATTTCTGTAAACTCATAACAACAAAATGTTGTGCTTTTGTAAAATAATGAAAACAAACAAGATGCGCTTCCTGCTGTCTCTGTCTTCATGAACTGGAGTGCGTCACAAAAAAGAGCTGGAACTCTGGTATGGTTGTCTCACAGACATGAGAAATAGGCTAAAGACTATCTACTAGGGGTATAACAATACACAAAAATGAGGGTCGGTACGTATCACATCACAGTTCGGTACAGCAGGGGGAAAAACTTTTTTTATTAAACAGTGGTTGACTGAACAATTTGCTCTTTCTTTACATAATATTCAATTATAATTAAAATTTTCTTAGGGATAAAAATCTACCTCAGCTCACGCTCAAACTTCAGTGAGACCTTTTACATTAGGCCTTCTATAAGGTTACAGTTAACAGCAAAGCCCAAACTTAAATTTAAATACTATTTATTGTAAAAAATGTACTCAACTTAAAAAAAAAAAAAGTAGGCTATGCAAACATGTAAATTCCACATAATGCAGATGATCACACTGCAGTTTGAACGGAGGAGTTTATATGCGATCTGTCACGCCACATCAAAGAGCACCAAGACGGCATTTATTGTTTATATTTCCTGAAAAAGGACATAATTTGAAAGATGAGACTTTGTTTATTATCAAAAGCAACAATATTTAAAACTGGAGGTTTCCAATGAAGTTCGATTTGTGCAGTGGTTAAAACATTGCTGTTTTTGGTCGATACACATACGTCCCGAACCGAAGATTTTCGGTACAAATACGTGTACCGTTACACCCCACTATCTACAGAAAGCTTGAAATGTCTACTTTTAAACAAACCAGTTCAAAATGAAATCCAATACTCTCTGCTTATGTAATCTGTTTGAATGTTGCATTTTATCGTCCAGTGGAGACGAGAGTCAGCATTGTGAATCTGTTTGCAGCTGACAAGGACTCAGAAAACACTGGTTTATTAATAAATAATTAACCTACACAATCATTTACATTAGACTAATTTTGCCTGTGATTTGTGGCAAGCTTTATATGTGAGCTTATTGTGGATTAGTATTACTGTATATTAATTCAATATAAACATGCAATTAGTTGAATAATGGTTAAAACGAAAATTGTAATAAATATATTTTATGTTTTGTGAAAAGCCAACACTTATCCATTCTGCAGATATTGTTGCTTCTGGTTTGTGCATTGTAAATCACAGAAAGTCAAAAAAAAAAAATTTTGTCATCCGTAATGCGTGTGTATTTCTCTCATCTAAAATATAAAACAAGTTATACTGATACAGTTCTGATGTCTGGATTTTCAGGGGTTTAGGAAAATACAAAGAAATGGTTCAATATATTGGTAATGGATACATACTATGAGAATTTATATTTCAGGTATCGAGTGCGAATGTCACGTCCATAATGCTGGAATTGCTCATATGCCAATAAAAGCAAAATCTTAGTAGGGGTGAAAGTATGGCTTTGTCTATCCCCTTTGCAGCCTGAAATGAAAACGCATACGTTAATGTGTAATTTGGCATGCATCGGTAAATATGTATGACAACAGACTTTAACATGCTCTTATTCAAGAGTCTTATAAAAAAGACTTACTAGATAAACATAAATTTCTTATTAACTGTTCAAAGCCTTGAAGTCTGGGCATTGAAGCATTCGAATGTTGCAGCTGCTCTGTTTTACTCACTGCACTTTAATGTTTTAAAAGAGCCAAAAGGATACATGACTAACAACACCCTATGTGACTCTCACATGATATCATGTGGATGTTTTTGATAAAGTGAGTGAGGAAGGTTGACTGGGATGTCAAGAACAATTTTTCAGACATGGAAGCTGCAATAGTACCCTCTGCTGGTGAAACAGTCCTGTAAGAAGCACAGCAAAGGAACAGGGATGGACAAAATAATGTGAACACCCATTATTAGAGGGGTTAGTGTAATTTTTGTAGACTACAGAGAAAAACCAATGTTGTGAATATTTATCGTATCCTTGTCTCTATTCTCTAGTTTGCATCTCAGTGTAGTATAAATTGCATTCAGCAATGTTTGGTACAAGCCGTGAGTAAAATGGGTGACTTGGCAGACTTCCAAAAGGGACAAATGGAAGCCTGTTTAGCAGGAGCTTCTGTAAGCTCAACAGCCCAATTGTTTGGTGTTTTAAGAATAACAGTTTTTACGATTATGACTGTGTACATAAAGCATGGCAAGACTTCATCAATGAAGCAGAAAATTACTGATAGGAACCATTGAACATTAAGAAGGATTGTGTCCAAACATCACAGAACTACCCTTACCAAAAAGTAGTATACTTCAAGTTTATTTTATTAAGTATACTTAAGTAAAGTTCAAGTATATTTTGACTTTTTGTAAGTATAAGTCAAGTATACTTAATTGTCATTATAAGTATATATCTTAGAAGTACATAAAGCCCATTTCTATTTTTTAGTTTAAAATAAGTATACTAATAGCACACTTGAATAAACTTCTTTTTCGTAAGGGTAGCTACAGCTGCAAAATGATCAAACCAGCATGGGCAGTTTTAGAGATGTGTCAGAAACTGATTCCTTCCTCCAACATTTCTAAAGCAACTGGCAGATGTTTGCACAGACAACATCCAACTGGAGACTAGGCAGGAAGCAGTACTGAAGCCAATATGGATATGGTCTATTTCCTGGGTGTTTACATCATTTTGTCCAACCCCTGTCAATCAGTGCCTCCTGGTGGAATTAGGAGGATCTAGATTGAGGTCAGAAATTAACTTTTCCATTGGCAATATTATTATTGTTCTTGATATTGTAATAATGATTATTAATGTCAATTAATAGAATACATATAAAAACATTTTGGTGTTTTGTGCCTGCATTTTGGGGAAATGGCTCATCATATATTCTTGCTCTGGCTTCACAGACAAACATGTCGGAGAGAAACACGTGTGATTCGTTATGAGGCTCAATGGTGCCAAAAAAAAACAAAAAAACAATGTGTAAAAAGCAATCTGATGCAGTGCAAGCGAATCAAAATTTAATTCCGTGAATGAGCACTTTGCATTCATTTTCACATTTCATTTTAATCGTGACAGCTGTGATTGATTGTTTATCTTTATCTTGATTTTTTTTTTTTTTTTTTTTTTGCCACAATCACCCATTCATTTCAAACCCTGATCTAGATTGTTGGAATGTTTGGCCTTGCCTGGAATATCTGGATCAGCCTTCTCTACCTCTCTTAGCAAATTCTGATCTGCGATTTACCAGAGAACAATAAAGCATCTGGTTGTCATAAAGTCTCTTTCTATGCGGCTGTTTCGCAGTCACTCATTGTGCCTGGTAATTCCAGCAAATTATCCATTAACCATCCACTCCGAGAGTACGATGTATTGTTCCCATGTAGCAATTCAAGAGCACTGAACTGCAGAAACTTACTTTTAAAGTAATCATTGCAAAACCAAGCTGTGAGGAAACCACAAATCTGGGTTGCTTGTGCCTTTCTGAATGCACGCTAAATGAATGTTTGAATGTGTGTGTGTGTGTGTGGGCGGGTGTGTGTACGGCTGATTGTGTTTGTTGTGGTGGCTGTCCTGCTCACGAACTGATGCTACTGCAGGTGTGTGTGAGGAACAAGTGAGACTCAAGCAGAAGGGTGATGTGATCACACTCACTGTGCCCAGCAGGGGTGCGGAAGTCCGGCACTGGCAACATGCTAGTGACATGTGACGGACAGGAGGGGGTTTTCACTGCACATCCCAGTGCCAGGAACATGTGCCAGGCAGAGGACGGCAGGCAGCACCGCCTATGCCAACCTGTCTCTCCACGAACAAGGTGCAGATCTGGAAGACAAAGTGAGACAATCACAATCAGGGCTGGGTAAAAATATCAGTTTTCTAATCTATTGCGATCTTCTCAAGATCGATCACTCACTCTATGTATATTTTTGGTGGCTGGCTAAAAAAAAAAATTGTAAATGCAGATGTCACTGCTTCCTGATGAACTTTACTCACTTGACTGCATAGTTTGGAACCCTGCTGTTAATTTATCAAATTAATATTCACAATATACCCAGTTAGGGACCATTCACTTGCACAGTAAAGGAGACCAGAAGCCATTTTTAACTGATGTCAATGGAGGAGAGGCTTCACAATGATGAATAAAATGCTTTTGTGGGAAAACAGCTTATTTTATAAATCGATTCAAGAACAAATTAATTACAGTATACAAGCTGGTTCTGTTTAGTGAATCAAAAATATATAGCACTGGTGTTGCTTAATTCAAGCAATGAATGACCCTTGTGAGTCAGTTCTTTTTAATGAATCAAACACACAGCACAACCAGTATTGTAAATAACTTTGTCGGTGTCAAAAATTTGCTGGTTTATTTTCATTCACTTCTTTCACATGTAGTGGACTCAAAATATCATTTGCTACTTAGGGAATGGTGATGGAAAGTGTAAGCGATTTTGGACACAGCATATGAGTCAGTTCTTTTTAGTGAATCAGAAAACCCTGAATCCTGAAACCAAGAATCTTACGAGCCAGTTATTTTAGGAATATTTAAAAGGGGTTTTCAGTTTCTAACAGTTTGAAACACTGCACTGTATCAGACAGTCCGAATTTATTTCACGTGTGTGCCTAAGTCAAATGGACATTAAAACAGAAATACAACTAAATTAACTACAGTACCCAGCCCTGTTGCAGGATTCATCTTGCAATCTTCAAAACTTTAAAGAGTAATATTTGAGTGAAATTTATGTAAAAAAGCATTTATCAAAACACAGACAGAGCTTTTCAGTGCTTCATTCAAATGTTCACCAGTATTGCTTTTGCAATTAGGTGTTGACAGGGTGTCAGAAACGATAAGCCAGGTCCATTCTGCACTTGTGACTGTAAGAGCCATTTCTCAGGCTTGTTTTAAAGTAGAGCTTTTGTAGTGAAAAGAAAGAGACATCAGAGAGTGTGGCCCTAAAGCAAGTTCCGTGTTCTCATTACTACTAACAGCCTTGAGTCTACCTTCCCATTATGGAGAATTACATACAATTTTATCAATTTTTGGTCACGCAAGGCAGAGCAGGCCTGTTCTCTCTCCCTTGATCTCACATGGGGAGTTTTTTTCTGCTTTCTGTTTATGGATTGTCCTAAACTGACAAATGACAAATCAGACTGAGTCCAGCTGAGTTATGCTGGCTTGATATTGTCTTGCTGGTAGACCTTTAGTGTTGGTGATCCTGTTATCCTGCACTTTTCAAATAAAGGTTAGAATATCTGGGGGAAAACTCTTGTTATCCACCTTAATCTTATATAGAATCTTCTAGCACTATGTGATTTGAAATTTGCCATTTTTGCTCATGTAGGAAAATTTGATCTTGACAGTTACCAACTGTTACCAATTCATAAGCTGAATTTTCAGCAGCCTTAACTTGTCTTCAGTGTCGCATGATCCTTCTGAAATATTTCTAATATGCTAATATCAATTTTGAAATCAATTGTTCTACTTTATATTTTTGTGGAAACTGAGATTCATTTTTTTCAGCATTCTTTGACTAGAAGGAACAGCATTTATTTGAAATGGAATTTTTTTTTTACATTAATGTATTTTGATGATCAATGTAATTTGATAAATGTGTGTCCTTGCTGAATACAATGTTTATTTCTTTCAAAAATAAAAAGTAAAAAATCTTACCGGTAATCTAAATGACATTCATAAGACTAACAATATTTACAAGGAATATAAGTAATATAGTGGAATATAAAAAAAAAAAAAAAAAAAAAACACCTTCAAATTTCAGAGAGAGATTGTGACTGATGTTTTTATGTTTTCTATTGCTTTCATGGTCTGGCCAACTTTTTTAATTCCTATTTAAAAACTCTTAGCTTTAAACAAAAGTATCATCACCTTTTTTCATCCTTCCAGCATCCTGTCTTCCCACCCCATCCCTCTCTCTGTTTGCAGGCTGGGAATATGAATTACCTGACTGGCAGTAGGCGTTCTGCTTGGCTGACAGCTGTCATGAAAACACAGGATGGATGGAGAGAGACAGAGAGGGATAAGTATGTCAGCTACCCTCCCTCACTCCCTTCCCTCCTTCTCTTGAGGCATTTCACTCCTTTAAGCAGTTGTATAATGAAGATCTTCTTCCTACGGTCCTTCCCATTTAACACAAGGCACTGGAGCAGGCATTGTGGGCCACCGAGTCTCTTACTCTTGTGCAGAACCGGATACAGCGATACTGTATTTCATCACCAGACAGACAACTGTAGAGAAGGCACTTTAGGGTAATTCCCCCAAGTCACTGGGTCTCTGTGGTAATATCAACGCATTACTCTGTTTGTTTCAACCAATGGTGTTAGTTTGAAGAATGACTGTAAAACTATTTTTCATATTGAAAAAACTTCTTTTAAACAAACTTAATTTTTTCAGTTATACTGCGTATGTGAACAGTGATTTTGATCAGTGTTTGGTTGATTAGTACAGGGACAATTGAACCTGATCCTGAATTCTTTGCCATATACTTGGTCCTGCATTTCTTGTTAGAGATGCATCAATCTTTATGCCATTTGCTAATGTTTTAGAAGCAAGTATGCCGATTCTGATTTTTTTTTAAGCAAGAGACAATAAAAATGAAGAAGATGTTTATTTGGTCTATTACAGTCTGTATCTGTAGCCATTTAAAATTAGAGACAACCACTGCATTTTAATCATGATCCAAACAAAGATGCTGCATACATGAGCAGTTTCAGATGCAAATTAGAATGTATTATTTCAAAATCTGAGTGAAATTATGCTACATAAAACATCTGCACGAAACAAAAACAACATACATACTTAATGAAAATCAATATACAATCTCCTAAACCATGTAAACAAAGCAGCACTGCACTACTTACCTTAGAAAACGCCATAAAAAAAAACAAACACAAACGCACTGCTTTGTTATTTATATAAGCAATATACAGAGGCAGGATGAGAAAAAAAAAGTAATTTAAACTTTTCTCACAAGACAAGTCAGTTACCCTCAGAAATACTTTAATTTAAACCCCCACTACCAGTTCAATATTTAGGATTTTCTTTCTATATTTCACGTGTAGTGATCAGTGAGCTTGTTCTGCCTGCTACAGTGTTTTATTTTCTTTGTGTTCATCTTCAGCATCTCTGGCCTCTGTTAACGGCCGTTTACAGACAACATAATATTTCCACACAAATGGCATTTTGGAAAATGAATTCAATGCAGTTTGTGTAAGTCCAGAACAGAGATCGGCTGAAATAAAACAAAAACCAGTCAGTTCCGAGTTAGCTCCCTGTCACGTTGTAAGGATCCACCCACCAGCCCAAATAGCAGAATCCAGCGGCCTGGTTGAAGGTTTAAGGTCATCTTACGATGACAAACTCGCCAGTCTGATGTTAGTCAGAGGATGTAGGTAGACTAATACATGTTTTGCCTGCCGCCTACTGCTTGCTTATGACAAAAGTGTAGTTAATTTAATCTTTCCCCATACAGCTTGGTAACAGCAGCGATAGACAGAAATCAGAAGGTCTCCGATGAAGTGCCTACTGCTCCTATCATTCTCGAGCCTTCAGTTTGACCTATCCTAGTCGTAGATTTGCAGTAACAAAAGCCTCCTCACAGTTTACTAGTCATAATGATTTCAGAAGAGTTTAGGATAAATCAAATATAGCAATTTATTATCAGTCAGGTAAAATTGTATCATGTCAATTACATAATGAAACAATTAGAAGCCAATTTAGAAAGGATAGTGTAATTGTAAATCACATTGTAGTTGTGTTGCAACTTTGCTCCTGCACATAGACACTGTAGCCATATGGGGAACAGCCAAGTGATCCATGCAGGAGGCACACAAATTTAACATAGTCACACATGTACAGTAACAGTTATCCTAATTTAAGACACATGGTCTAAAATGCATAGCAAAGCACTCAGGTGTTTTAGAGAATAAACTTAACCAGCCAATGTGTACGTGTAGTAGCACAAACAACTATACAGTGTGCTCTATAGGCACAATGTGTTTAACACAATTACATTTTTGAATAAATAATAGTATACCTGACTTCAGTAAGATACATAGTATGGAGCATATGAAATACACTTCACACTACGGGCTGATCTGATTACAGAATTGCCCCGTAGTGTTTTGTCACTTCTCTTAAATAACAAAATAAACAACAAAGAAATCTTCAAATCAGTTGTAAAAACATAAAAGTCATTTTGGTTCTTTAGGTTCCTGTGATCACATCAAGGTCACACCTGGCTGGAGATAAACATTCTCACAGACCCCTAAAGGGGGACACACACCCTTCTCAGCAGAACATAATTCTACAAAAGTTGTCAATCTTTCTCATAATATAAATGACTACTGTGAGATTGAGACCATTTTACCGATTGCACAGAGACATTTAGAAAGATAGCAAAAATGAAAAGTTTACGATCATGAATCCTGAAGATATAGTAAATGTTTCATGTGAGAATAGTAACTTGAGTTCTTGGCATTTCTCTGTCAACTTTTAATGACCTGGACCATGTACCCAGAGGGAAAGGATGGGTGAAGGGACCAAGGAGTAAATGGTCTTTCTCCTAGATCTTCCAATCTGATCAAATCATTGTGAGAGTTCTTGAGTGTTTGGCTTCACAAAGAGATCAAAGCCCATTGTTTTGTTGCATCTCCATTTGCATTGCGAGAGCTCCTGAATATCTGGCTTCACAAAGAATTAATTTCATAAGGAAATAATTTCACTCCTTTCAACGTGACAACGGAGTGCAGTGAAAGGGAGTGATTGATGGCTAATATTACCAATCTAAAATATGCATTAAACTTAAGAATGTAATGATGAAGCTTAATTGGTTATGTAACGTTAGATAGAATGGTGGAGTTGGTCACTGTATCGGCTCACAGCAGGTACATACTGTGTAGTAATTCACGAATGTTTAGCAGAGAAATTAAGATAGGTCACACTTTATGTGCACTCGCACAAATGCACCCACATATATTTGGGGTCACACTGATTACATTTTGGGAGCATGTGCTACCAAAACAGTCGCAATTTCGAGCCCTGAGGGATTTCTTGGATTGTTCTCAAAGGGATACAGTAGATCACCCAAAAATGAAAACATCATTCCTCACCCTCATGTCGTTCCAAACTTGTATGCCTTTCTTTATTCTGTGGAGCATAAAAGAAAACACTTAGAAATCTTTTAAAAAGCAGTGTAAAAATATTGAGACATTTTTCAAATTCAAATTAATTATTTTCTTTTGAACTTTCTATTCATCATAGAACCCTGAAAAAAGTCTCATGGTTTCCACAAGAATATTAAGCACCACAACGGACTTCAACATTGATAATCAGAATCAGAATCAGAAAGAGCTTTATTGCCAGGTACATTAACACATTACAGGGGAATTTGTTATGGTGACAGAAGCTTCCCCAGCACAAACAGAATGACAGTGATAAGACAAGAGTGAAAGGGCTGGCAGGGTAAAAGTGCCAGCCCTTTTACTCAGGATGAAGTTTTGGAGAGTGAGGAGTGTTGTACCAGTGTTTCACTCAGCAATCCGTCCTACCTGCTCTAGTCTTCTGAGGTCAGTTTTGGTTGCTGAGCTGAACCAGACAGTTTTAGAAGTGCAGAAGACAGATTCAGTAACTGCAGAGTAGAACTGTATCAGCAGCTCCTTTGGCAGGTTTAATTTTGGCAGGCGAAGGAAGTATAGACTCTGCTGGGCTTTTTTGACAATGGAGTCTATGTGGAACTCCTACTTCAGATCCTGAGAGATGCTGGTGCCAGGAATCTGAATGACTCCACTGTTGCAAATTGTTATCCATGATGGGGAGTGCAGAGGGGGTTCTTTCTGAAGTCCACAATCATCTCCACTGTTTTGAGCAGCTCCAAGTTGTTAAGACTGCACCAGACAGCTAGCTCTTTAACCTACTGTCTGTAAGCAGAATAGTCACCATCCTGTATGAGGCCGATGTGTGTGGTGTCATCTGCAAACTTCAGGAGCTTGACAGGGTTCCTATGCAGGGTAGTCCTTGGTGTAGAGGAAGAAGGGCAGTGGGGAGAGCACACATCCCTGAGGGGGTGTTGTGGTATGGAAGGGGGTTGCTGAAGGTGTTAATGGATTCATGGAGAGATGGTCAGAATGGGTGTGGGGTATAGGGTTTTTCAAATCTGCAATAGAACTCATTCAAATCGTTAGCCAGTTGTGGATTCAACACAGTGCTGTGGGATGGTATCTTGTAATTAGGGATGTCTTTCAGTCCTTTCCACACTGAAGCAAGGTCATTGGCTGAAAACTGGATTCTCAGCTTTTCAGAGTAGTTTCTCTTAGCCACTCTGATCTCCTTTGCAAGTGTCTTTTTGGCCTGTTTATACAAGACTATGGCCTGACAGAGCTGTCTGAGTTTCGCAGTGAACCACAATTTTTCATTGTTGTCAGTTAAATGAGTCCTGGTAGGAATGCACATATCCTCACAGAAACTGATGTATGATGTTACAGTGTCTGTGAGATCGTCCAGATTGGTGGCTGCTGCCTCAAAAACACTCCAATCAGTGCAGTCAAAACACGCTTGTAAATCCCGATCTGCTTCATAAGTCCATCTTTTACAGTATTTATTACAGGCTTATTTAGCTTATTTCAGTTTCTGCCTGTAGGTCAGTATAAGATGAACAAGACAGTAACAGTGGTACAGCATATTAATATCTCTAGTAGGGCATGTAACATGCAGTCTGTATTTTGGCAGTTCACAGAAGAGTTCTAAAGCCGCACTCAGCTTGATGAGCACACTGACTTGCTTCCCATGCTTGAACAGTGCCGCTGCTCCGCCAACTACAATGTTCAGTAAAACATCATAATAGTCGAAAAATTGTGAAATATTGGGTGATGTACTGCTGAATGTTCAGCAATTCGTCCTTGGTGAAACTGATTGTAGGAACATAACTAAAAACAGGACAATCTAACAAAAAAATTCAAATAATGTGGGGCTCCACACCAAGGTGGCCATCCACGGCACCATCTTGGAGAGCTATGTATAGTAAGATACATTTCTTGAGCACCAAGTCAGCATATTAGAATGATTTCTGAAGGATCATGTGTGGCTGAAAACTGGAATAATGTATGTTGAAAATGCAGCTTTGCCATCACAGGAATAAATTATATTTAAACATTTATTAAAATAGAAAAGAGTTATTTGAAATTGTAATAATATTACTGTTTTTACTATATGTCTGATTAAATAAATGCAGCCTTGCTAAGTATAAGCGACTTCTTGGACCCAAAACTTTCAAACTTAGTAGATAAGAAAATGTTAATTTTCAAATCACATTCTTCCTGCAGACTACCACTGAGATAAATGGTAATGGTTAGATGTCCTCCATAGACCTCTTGGGTTCACACTTCATATATAAATGGCTATAAAAGTCTCATGGGACAGGTCGATGCTTTGGTGCAATTGGAAGCTGAAACGGTTGTGGGAATTCTTTCCAAACATACCCCGAGCGTATGGACCATGAAAACTAATTAATCCAGATAGTCTGGTAAATGTCACTGGCAGACATATGTCGAAACAGAGGGATCCACGGAGCCCCGTCCTCCTCGTAAATTACCAAGGCCGCCAAGTAAGACGCTCCAGAACTCCCCCAAAGAGATAGGGCCTGTACATTTGATTTTCCCCCACTTAATCTAAGCTAACCATCTGTGAAAGAGGGGAGATGTGGCACTCCAGCCAAATGGGTTGACTTCATAATCAGAAGGTCCTTCCAATTATTGCTTAATGTACCACGGTATTATAGTGCATGCCATTCTGTCCGGGCAGCTTTACATTTTATTTTCCCTGGCATCCATATCACCGTTACAGTGAGCAAGCTCACGGTCATCCTCATTAGCTGGCTGGTTGGGTCCCAGACGATAAAACCTGCGTAAAAAGCTCTCTGGAAAGCCTCTGCTTCCCTCTGTGCAGTGAAATGGCTTCCTCTTGAAACCGGTGTAAATTGCGTTCGGCGTTCTGGGTGACTTCATCGTGCGACTTACAGATTTGCCATTTGAAGCAAATGGCGCAGTCATAAAGTCATGGCGAAATTTTGAAAGCTCACAAATCTGCAAATAGGATAGTTGCGAGAGATAACTGCGGGTTCATGTTAAGTGTCAGTATTCTTTCATTGAACAATTCCTTGAATTGTGCGCCAACCTATTAGTTGATCTCTCTTGTAATATATTAATATTTATAGTAGGCCTGGGTTCGAGGGTTTCGCCGTTTCTTAACTCATATTATCGCTCTCTTCATCTCTGTTGCTCTCTTCATCTCTTCTTTCTTGTGACTCCAGTGTCTTTTAAGGAGTGCAGTCATGCAAGGATCCATTAGGCAAAAACCAATTTCACACAGAGCCAATTTCATAAATATTGAAAGTAAGCCCACCCTCATCCCTGCTTGAGTGGCTTTAGAGGGATATACAAAACCATCAACAACAGGCCCGGCTTTAGCACCCCTCTCCCCTCACGCATTTTATTAAGCTTCACTCAACAGATTACAAAAGCTCACCCACAACAGTAAGATGCCAAGCCTAACTGATTGGCTGCTACATCCTATTTTTTTCCCCCATACAGAGAAAGTTTTTGCTTACATTTATATTACATTAGTTTATTAGGGTTAAAGTTGGTACAGTGGGTATAGAAAAGTATTACCCCTCTTTAAAATAATCAAATTTTGCTGCTTTGCAGCCTGAAATGAACACGGATACAGTTTTTGTTTTATCCAACTGCATTTACTCAGTGCAACTTATAACATCAAAGTGAAAGAACACCAACGTCAGAAAAAAATAAATAAATTGAGTTCACCCCCTTGTGTCAGTATTTAGTTAAACCACCTTTTGCTTTAATTACAGCCTTTATTCTGTTGGGATTAAACTTTGGACATCTAGTCTTTGCAATATTTGCCCACTATTCAGTTAAAAGTTCAGTTAAATTTGATGGTGACCATTTTTGGACTGCAGTCTTCAAGTCTTTCCACAGATTTTCAATGGGGTTTACGTCTGTGCTCTGACTAGGCCATGCAAGGACATTCACCTTTTTCTCCTTTAACCACTGTGTGCTCAGTTTTAGTGTGTGTTGTGGGTCACTGTCATGTTAGAAGTAAACCTTCTTCCCATTGAAAACTTTCTGGCAGAGGGCAGCAGATTTTTCTCAAGAATTTGACGGTATTTTGCCCTATCCATGTTTCCTTCTATCATGACAAGTGCTCTAGTCCCTGCTGCAGAGAAACACCCTATAACCGGATATTACCACCTCCATGCTTTACTACAGGAATGGTGTTATTTGGATGTTGAGCTGTATTGGATTTCCGTCAGACGTATCGTTTGGTGTTGAGGCCAAATAATTCAATTTTAGCTCAATCCCATCATATCCTTGTCCATTTCTATGTGAAATAAAGGCCACAAGGCCCTAAAATAAAATAAAAAATAAAATAAAATATAAAATTTGCATTCCATATGGAATGTGAGTGTAGTGCACCTTGATCACAGGCTATACTATCAGTTCTGAGAAAGCCCTTTCACATCGCAAGCAGAATTAATATTTTAAATTATATCTCAAATTAAGACGTGAAGTTCAGTGGGTGTTTATTAAAAAGAGATGCAAAGGGAGGGAGCAGGGAGTACAGTGCTATGAGAAAGGAACTTAGAGACTGAGATGACAGGAGAGAAAAACATGACATAGCAAAGAGAATTGGATGTGGGCTGATGTTTAACTAAAAGTCACAGAGGAGAAGTAATCAGCCTGCAAGCATCTTGTTTCCCTCTCTCTAAAAATGTCTAGCAAAATGAAAACATGCAAATGAAGGCATTACTGTATGCATGCTGAAGTTTGTAGAAAACAAGAACACAAGCAACATAAGGCATCAAATCCATTCTTATGTAATAGAGAAATTAGGAGAATTACATTATCATGTTAAACTTTTGCATAATGAACTGAATGGAGCAAGAATTGAAAAGATACACCTGTAGAGAGTCCCTAAATAGAGCAGTCATAGATATATTTGCACTGTTAGACTATGTCTTCAATCTTATCAATTTGTAGCAGTAAATGAAAATTGTGTCATATCATTTACAAGTGTATGGAGAACTGCAGGGCTCAGTACTAGGACTTTTACTTTTCACACGGTACATGCTGCTCTTGGGTGCTATATAAATAAAGGTGACTCTACTTGACTTGACAAACTCTATACTCTAAGTATGTTGCAGCTATGTAAACTTTAGCACCATTTCAAAATCCAGCATTTTGAGAATGTTGTAGTTCAGATATTGATTATTCACCCTGGTCTATTAGCTGGCACAGTTCAAGTGTCATAGTTGTAGGAAAGCACCCTGCAGAGAGGAACTGGTGAGAAGAGGAGGAGGTAAAGACCCCTTCTGCTCTCCATACCCACAATATATGCCACACTTTCATTCCCTGGAAAAGCAAAACAGCTCTTACTGGCAGTTTTTCGATCCGTAAGCACAATACAAAAACGGTGCTACACATTTGCAATCTTGATGTTTCTTTTCATCTTCTGCAAAAAAAAACAAACAAAAAAAGTAGTTCACCCAAAATAAAAATAAAAAATCAATTACTTTTCTTGCATGGATTACTTTTGTTGTATTTTGTGTCCTTTTAGAGAATGATAACTGTGGTCAATAACAGACAATGATATTTACGTAAGACAATTTTGGAACAACATGAAGATCAGTAAATAATTTCATTATTATTGAGTTTAGCTGCTACAAACAATGTAGCATCATTTTAGGTGCCTTTAATCCAAACAGGAAGTCCATTTTCAGGGCCCTGGGCATTGTGAAATTTATTTTAAGAACACATTTGAGTTAAATGCAATATGGAGTGTCTTACTGCCACTGGAGTACAAATCACTTCTCTTAGTTATGTCTAATTATTTATATTTTCATGAAACAAGAGAAGTAATACTACAGGCAGTTTAGTTATATGAAATGCAGAGTGGCTCATTTGGGTTTTTTGAGTCTTCACAGAAAATATGACAATGAAATTGTTGAGTTAGGTTTCTGGTTTTCTGAGACAAGGTATGACTAATTAGGGTTTTAAATTCTTCATAAGAGACAGGACAGTAATTTTGAACAGTAATTTCAGATAAGAGCACAGAGAAAATAAGAAGTGAATTAAAGCGGACAAGTATGAAACCAAGCCGTGGGCAGCATCAATTTACAATAACAGACATAAATGGCTTGTCTTTGTGTGCAACACATTGGCTCCTTCAGTGATTTAAGCATGCCCGTATACAGCTGTTTCTTGTTTGTTTGCCTACATCAGCACCTATTATGGGTAATAATGCGCAGGATAAAATATGTGCTTGACGTTAACTTTCCAGACTGATTGCTCATATTGAAGACACATTATAAACAACTTGTTATTCATCCGACAAAATATGTTTCTTTGAATGGGAATAAAACAAATTGATCATATTGCATTTTTACAGTATACCAGGTGAGAATATACTTTATGCACATTAGATCAGTGGTTTTAAACTGATAAATTGATCTGATTACATGTTTTTTTCTTGGTAATTGCATGCATTTTATTAGCATTGTGTAGAGGAATGTACAGTATTGTAGTGCTACTACCACATACTCTGAAATTAGAAAGGTTTAATTAGATCCAGCAAATGAAATACAAATCTGTAATAATTACTAAAGGATATCTTACCATGTACAGTAACTGGTAGTCCTAGTTGTCCTGTTAAAACATGATAGAAATCTGTAGCAGAGTTGAAAAGGAATTTCCCTTCCTTCTGTCCTCTGTTGGATACAAGTCTGGCCAGATCATGATGTATGTGGCAGTGGCCAGTTTTGTTCCAAGTATGGCAGTGGCTCCTATATAAACCAAAAATAATGTTACATTTACAAAATTCACTCTCATTTTGCATTGTTCCATTACTGACCACCCGTTGGACCAGATTCTCCAGTTAAAAGTTTGGAAACACCTACTTGTGCTTTATTATTAAATCTCGCTTTCCTGACATCTCTTCTAATCGAGATCCAGAAACACAATGGCCAAATCATTCAGATGTCACTTAAAAACACCCATCATTTATCTTTTAACCTCTCTTGAAGATACCAGCACTCACCTCACAGGACGGCACGCATTGTGCCTCATCCCTGCCTCATGGAATATTCATTAGCATAGCATGAGGAACCAAAGTCAATTAGCGATCTGTATTTTTCTTTCTTCAGCACACAGCAGGCCTCCTTCAGCCCAGGCAGGTGCCGTGCATTATTCAGTATGGCTGAGTATGCACACTCGATCAGCACAGGGACAGAGACAACTGCAGCTGCCGGCCTCCTCTGAAGATCCTTTGAGAGATGGCAGAAGGTTAGATCACCATCGTCACGATACTCTCCTTAACGAGCTTCAGCTCGATTTGTTCCCACCTGCGGTGAGGCATCAACCATGCATTCACTCATCCGTACTAAAGGAGGGTTAAAAATGGCAATAAAAAGGAGAGAGATCTATACTTTTTCTGCAGACATTCTCAAGCAGGGCTTAACCACTGATTTCAGGCTATTCAACTTCAGAAAACCCAGTGACAACATTGCAGGACCCCTTTAACCTCAAGTTCCTATAGCAAGTATTTTACATTGAGGGGAGTACACTGTGTGATATGACCAAAAGCTAATATCACACTCATTTTAACAAGTGTATATTATGCTTTTATTATATTCTATTTTAGTAATGACTACTTTCCAAATTAAAAGAATTTCTTGTCAACTGATTCTTAATTAAAATACATTATTTTTTATTTGACAATGTCAAAGTTTTTTGTGGGAACTTTACAGTCCCATAAATTGTCTTTGTGGTACAGTTGATGCTTTAAAGTGTTCTAAGAGATCCAGGTTCACATCCCCGTCCTATGTGGGGGTTTGTTACTCTCAAAAACAGACTGTGACAACAGCTGTAGTATTTAATGGAATAGGACTTGAATTTAAATATGAAAGTGTAATATATGATTAAAATTTGCTTAAAGTGCCAAATCTTGTAAAAAGGGGGTTTGCTTTTCAAGTATATCAATGCATTTTAATCAGGGGTTCTGATACTCTTTTAAATAAGTAAATACATATTTTATACACTGTGGTGGCCAGAAAGAAACAGTCCATCACAACGCAGCACAGTCACCTGCAGCACCATGGATAGCACCATCAGAGGACACAAGGTCTGGGTGAAACAGTGGTGTTCAGGACCAAGGACAGCTCTAACACAGGTGTGCAGCATTCCCCTCTGGCAGGCAGCCTCAGCTGCAGGCTGTTGGGCAATTAGTAATCACATAAAAGGGAACAAAGAAGCCACAGTAGAGGGAGACGAAGGGGAAGAGGACAGACTCAGTGTTGGATGCATTCAAGCCCAGCCAGCCCAACTACCCTCTTGAAGATAGAGGCTTAATTGACGGCGTTAGTACAGCGAATCCCCTTAACTAATCCTACACCTCTCCTGCCTCTTTTTTCAGAAATAAAATTGATGCAGGAAGGAGCAACCTGAGAGAGAAGAAGTACCTATGTTCAAGTTTTCTCCCCTTTACCCTGAACCCTGCTTTATGACAAATAAAGAACTTTAAGTTTGCTCCAGTGACAGTTTGGCCTGGTGAATGATTTACTTTGAACCCCAGAGCTAACCCTCTCAGCCTGTGTGTGAAGGTTACAACACGTGTGTGTGTGTTTTTGTGTGTGTGTGATATAAATATGATATTTAAATATAATAGCCTTTCAAGACACTGAAAAGAAAAAAAAATATGAATTTGTGAACGTGAAGTAACATGACTTCACAGATTGAAAGGAAATATTAGTTACATGGCCTATGTATGAGCCAATTTACCTAAATTGCAGAGTGCAAAGAATGTAAAATATAGATTAAATATGTATTCTTTGCCTCTGGCGTATACAGACGAATGGCACTGCAATCTCTATCCTGAGGCAAAATCTACATCTCAATGTGCAATTGGACCACATTTAACACACATGCACACACACAAACACACACAGCAAGTCTCTTATTAATCTCTGACTTCTCAGAGCAATATCTTGGGGCTGAGCTGATAGCCATACTAACACATTTTACATGGTGTCTTTCATTCCTTCTGAAACCAAAGAGACCTACAGGTAAGGGGAAATGCACTCTCTCTCTCTCTCATTAAAGAGCTTTTAGGTTACATGTACAACAGTACAGTGGGATCGACATCAATCTAATATCATTCTAATCAATGTTAGTCTGCTTTTTATAATATAATACAGTGCCGACCCTCAGAGGCTTAGAAGCAACTCTGATTCCATTCCCTTAAAAGTACACCACTCTCCTGATGGCCTTGTTTAAGTTTCTTATACAGTAATCTCTACCTTATCAAATTTCAACATTTCATTTTCCCAGCTAAATTCAATCAAATGCTCAGCCTTGTGTGACTAGCTAATCATGACCCCTGGAAGCTCGGTATACAGTGCTCTAATCTCGGAGGTCCTCACCGAGAGGCAGCACTACAACGCATTCATGTATAATTAAAATTTCTCACCGCAAACGGAATATCAAGGAACGTCAGAATCCTCTGAGAGATTTTGCATAGTGGGGAAAATATCACGTGAGCTGTAATGTGTTGTGGTAATTATGCTCGGCAGCTTTTCTCGCCTCTGTTCTCCCTCTATCGCTTTTCATTTTCGAGTGGTAATAACATGAAGAGGGTTAAGGATCCATTTTGACACTGTTGTCAGCAATGATGTACCAAGTGCCCCTCAGGGTGCACAAGTCATTACTCCATACACCCAGTCTGTGACAGTTAAGCTGCTGAACAACAGCCAGAGGCGATATAACATTTATGTGGGAAAACCACATTTTATTTGTCACATATGGCCTCTTTGGTTCTCCTTCTTCACCAGAGATTAAGTAGTATTTAGGGTTTTACACAGCTGGACTATAGCATTTTTTTTTATTAATAAAAGAAATAGCTTCGCTCTGAGTCTGGCAACCTGAGAGACGCTTATTAGCATATTATCCTCTCGTGGGCTCTTTCCATTGACAAATTCTGGCTAATGCCGGGAGTTTTCTCTAGGATGTAATAGGCCTGTTAGATGCAGACTGAGAGAGTTTGAGTTCAACTTTTTTTATAGACTATTCCTCATGGGCTCTAACGACAAGACGCGTTGTCCCGTCCCTAGTCTTAATGGATGTAGACAGTTCTGTGAAAAAGGATGCTATCGGTGCTGTCCTGCTTCTGTAAAGAACTTAATCAGAGCCCCTGACTAAAACAAATTAACCTCCATTTGCTTAAAGAACAAGTCCCCTTCAAACTCTTTACAAGGTAAACAGAGCACTTTGCTCTTTTGATTCTTTGGAGAATTAACTTCAGTTGCTATGTGGCTGCTCTCTTCTCTAACCCAGAGCGTATAAATATATTTAAAGTACCAAACTACAAACATAATAATACACATATACATAAACATAAAAAAAAAAAAATAAAAAAATACGGGTCAAAAGTTTGGAAACATTACTATTTTTAAATATATATATATTTATATAGTACGGGTCAAAAGTTTGGAAACATTACTATTTTTAATGTTTTTGAAAGAAGTTTCTTCTGCTCATCAGGCCTGCATTTATTTGATCAAAAATACAAAAAAAAAACAGTAATATTGTGAAATATATATATTTCGTATATATATATATATATATATATATATATATATATATATATATATATATATATATATTATATATATATATATATATATATATATATATATATAAAATTGATTTTATCTGTTGTACAGCTGCTTCAAAAACAACTCATCCAATTAGATTCCAAAGATTTCATTAGAGCTATTAAAAATATTTATAATGAAAATTTTATTTAGCATAATTTTTATTCACATACAGTATTCCATCTATTAGGTTAATTTTAATTTTAATAATCCCAACTTTATTTAACAAATTTTGCCATGGTTAACTACATGCCACATTACAATTCTACAGATTTTCCCACAAAATCAGAAAATGAGAACGAGAGAGAGCGAGACAGAGAGAGAGAGAGAGAGAGAGAGAGAGAGAGAGAGAGAGAGAGAGAGAGAGAGAGAGAGAGAGAGAGAGAGAGAGAGGAGAGAGAGAGAGAGGAGAGAGAGAGGGAGAGAGAGAGAGAGAGAGAGAGGAGAGAGAGAGAGAGAGGGAGCGTGCGAAGAGAGAGAGAGAGAGAGAGAGAGAGAGAGGAAGATGAGAGAGAGAGAGAGAGAGAGAGATTCTTTCCAGGCCTGATAATGAACAGACACAAATAACACCTGTTGGCACTGCTGCATGTTTAGACTGCACACAACCTGCATTAGGCTGTTTGTTTCATCAATATATTCTACAACACAGAAAAATAACTCCAGGTTTTCATCCATTTGAGCAGGCGTACTGCATGGATCTGTTTTGATCCAACAGCTGCAAAATAGCATCAGGGTCAAAATGGGCCCATTCAGCATAATGCCTTAACATGCCCTGCTGTAAATGAATGGCCATTAGCCAATACGAAATGGCTTAAATATGAACTCTATCACTGCCACATGGGTGCCCTCTCATCTGGCTAGCATAAGGTGCCATCTGCCTGCTGGTGTTTCAAATGCCTGTGTGCCAGTTCAATGATTTCCCCTGATCTAATGAACTTAAAGATTCAATCTGTAACTGCTTAAATGGAGATCCTAGGAATTTGCATTTTAGGAATAAGGAATTCACTATCATGCCGTTAGACACAGTTTTTTCTGTGGAAAACAAAAGGTGAAATCTTGACATTTTTCATTTTGAGGGGAGGTCCCCTTAAGTGAATGTGTCAGGTATGCAAACAATCTACAGATATAGATTACTGCAGTTTCTATTTGTCTACAGTACTATAAAAGTACTTCTCACACTCTACTGATGTTTTTCCCCCTTTTTGGTTTAGTTTCTCCCTTTCTGCAATTTTTTCGTTATGAGCTGTGACATGTAGCATACTTAGCTCTCCCACACAAACACAGATGTGTTGGGATTTAATTATGGCATCAATATCTAGACCAGTAGATAATGTGCAACACTCTAGTGGGCTCTTTGGTCATAATATTAGTTTTTTCCAATTAGCGTAGTACTTAAATGATGTTTAAGTGATAAACATAATGTTTGTGCAGAGTAATGCTAATAGGTGGCCAAGTGCTTGATATGTTTATTACTGGCAGGCAAATAAAGCTGAATGAGGAATCTCCCAAGAAGCTTGAAATGTTTCACTCATGAATGACAGTTTGAGGTTAGAGTAAATGGATAAATAACATTGCACCAATTAAGAAGCTGCTATAAATGTACTACTTTAAAATCTATTAATTTATCCACCAGGATATGAACCAGATATCTTCTCTTTGTGATTATCCTGTAAGATGAAACATTTCAAATTAAAGCACGAAATAAATGAAATGGTGCATAAATATTTGGGGTCTTTAATAGATACTCCATCTCACTAAACATGTTAATTATAAATGACCTGTTCTTGAAGATCTGCTCTAGCGTAAAATAACTTTTTGTGATATTTATTAATATTTTTTGAGGAAAGTCAAGACAGATCCTCCAATCTCACTCTGGTAAGAGGCACAAATATGGACACTTTCATAGAAATTATTATCTTTTGGTGTAATCACATGCATATCTGCTATTGTGTGCTGTGAGCAGCAGTTTCTCGCTCTTTGGTACACTGAACAGTGCTGAGTGTTAAAAACATTGAGAAAGCATCAACACTAGCTCACACGCACGTCACATTCAGCCTAATACATTTTGGATACAAGTAGTATTGTTATGGTTAATGATAGCTTGCTTGATTTGGTCTCTTTCTTTTTTACCTATAAGAAATGTAGACCTTGAATTTTCACAGTTCAAAATGGACACATTTATAAATACCTGTAATTGTGCCGATAACTGTAGCAGGGCTCAACAATAAAAATAGATCAGTATTCTTTACCAGTGTTAATGTGAATTTATAGCTGTCATGGATATATTGTACGAATGAATTTAAAAATAGAAATATTAATTTTATAAATATAAAATTGTAAAAATATTATATAAATATATACCACAACTATAACTTATAGAGTGCTTACAATAAACACAATATTACCATGGGTTGGTATGAAGCTAATATAATCATCAGTTATCTTGCTTAGTGTTGCCTTAGTTATGCCTGGAGCCCTGTCTAGTCAGATTTATGATTGCAAAAATGATTGTAACTTCAACTGACCCCTGACAAGATAACACCACCTGACTAATTTTTGAGCTGAGTCCTCTGTTTTAGAGGTTAGAAGTTAACCATGCAGCAGAGCTCTCCGACAGTCTGGGCTCACGTTGACGGTAGTGGAACAGGCTGGTGGCGTCTTAATCACTGGAATACCTAATGGCTTCTGCAAACAGCTTTACTAACTGCAGAAAAGGGAAACAGGTGTTTAATACTAGAACAAAAATTAATTATGATACAATTAAGAGAGAAGGCTGACCTGGAAGTTTGTGATAAGTGGTACTCCATAATCCACCGCCATTCTGCGGATCTGAAAGTTGTCCTTGAGGAACTTGGTGTTGTTATTGGGTAAGTTGACCACTAGGTCAGTGTGTCCTTCACTGATAAGTCTATTCAGAACATAATGCAAAGATTGATCCATTAAAAATGTTTACAAATTTCAAACAGTACACAGAGTAATGTTTTTGGTCCCCATGACGCAACCCTTTCAATATAAAAATAAACCAGATTTTATTAGGCTTCTGCAATAAGTAGATTCTCATGTGAGTGTGCATGTTTTTTAAACATATTTCAAAAATGCTATAAATTATTTAGAGTATACGCCTTTATACAAGTATCAAAAATGTTAATCATCTACTCAAACCATCGAACCATACACCAAACTTAAAACTGTAAACACAAATCTCAAATAATGTTTGTGAAGCTGTGTTAAAAGCGCCCTTTGATAAGTTATAAATGTAATCAACTAAATCTGTGATCTGACTTTAGTAAACATCTCTTATTACAACAAAATAGTGTAATTAGACTGCAAGCCTCAAGGGTCGATGATGGCAGAAATACTTCAAGTATCTCAGCATGCAGTGTCTAGAGTGCGCTTTCAGTGAAAGCATTTTGCTACCACAGAGCCGTGCACCAGACAGAATGCTAACATAAGTGACACAAAGATGCTTGTATGCCTCAAAGGTGACTGGATGCTCTGTTGACAGGCTTGACTTCAGGGCTCTCATGACAGCCGATCGGTGACTGTCCCAGCTAAATGTTTTTCGGTAAACTAAGCCAACAATCAGGGTATGAAAGTAGTACTATGTAATACAGCATGCAGCAGTAGTACTATGTATTACTAATATGTAGTACTATGCACTATACAATAGTGATGCTACAAATTTTTCTAGCATGACAGTTGCTATTTTATAATTGAATCAAATGAATGTTATTCTAATGTTTGGAATCATTAAAAAGGACACATTAAAATGTTAAAAAGTGACAGCAAAGACATTTATAATGTTTCTATTTCAATTAAATGCTGTTCTTCTAAACTTTAGAAGAAAAAATGTATCACTGTTTCCACAACAATATTGAGCAGCATAATGTTTTCAACATTTAAAATAATTAGAAATGTTTCTTGAGCACCAAATTGATATATTAACATGATTTGCGAAGGATCATGTGACACTGAAGACTGAAGTAATGGCTGTTAAAAAAATACCTTTAAAATAAATATTAAAGTATAAATTGTAATATAATTTCCCAATATTAGTGTTTTACAATAGCAATACATTTTTTAACAAAATATCTAAATTTTATTTATATAACACTTAAAATAAAATATTTGTTTATTTTTATATTTATATCAATTGACAGCAGTGATAAAATTAGGGGAAAAAAGTACTCAGAAAGTCAAAT
The DNA here is from genome assembly GCF_018340385.1 of Cyprinus carpio. NCBI lineage: Eukaryota > Metazoa > Chordata > Actinopteri > Cypriniformes > Cyprinidae > Cyprinus > Cyprinus carpio. The sequence continues at coordinate 21,879,829 of NC_056580.1, read as the reverse complement.
TACTCACCTGCTGATGCTGGGTAAGGTTGTATTTTTGCTTTCCTGGCTGGGCCAAGCAACAGAGATGGTTGGAACATCATTAGCATTGAGCCAAGCTGATGTACCCTCTGTGGCGTAGAGCTAAAGACAGAACAACAGAAGAAGATGTTTTTTATCCATGCAAGATGTAATTAAGAAATAAGAAAAAATGAATACAGTCAACTGTTGTCTGCAGCTGTTTTGTTGGTTCACGACTTAAACTCACCTTGAAGCCCTCTTCATGAAGCTGATGAGCAGTAGACAGGAAATTAAGCCTGAATGAATGCTGGAGACAAAAAAATGTAAAATAACAGCTGAGAAAGCAGAAAGAAAAAAATCTTTAAAGCCAAAAGGTCAGGCAGTCTGTGTGGATGGACGCAGAGCAGGACACTATTTCTAGAAGAAAAGTCTTCCTCTAAGTACTTCCAGATCAATAGCGCAGCTCTGTGTTCACAGAGACTGAACCATGGGCTGATAATCAGGCTTTAAAAAGCATGTCAGATCTGCAGTCCCCAGGTAAGGCTATCAGGCAGGTAGCATCTACAGAAACCGGGGGGGTTTGTTTCAAATGGGAATTTCATGCTCTCATTCATACCCGAGACTCCATTAGAACCCAGAGCTGTCTGAGCATTGTCAATGGCCCTGACAAGTAATTTGATTTTCACGCTGAGAGTGGGCATGAATAGTAAACATCTGAGAGAGCACAGGAGGAAATGAAAGAGGGCATGCCGATGATGATATTACATCAAAACATAAAACAAAGCCTCTGAATTCCTGTGTTATAGTCAAGGTTTAAAATGATGTGTGAACATCACACAGTTACACCAAAGGAAGATGCACAACAAAAACATTTTGCCTATAGAAAACCATTTGAGGAAACAGATCAGACCATAACTACTAAGTGCTTTGTATCTGAAGCATTTAAGAATTTCCCTTATAAAGCCTGTTCTGTACATTTTGTGCCTGCAGCATGAGGTTTTTGCACTCCCTGAATTTGGTGAGACATTTCACTGTGATTCTCGGTCACCCTCTGAAATAAAAATAGTGCAGCTTCAGGGAGATTTACATGCAATAAACGCAAACTGTTCTGCACCTGCTTTATTTTAGTAGTTATTTATGGATGACAATCAATTTTTGTGATATGCTGCATCACAAATGATGAGGAAAGAGTTTAGATCAGTTCCAAGCAGTACACGGAACACTTACATAATATACATAACAATTGTCTGATCATGGTTATTTGATCTAAGCTCAATTATTTAAAATAACCAAAATAACTGTGAAGTTTAAATGTCGATATCAAAATGTCAATTCATAAAAATGCTTGAGAGTTATATTATATTATATAAATATTATTCATTTTCACAGCATTAAAGTAAATCATTTGAGTCTATTTTATTATACTTTTTATCATATTATATACATATATCCCAAGTAAAACATAAAAATAACCTATTAGACTAAGTTGCATGAATAGATAATATAAAATAGCTAATTGCAATTATTTGAAAGACAATTTTTCATCGGCACAACATTCATGAACATGATAGGCCTATCATTGGCTGACACAAAGCATCTTGATGTGCCTTACTTAATTGTACATAAATGCAAAATAATATTTGCAATTTACAGTGGAGGGGATGACCTCTAACTTTCAGTCTGTTCCTTACACAAATTCCCTGTATATCTTCAAAAGACTTAAAATATAGTGTGAAGATTATCCATTTTCATAATGCTATTATGGTGCTTTTTGTGATTTTTGTAGCTAGACAAACCTACTTGCCATTCACTTTCATTGTTTAGAAAAGAGAAGCAAAAACATTCTGCAAAATCTTTTGTTTCACAGTTTTGCAACGATGCAGGGATGAGAATCTAACAGAATTTTTACATGCCAATTCTTAAGCTCATAAACGTGCACTAAATATATTCAGGATTTGTTTTCCTACTTGAAAACCTCATATTATGGCTTTTATCATTTTATGAGGAAATAACAACCTGTAAGTAAATAATAACTTGCTCTGATCAAAACAAGCCAGAAATGCTCATGTTCTACTGAGTAAATCTGAGAGGATGTAATGCAGACAAGTCCTTTGAGATTCAACCATTAAGAAAGGGAAAAAAAGTTCTTGCTCACTTGTATCCCAGTGAGAATCCCGTTCTGGGGAAGCTTGAATCCTGTAGAGAGCATGGCCTTCAGGAAGGCAGAGTAGATGTTTGGTCCAAAGCAAGCCACCTGCAGTGAGCAAAATAGAACGCTAAAAAAACAAGAGCAAGAAAGAAATATCTTGATCTTTAAGATCAGGAGCAAATCTGCAAATATTCATCACAGCATACAGAAACTCCTGGATAAATTATTCATTTATCTCCATTAGTACAATATTGAAAGCCAAGGTGAAATAAATCAAACATATTAAAGATGTTGCTGAATGAAGGCAGACTGGTGTGATATTACAATTGTGAAAAAAAACGGACAGAATGGGGCCATCATAAAATCTGGGGTGGAGATATTGTACTTCCTGTTCTAAAGCTGGAAATCAGTGCTGCACAATTAAAATGCTCCTTCTGCTTCACTGTCCTCCAGGCTGGTTTCTATGGTTTTCCCGTTTCCAGGGAGAGCAGGTAAACCGGCCCGCATGGAAACATATAAATACTATTTGCTGGATTTGGACAGAGGACAGAAATAGTAGATGTGTGTGCCCATGAGCGCCACTGAACAAATAAGACTACAACTGGTAAACAATATGTAAACATTTATCCCTGATGGTGGTCTGCTTCCCAGCAACCTGTGATGAAAACACGAGCTGGGGACACTTCAGATTTTATGACAGATGTAATGGTAAATCAATGTGTCTGAAGCAGCTCTATACCTCTCCTGTGGAGGTCTTCTTACAACACAGGACAGGGTCAGCTTCTCTCAACCGAGGCCAGGGAAACATAGGAGCCTAGCAAAGAATATAAAAATATTCAGTTTTTTTTTTTTTTTTTTTTTTAATGGCTGATGCATATACATTACAACTCAAAAGTTTCAAAATGTTTTAGAAAGAAGTCTCTTCCCATCAATACTGCAGTTATTTGATAAAAAAAAAAAAAACAGTAAAACAGGGTTATACTGAAATATTATTAGAGTTTAAAATAACTTTTCTGTTTTACTCAATGGATGGATGGATGGATGGATGGATGGATGGAGTGTGTGTGTGTGTGTGTGTGTGTGTGTGTGTGTGTGTGTGTGTGTGTGTGTGTGTGTGTGTGTGTGTGTGTGTGTGTGTGTGTGTGTGTGTGTGTGTGTGTGTAACAAAATTATGATTTATGTTAACTGAAATATACAATGATTTAGATACTGCTCTATCATCTAAACACCTACAATGATTTAGGCAAGCATGTAGGACTACAAAAGAAACGGTTCGCCATATATTTATGCAACTTAGGAGATGTAGGCTTCCATTCATTTAGAAAAGTCATCAGATACAAATGCTGTTTACTTCCTGACACTTATCTGTGAAACAGAATTGCTCAGTGCTTATCACGAATCCTGGGAACAAGAAAACAAGAAAATGTATACAAGCCTAATGAAAGTCTAATGTGACTATTTTTAATATAGGGTTAATGGTTTCAAGAGCACTTGACATGTTACGGTGAATCTCACCAATCAAATAATTTTATAAGAGAACATCTCATATGAAAGTGTATGAGAAAACAGTAAACCTGCTACACCACTGCCACCCACAGGCCAAAACATTTGCAGACCTGAATCATCCACACCAGGCACATTCAAAAACATCAGTTTGTGGAAGAGACACAACAAACTCAGAGGACACAATGAAAAGACTTAAACTGAGGTATCACAACCTGACGTTGTAAATAAGCAGAACACATTTAAAAAAATAAATAAATAAATAAATAAATAAATAAAGAGTTTTTGATAATTGGGTGCTACTGAGAGACTGTTAAAGTGGGTGATACATGGTGATACTGTTAAAGTCTAAATGTTTTGGACTGGACCAACAGGGGTTTGACTTCTATTCAAGCAGTTCTTGAGTGACGGGGTAAGCTGATTGCCCTGTGAGAAGTGATACCCTTATCTCTCCAATTAAAAGCAGACAGCTCCCATTACCTGCACAGGGGACATGGGACACAGTTTAACACTCCACCCCGGCCTCCACTTGTGCGCCACCAGGGGGAACTCATCCTTGAAGCCATCTAATCAACCCTGGATAAGCCAGCCTACTTACGCATACAAATGAGAGAGAAGGCCACACCGGCGGGAATAAACACAAGCAGCTTTGATTCATTCTGGTATTGATGCATTGTTGGCTGTTAATGTGGTGGGAATCCCAGCGGGCACCTCTGCCAGGCTGAACTGTGGAGGTGAAGGACACTACTACTTCTACTATTATTCCAAACTGGGCACCGTTCCAGAGCCATTCATAATAGCAGATACACTATTTACTACTGAAACCCTTGAGAATTCACACTAGCCTGTGAGGAGAATCCCAGAACATCTTGGGTGAAGTAGCAAAAAGTGGTCTTTCCTATTACCAATTTATAGACCTTCTTTAAAAGCCGGTGGTTGGCATCATCTTGGCAGACCTATATCCCGAAAAACCCATGGTTCTGTGGTTAATGTGAAGAGCAGAGATTCCCGAACAAGGATAACAAGCACTTTCATGAAACACAAAGGAGTGCGTCCATGCACTTTGAAAAACTCTTACATGCCGACCTTCCTGCAACAGCCATCTGTGAAGCTGTGGAAAGTGGTAAAGACTTCACATTAGGGACTTGTTAGACAGGAAGAGCAGTGTTTCTGAGATGCATGGCAAAGGAAACATGAAACATGCCAATATACTGATGTGGACTCGGTCATATTTATTTATATTATCTTCCACCTGACTACTATGACAGAATTGAGCTTAATGTTCAGTTAATTTAAGGTCCTTTTACCTTAACCATCTTTACCTTTACACTTTTTCTTTGGTGCCACAGATCTGTTTATTCTCAACAATGTCATACAATAAAGAAAATATGATAATAAATATGTATACACTACTGTTTAAAAGTCTGGGTCTGTAAGATTTTAAAAGGTCCTTATGCTCACCAAGCCTGCATTTATAAATACAGTAAAAATAGTCATGTTGTGAAATATTATTTCAGTTTAATATAACTGTTTTCTATTTTAATATATTTTAAAATGTAATTTATTCCTTTTATGGCAAAACTGAATTTTCAGAAGCCATTACTCAAGTATTCAGTGTCACATAATCCTTTAGAAATCATTCTAATATGCTGATTTGATAATCAAGAAACATTTCTTATTATTAGCAATGTTAAAAAGTTATAAATTGTTTTCAAGATTCTTTGAAAAATTCAAAAGAACAGCATTTATTTTTTTAAATATTTTTTGTAACATTATAGACATCTTTACTTTCACTTTTGATTAATGATTAATGTCAATGATTAACGTAAATGTTAAATAAGTATTTATTTCTTTGATGTATAAATGTGTATTATATTATATTATATTATATTATATTATATTATATTATATTATATTATATTATATTATATTATATTATATTATATTACATTACATTACATTACATTACATTACATTACATTACATTTATTATACATTTGCTCATGTTGCTGACCAGGAAAATAAATAACTGACTTATAAGTAAGATTTCATTCATGCCATTTTTCTCTTATGGGAAACTGAAGAAAAAGAGAGATGCATCTGAAAAAGAGAGAGAGAATGAATCTTTAATCTTACAGAGACTAAAAACCCCATACCTCCCCCCCCAAAAAAAAACATCCAGTTAGCTGTTTAAAATTCCTGTAAGCACTAAATGAGGTATTTAAAACTTTGAGATTGGCAGAAGACGGGGATTATTCCCTTGTGATTGGCTCCTCTTTGCGGCTACTGCACTGAAACTCCTTGATCATTTCACAGGAAATGACTTTAGGAGAATAGAGACACCGTTCAGGCGGCAAGTGTCTTAGTAACTACTCTTTGTAACTACTCTAACTCCTGAACCTGTGATACAAACCAGCACTAACACTCCAGTAATTTAATTGTTCAATCAGTCACTTTTAAAACCGATTAACTGGCTTGCTCAGTAAGTAGTGACTAGAGAAATAAAAGACAAATAAATGTATTAAACAGTATGTGGTATGTAATTTACACTGGAAATATCTATTACTGTTCCAAAGTTTGGGGTCAGTAATTTATTTATTAATTTATTTTTAAGAAAGTAATACTTTTATTTAGCAAGGATTTATTAAATCAGTTGATCAAAAGTGACAGTAAAGATTTATAATGATAAAACTGATTCCTAAAAAATCTTGTAAAAATCACGTTTTTAGCTTTTATACTATTTTTATTTATACTATTTTTAGCTCATATCGCATTATTGTCCTTCACATCCATTGCAATCTCAATCTAGTTTAGATCTAGATTAAAGACCCATCTCTTTAACCTGGCATACATGTAATACACTATCACATTTCTATAATTCAAATCCATTAAGTGGATTGTTAGGGTGCATTAATTAGGTCAACCGGAATCAAGAAAACTTCCCATAACACCCAATGTACTCGCTACATCCTAAGAAGAATGACAGCTACGCTAAAATTAGTGTTTCTTTCTTATTCCGAGGTCTCTATAGGGACCAAGATCCAGTCCATATCCAGACCAGATGGTGGATCAGCACCTAGAGATGACCTCTACAGCCCTGAATGTCAGCAAACTGTTTTCCTGTTTAACACTGTAAAGCTGCTTTGACACAATCAGTATTGTATAAAGTGCTATATAAATATAGGTGACTTGACTTTATACAGTACAATTTATACTTTATTGATAATTGATAATATAATCTATAATAAAAAGCATGTGTGCTAACTGCTAGTTCATAGCTCTAACATACATTTACTTTACTTAACACACATACATACCTTAATGCCAACATAGTCGACTGGAATGATTGGGTTTTCTAGGGAGGGCAGACAAGACTCGTCCAATGGCTCACCCAACATGACCCTGGTGGCCACATCAATGAAGTCCACACCAATAGTTTTAGAGACGAAAGAGAAAGATCGAGAGGCACGCAGGTTACACTCAATCACCTGAGACAGAAACACACGGTCTTGAGTAACCAGCAGACATATTTTACAAATTACAAATATAAAGCTGAATAAAAACTCAACAGCTTAGCATGATTCATTTATTTCTTACTCTGACCTAATGTTTTTCAATGGAAAGCATAATTTACAGGGTACATAAAGAAGAAAAATGGCAAATAGTTCTAAAATTATAATTCTTGATCAAAAATGCTTCTACTGTAAATGTTGTCAGTTCACTGGTCATGAAAAAGTAATGTTTAAATTAATATCTTTTGATGTCACAGACAAACTTTCCATGAAGAACCAATAACTTACCATTACATCATTGCCTTTCACCAAAAATTGAGTGTTAAATGGCCCTGAAATCTCAAACGCCTTTGCAATTTTCTGTGTAGCAGTCTTTACCTAAAAAAAAAGAAAAAAATTATATATATATATATAAACTACAAGTAATAACTCAAAGTCTTTACATATGCACAGGCGGAAAACATCAATCACAGTCTGGGTTATGCATGTCCCCCCAAATATACACCAATCTAATGTATAACATTTTAGGAAGCACAGGAAACGTAATATTAATTCTGATAAACTGAGGCAGCTGAAAAGAGAAGACTTTGACAGACTGCTGGCCCTCTGGGAGACTCTTCTTAACTTTGCTGGGAATAAACACGCTTTGTCAGATGTGTTTAAGGTTGTGGATTTCACATACACGCAAACTATTTTTGACAGCTGGCTTTGATTCAGCTGGAAGGAGAATGAAATGTCACATCTGTAGTTCATGAAAAACACAATCAAGACCACACTGTCCTAAAGGGAAAGAAACTTTATATTAAAAATGACACCAGTATGTTTTATGTAGCCTGATTTGATTTTTCCTCTTCAAACTAAAGTTGTTTTTACTAGCACAAACTGGTTGTCATAGTAACGACACACACTTTAGTAATGGATGCTTCAGCATTATGTTCTTCATGAGGACTGAATCGCCAGTCAAAATGGGAAAAGGCAAAATGTTTTAAAGAAAACACGATGTAAAAACTCAATGAAAAAAAGAAAAGAAAATGTCTGTCTGAACAACGTCAAAGACTATAGAATATCCAAGACATGTCACTCATATAGTTTTGAATAGGGAAAAATGCAATGCTCAATATGGCCACTCAATCGCAGGAAGCCATGCCTTCTGAATGAAAGAGCCAATCATCAAACAAATTTGATGTTTCCCCATTCAAAAAGATAGGAGTGCACTTGGATGCCCGAGAGGCATTCCAAAGATGGCCACCGAGGGACATGACTTGTCTTAAAAGGACTTTCACAACGCGCAAACTAGCTTCACACAGCAAGCTTTGTTGAATGGAAATAAGGCTGGGACCTTCTCCAGAGCTCCCTGGCTGATGGTCTGGGTGGGTAGTATGAGTGTGGTGTCTCCTGAGTGCACTCCTGCATCCTCCACATGCTCTGTGATAGCATGAGCGAGCACCTGTAACCACAACCATACTTTAAACAGCTGTTTAGCTATCATTTATTTCAGCTCATAAGTACTTTTGCATTTTTCAAATCACGGATGGGCTTGTGTCTTTGATTGTGCTAGCACTTTTCCCAACCATCAACTGATTGCAAAGGCTGCAACTTGATTCATTTTGAAAGTGTCTTTATCACTTTCGTCAAAGGTACTAGACGTCAATTTAGTTGTGAGCAGTAAGATTCTTTGTTCAGCCAAATCAAAAGTCACAGATTTTTACATTTAAACAAAGTTTAAAACAAAACAACCTACAGTTAAAGGGACAGTTCAACCAAAAATGTCAATTCTGTCATCATTTACTCACCCTAACTCAACCAAACAGCTGACAGTAGCCACTAACTTCCATAGTATTTTTCTCCATACTGTGGAAGTCTATGGCTACCATCAACTGTTTGATTACCAATATCTTCTTTTGTGTTCAGCAAAACAAAGAAAACTCAGATTTGGAACCAAATGAAGGTAAGTAAATAATGACTATTTTAAGGTCCAATTTTCACTATTAACAAACTATTAACTATGACTTTGCCTCAATAAACTCCTGATTGCTGCTTATTAATAGTTATTAAGATTTTACTTAATAACTTAAAATATAAAAAATATATTTTAATAAAATTTTACTCACCACAAAAATTATGTGATAAAGCCATGATAAAGAAACAAAAAGAGAAGGAACATACTTAAAAGCATTTTTTATTTTATTTTGATTTTTTTTTTTTTTTTTTTTTTCTTGTTTTGTTATGTGTGGGTGTGTGGGATAGCATACTGTTCTCAAATGTCTTACACAACCAGTTGTATCCTCTACACAAACCACAGCAACATGGATCTTCAAATCAGTACATTTTCTATCAAAACCACTATTGGAACATTATTCCACCATCTCTCACCTTGCCCATCCTGGCCACTGCATCCACCTCCACCTCTCTGGCACCTCGTATGAATTTGGTGATAACCACAGGATGATCCTGTTCCAGAGAAAATGCTGTAAATAACACCACTGCTAAAAAAAAAATACTGCAAAGGGCATCAAAAATACTGTATTGAAAAGCTGATTCAAAGGGTCTTTCAAGGCTATAGCTGTACATTTACAAGGGCAGAGTGTTCGTGAAGTGCTTCCCAGAATTGTAAACTGTCTCTTACAGCCACACCAACCTGAGCACAGTGTCATTCTGTTACTTAAGTGAATACTAGCATAATGCCATGCAGAACTAAACCCTTCCACCCCAGCACCTGTCTGAAAGAATTGTCTCTATTCCTTACGATCTTATAACGACCATTAGTCATCTGACTGGCTTTATGAGACAACCTGACAGACACTTTGAGAATAATAATTTAGGTGGGAAAATTAAGCTTTTAGATTTTCATTGAATGAGGCACTGAGCAGATGCAGATTATTTCATCCTTTCTTCATTTAGTTAACCTATGTTGGTATAGCTGTAGCTGTTAGCTTAGTTAGAGGCTGTCTATATGCCAAAGTCAAAGTCAACAAATTTGACTTTAAGCTGATATACAAATTTTTACAAATTGACAGTCTTTTACTTTTGGCAAAATGGACTATAACACTGAATGAATTAGCAGCATTGCTAAAATGCATTCAGCCATTGATGAGGCATTTAACTTTAGGATATGAAGTGGTGTGTAACCTGCTATGCATTACAACAGTTAACAGTTGTTGTTCTTTACCAGAGGTTCACCTTGATTTGGTTTGAAGTAGAAAAAAACATTGTTTTGTAGCGTGAACCAGACAAATTAAAGATTCGATCGGGAGCCTGGTTGAAACATGAGCCGAATTCCACAGAAAGGCAGGATGTTGTAAATCAACTCCTAGCACCACAGTCTGATAACCAACCAACTCTTTCACAGAACAGCTTTCAACATTACCACCATTAGAACAATTATTGACAATTTCAATTCGAAGAAGAGATTGTCTAATTTAGGGCAAGTAATCGAAGAGATGGACAGTCTGACCCTCACATGTAAAGCCATGAGAGTAAACAAGATCGTTGAATTGACTTCCCCCCACCTAGCAGAACCAGACTGAAATTCCTAAGGAGACCTGTTAACCCCTCTGGTCTTCACAGGACGTATCCTTACTCCCCAGGATGGCACAGAGAATGCCTTCCAATGCATATATGCACCAAAATGAACTCAAAAAAGACTTCTAAATGGATATCAGTCCATTGCTTAACTCCATATCATTTATGTAACCGACACATTTTATTTTAATGTTTCTAATCACTTATTGTGTATGTCTTTTTAAATAACTCTTGAATAGCTTAAGGGATCATATTCATGTTTAGTATGTGTGTGTTCGAATATTCTTGCTTGAAACGTTTCTGACCATCAGTTATTTGTGAAATGTATCATATTCTTGTTATAGGAATCATGTCCAAATTATACCCTGCAAGAGCGGGAAAATTCGGACCACGAGCTTGATAAGATAACATATGATTTATGAATGGGTGGGACAAACATCGGAACACCCCGAGAAAAGACAATATCTAATTGGTCAAGACAACATTTGAGGTGTGGCCAAAAGGCCAGTTTAAATACTCAGGACACCATCAAATTTTGCTTCTAGCTTTGAGCTTGCGTTTAGCTTTTGCTATCAGTCATGCCGGCTTTTAGCCTGCTTTTAGTCATGCTTTGTCATCACTTTTAGCGTTCTTCGAGCGCCGTTCCAGCGTGCTTCGGCCTGCACGCCTGCTGCTACTTAGCCACAATGAGAAGAAACACCACCTAGTCTCGTCAAACTTTACTTCTGTTCTTTTACTTTAGTTTCTTTTCTATTTCGTTTGAGAGTTCGTGTTCTGAGTTAATTATTTTAAAGACTAGTCTCCGAGTCTTACCTCGCGTGCCCGTCTGAAACTTCAACCAGCCCACAACTCCGCATCTTCAGCCTACGCCCAACCACCGGCTTCCCAAGACGTCACTTCAACGACTACTGAACTTTCAGCCAATCAGCAACTTCGGGAAACCCCCTTTTCAGCGACAACAAAGGGAACCCCGTTAAACAGGCAACAAGTAACCTCCAGACTCACATCTGTACTGGTGTTATCTAATATAATTTTAACCTCATTGAGGAACTCAGTGCGAGGGTTAATTAAGTGATTAATGGTTGTTCATGTCTATGCAATTTCACGTATTGCTGTAAACTTGGGATTTCACATTTTCATCATCTCTTAAACTCACTCTTTCCTAACTTTCTATCTTCCTGCAACTTGTGTGAATGTGTGAGTGCGTGTGCTTATGTGTTAGATTAGTTTATATGTCTTAGATTTATCTAATAAAGCCTTATTTATATTGAAAAGAGAAGTATCTTGTGTTTTGTGCTCACAAGTTAATGTCTTAAACTGCCGATCTTGTTACTGTGCTAATTAATAGTGTTTTCACTATACTTTGGATATATTAATATCCAGTGCAGATTTGATGTTAAAACGGCTCGTTCAGTGAATCGCTGGCCGTTTCAGTGATCAGCCGTGAAACAGTGATTCTGTTCAAATTCCCTTTAAAATCTTAAATGATTCCCTTTGAGCTAAATTGACCTGTTTCCCTTACAGTTTGTAGCGGTTTTGCTGGATTCAGGAAAACTATTGCACTCTTAATTGAAAAACTGTGAGGGGCAGCAAGAACAGGAGATGAAAATCAATACTTCCTCTGAGGTACAGGAAAACTGGAGCTGCTGGAAATGTGCTCGGTCTGCCTTTAAAAAATAAAAAAGCTCTTCAGGACATATTTTCCTTAAGGGTATGTTTAGATGTAATTTCAAGAGCATCATTCATTTGTGATAATGGGTAAAAAAGGATGCATGTTACATTATTCATGACTGAGCTGTTGCATGATTCATATGGCAAAACCAACACGCTTCACATTAAGTTATTTATGTTGCAACCAGGCCAAATGGTTAAATGTGCAGACCTCACCTGTGACACCTGTGTGGCTTCCTCCAAGAAACGTTTCATCTCCTCTTGTCCATACACCACATTCATGGCTGAGCAACTGGAAACAGAAAGATTCTAATCATTCATCACTCTGACATTTAAATGAGCCCATCAGGAGACAAAAGCATGATTCGATGGTTGTAGAGTCAAACCTATCAAACAAGAAGATATGTAGAGTTATGTAAAAGAATAAAGTAAGAGAGAAAAAGCAAACTAGAGAAATATATTTGGGTCAGCTGCACCTCGAGGCAATCTGCACTGAATATGTTTCATATTGAGGATTTTTTTGGTGATTTAATGGCCTCATCCCTGCAGCTAACATTTTTGGCATAGCCAGATGCAGTTGCAGAAAGGTACAGAAATCACACCTGATCAAATGATCATCCATATATACATAAAAAGAACAAGTTAAGAGTTTGGGGCTGATTTTTTTTTTTTTTTTTTTTTTCTGCTTTATTCAGCAGAGATGGATTAAATTAATCCAAAGTGACAGTAAAGACTTATACTGTTACAAAAAATCTATTTCAAATAAATGCTGTTCTTCTGGAGTTTCTAAAAAAAAATATTATGCAGCCCAACCATTTTAAATTTGCTTATTTAAAAATACTGTAACATTGAAAACAGTTATTAGATATTAATAACTGTAAAATTTCACAATATTACTGTATTAACTGTATTTTGATTAAATCCCATCCCCAAACTTGTTTCAAAGCTTTTTTCATATACTAATCAACTCAACTAGTATGATATCACCTTATCATATATATATATATATATATATATATATATATATATATATATATATATATATATATATATATATATATATATTATATATATATATATATATATATATATATATATATATGTGTGTGTGTGTGTGTGTGAGTGTGTGTGTGTGTATGTATTTGTACTTGTTTCACAGCTTTTTTCATATACTAATCAACTCAACTAGTATGATATCCCCTTATCATATATATATATATATAAATATATATATATATATATATATATATATATATATATATATATATATATATATATACACACACATTTCCTTTCAGAACTTTTCATGTACAGTACTTGTCAACTCAACTAGCATGATATCACCTTATCAAACAATCACACTGCAAAAAAGCACCCATTCACTATTGGCAGGTATGGCAAAAAGTTAATTATGAACTCTGGTTGCATAATATAACACCACAGCTTACCTTCACACTTTAACTGTCAGTCAGCAATATGTTTCACTAACACATCAAAATACAGTGAACACAGAGAGACAAGTGGGAAATATACTGAGACAGCCCAAAGCGTCTCTTCAGTATGAACCCTTCCACAGTCCAGATGAACTGGCAGTGTTTCTGTCAGGTTCTGTGTCTGAGCTGCAGACCCTGAGAGTCTGAGCCTCAGGCACAGATTTAGGCAATTTAATGATGCCAAACCATAGCTGGCACCAAACACCCTCAGAAACACAGAGCAAGACTCAAAATGTGGCTCTCAATTGAGCAGCTAAATGGTGATGGAGTCACACAGGGCAGTAAATATTCAAACAAAAGAAAGAAGTTAAAAAGTCCACTTTCCTTTCATTTAGCTTTAGATTCAGATGTTTTCAATCTGGCTACAAGATTGAAATTTGTGCTCTGCACCTTCCACTGATAACTATCAGTTCCACACCTAACACTGCTGCAGTTCCCAAAGAAAAAAAAGCTTTAATCTTCCCTCAAAACAGAGAGTAACCGTTGAGGCAACATCTAATGAGAACAAATAGAAAAGTACTCCACTGATAATAGTGCTTTTATGATTGAGATGTATATTGGGTAATGGTTAAAAGCAGAATTTTCAGCTATTTCTGTGTGCCCTCTTGCTGCACAGTGGACTGGGTGCATGGTTGAAAAGGAACCGAATTGTCTCATCGTAGCACTCAAAATAGATGCCTGCTGTCTGATTATGTGCAAATTCGCTGTTCGAGTCCTGCCAAGTCAGCTTTACACTGACTGATGTCTACTTTCATTTCGTTCAGTGCAGTCTACTTATGAACATGGGAGAGCTATTAATTGAATCAAAAAAGAAAACACTGATGTTGTTGTTCCAAACAAGTGTGCTGTGATTTTTTTTTTTTTTTTTTTTTTGGTCATCTGAAGAATTTTGGAGAATATTCACTTAGTTCTTTTCCATACAATGACAATTCATGGTAGCAAAAAGGAACCATATTTATGTGAGGAAAATGTAATTTATCATTATTATTATTATTGTCACTTTTGTTGTTATTATTATTATTATTATTATTATTATTAATTCAAGTCATTAATTCACTAAAGTTTATGCCCTATGGAGCTGTTAACTGATCTGTTGAGCTGAACTTGAGAACTGGATCAGTGAATCCCTCTTTTGAGCTGATTCTTTTTAAATACACCATTTGAATAATTCATTCACCAATCAAATTGCTTTGTTCATTAACTCACTGATCTGACTGCAGTAGTTTTTAATCACTGGAGGGAAAGATTATTAGTGAAATGTGCTTACATTTTTGGTCTTTTCATCAAAAGCCTCTGCCAAAGAGATACAAAAGCATCAAATGGGAAGTCAATTCCAAAACTGATTTCCTGTACTGTGTTTGTGTCCAGACTTCACCGTTCCCCTTGTACTCACCTCAGAACATAGGATGGCCGCAGGAGGCAAGGGTAGCCCACAGTACTGGCAAAAGAAACAGCATCTTCCTGAAAAAGACGGAAAGTTAGATTTCTCTTTGCAATCAGCAGCATGACATCACCTAGTCTGTGTTTCAGATGAGGTCAGGCAATTGGTGTTTTCTCCATTTATATTCCAGACTGTGGGCAAAGGGTCAGACCACATCTATTCACCTTATTTTTAATGCGTTGTAAACTGGCTACTTCTCAGAGAGAAAAACTTTCTTAAAAAAAAAAAAGATTAAACAACTGTCTAGTGGAGCAAACCGTTTTTAGCAAGTGGAAATATCTTCTCCAAATATTATTGGAGAAAATACTGCCTTACTACAGCTAAAACGCACCCATAAAATCTCTCTTCTGATTTATTAAAAATCTTCTGATTCATTAAAAATTACATCCAATTATGAATTTGAGTGCTACAGAAGAGTGATCAACTTAAAAAAAAAAGGACTTACATTTTTTCTGTACCTCACATAAAGCTATGGAGTGCAGCAAGGAGACATATTTTTGTAAGTCAACCCAGGAGTTAGCATCACCGTTTCCTTCTAATCTAATCTACCAGTTGGAAAATTGGAATTAGAATAGTTTGCAACAATGTGAGTAGAAACACAAGGAGGCTGTAAAAGCAGGCTACTGAGTAGATGAGGTTTCCTGTTCAGCGTGATGACAACCTCTGTAGTCCCAAATAGCCACTGGTTAGTAACTTTTTAAAAGCACATAAAATCTCACAAAAAAAAAAAAGTATTACTGATGCATTTTTTGTTGTACAATAAAATATGAAAATACTTTGAGCTTGTGTAATCCAGAGACCTTATTTCAAGCGTTTAACCAAAACCCATTCTAAAAACCAAGTAACTTTCAGAGAATTCTTAAATCTTTTATTTTGCTAAGCTCATCTTGTTTGTACTACTAATTCTCCAATAAAATTTAGTTGAAAGAAAACCCATTAACTTTGGGACAATGGAACCAAACTTGCAAAAATGCTAAGTAATTTCTGTTTTTTAGGACTTATTTCTGCAGTACTCTATTGTAAAGTTTTAAAGGGGTCATATGATGCTGCAAAAAAAAAACATTATTTTGTGTATTTGGTGTAATGAAATGTGTTTATGCAGTTTAACGTTAAAGCCTTCTGAAACGTGTCGATTTTCACAAGGCTCATCTCTCTGAAAAGCGTGAGACGGAAATGTTACGCCTCTTAACATATTGTGAAGCCTTGTCCAGCCAGAGCGACGAGACAAAAACATAAAACCCATTATAAACATGATATAAACATGATTTCTAGTCGTGTTTTCATTTGGAAGGCATAAACAAAGTAGTTTTGCTTTCTTAACGGAACAACATCACACACCGCGGCCTCGAGTGAGCAGAGGCCGGAGGCCTAGAGTGAGCCGCAGCCGGCTTGAATGAGCAGAGGCGGGCGGCTTGAGAACGGTGCGGCAGGCGGATTCTATAAAGAAGCGTACCTTGGTCTTGCAGGAACCACATGTGACGACCCCGGGCTGGACGCCACTTCGTCCACGGTGAAAGCCGATTCGGGGATCCACAGTACAAAGTTGATGTATTTCCTCAGCGACCAGCACAGATCAGCTCCAGGCATGAGGAAGCAGATATCGTCCTCTTTTGGAAGGCCAAACAAAGTAGTTTCGCTTTCACAGTGAAACACACAGCGTCTATATGACATTGCGGCGGCGGCAACAACAATACTACAACGAGAATAAAAGGTACGCCTTCTTTCTTTGCGTGAACATCTGGGCGGTGTTATGCAAATCTTCCCACATAGTGACGTAGATATGTGGGGGCGTGGACGAGTCTCAGCTTTTATAAAGAATCTTTCTTTGGATTTGAGACTTCAGTCTTTGCAACTTCACAGATCTTCTTTATTCACCAAGAGCTTGTAACACTTCAAAGAGAAAGGAAAATTTGAAATCACATCATATGACCCCTTTAAAAGATTTGGAATTCAGTGCATTCAATGTCTAGACTGGCGTTTTTTTTTTTTTTTTTTTGTCTTTTTATTTTTAGTTTTTGTAGATTATATGGATGAGGCGTGCATATATTCTGCAAAATGTCTCCTTTTGCATTAGAAGAAAAATTACACAGGTTTGGAATGACAACGATGAGTAAATGCTGACTCAATTTTAATTTTTTGGTGAACTATCCTTTTAAACAAGCAGGAAATGCTGTGTGATATAAGGAAGCAACCATATCCTCTCTCCTCACCTTTCCTAAGCACTGCCCTTCTAGCCAGAAACACCACACTGAGCGAACTGCAGAATCCCTAAAGATTCTGCTGATCTCTGCTGCCTTTCTGGCTTATTTCAACAACAGGGAGACTTTTAAAATGCTTGATGTACCCTCAGCAGCGAGACAGAGACCAGTGGAGGGTGAGTGGGCAGCGCCGTGGGGCAGAATGCCCTCTCTCTCCCCTCTTCATCACACCGACTTCAGCTCTTTGCTTCCATGGCCCGCGGCAAGAAGGCTGGATGTAGCTAACAGACGAGCGAGCATGTTTTCAGTCAACATGTTTCAGCACTTCTAATGTATGCTGTAAGAAAGCACTCTGACACCTCTGGAGTATTTGGGGTGAATGCAGCATTTGTAAAAGTGAAAAGTCTGGAAATGCAACTACACTGGGAGAAAGTCTACATGGCCGCTTGAGTGGGTGATTTCTTAAAAGCCTAGGATGAATGGCGCAATAAATTATTAATTAAACAAGAAAATGCATAAGTAAAGTGGGTGGTGTTCACTATTACTGCAAAATCACATCTGCATTACACAACTGACCTAAATCAACAAACTCAGCAAATCCTTTCCCTTTTATCCTTGAACATTATGTGCTTCATCAAGATTACAGCATACAGAATAATTATGTAGTGGTTCAATTAAAAGCATTTAAAATTAAGAACCAGTAACAACGTCCCTTTCATCTCTCCTGAAATAAACCAAAGATGAAGTGTGTTTGAAGTGAAACTGGCCTTACCAGCGAGCTGAGAGCCCTCCACGGGGCCTGGCCTACACCCAGATCATCCAGTATGGAAGAGAATACAGATCTCTCTTCTGCACGATCGATTTGAACAGGACTGGTTCCCAGAATCTTCACCCCTTTCAGATGCAGAGGCATGGCCAGGTTATTGGGGATCTGCCCACCCACAGATACTATACAGCCGGTGCAGCCCTGTGGAGGGATGGAAAGGCTCTGTAGTCTTAGTCTTGCATGAAACACTTCTATCGCCATGAATCCTGATCCACACTGCAATGTATTCTGGTCAAAAACCGCCCACATAGATGGGAGGAAACATCTGACTGGCATGTAAAGTGACCATAAAGTGAATAACAGAGCAGCACATACAGGTAGAAGAAGATAAAAAAAAACATAAATTAAAATAAATGTGCAGTCTCTTTTGAGAAACTGCATAAAATATACAGTATGTATGGCCTGTGTACTGTGCACTCCAAGGCTGCTTTTATTTGATCAAAAATATAGTAAAAACAACAATATTGTTATAATATTACAAATTAAAATAACTATTAGATCTAATATATTTTAATTAATAAAATTATTTTTTATTAGCCTTCTCTAAAAATACATGACACGGTCTTGTATATATAAATGTTATATAAAATTCATATTTTCATATTATCAGATTTTAAATGAAGCATGAGCAGACTTGTGCCTTCAGCCTCATTATGTCAATAGATCATTCACCAATTAGTGCAGTCTTTAGTGTAACATAATGCTTTATAAATATAATATGCCAATTTGGTGCTTAAGAAACATTTTTTATTATTATCACCAATGACAACAGTTGAGCTGCTTCACTTTTTTCAGGATTCTTTGATAGAGTTCAAAAGTTCTAACAAGTTTTCTAACAATGTAAATGTCTTTACTGTCACTATTCAGAAATGTAATGCATCCTGGCTGAACTGAATGAAGTATTTATTTGTTTAAAACACCTTACTGACATCAAACTTTTGAAGTGTACAGTAGTGTAGTTATTATTTACAAGGTGCAAAAAAGACCCACCTTAGTCTTTGCAACATATAGGTATTCCTCCACCAATAACAGTGAAAATGTCTATTTAGATAAACTTTCTTTACTGCCTAATTGATGCACTTTATCAAAAAACCTTCAAATTTTTCTTTCATTGTGTGTGTTGTAAATGCACTTCCTGTTCTGTTTTTAGTCTGAGTGACTAAATTTAGACTGAGTCTTAATTATTGTCTGTAATAATCTAACCATGACAAAATTACTGGAAATAGGCATTCATGAAATAATCCTTGAAAACCTAATTATTCCTTTCAGTAAACATACATCTACAAAATGACAAGTGCTTTTTATAATTACAGTTTCAACTCTACAATTTAACATATGACTGATTGTATCTGTCCATGACCAAAGACTACAAATTCTACTACTTATGAATTCAATAAAGCATGCTTCATCCTCTTCATCCTTCATGACAGAAAGTTTGTTTTATGCAAAGAATGTTTTCATCAGAGTGCTATTTTGACAGAAATGACTATAATCATTTCTCATTCATTGCATGAATTCACAATGATTTTCAGTTCCACTCGCATTGCTCAGTCTAGGCTCTCATCCCCTGGTGCTGTCTCTCTCTCTCTCTCTCTCTCTCTCTGTTTCAGAGATGAGCTGTGGTCCCAGGAGCTGACCCTTGGACATGACATGGCATTATTTTATGCTCTGAGAGCGGTCATATACCTTCTGATCCCATTCATAACATTCCTATGGCAACTACATGTATACCCTCTTCACCATTCATACACCAGCTCTGCAGGAACTCCAGGTTTATCTGAGCACACTAACGTGATGGTAATAAACTGCTACACAGCACCTGGGAATTTATTTAAACCTCTGAGCAAAACAACAAACACTTGATCAACCCATGCTTTAATCACCACTTTAACTAGCTTATAACGTGTCTGAATGGAAAAGTCAATGGCTGTTAGAGAGGTCAGGTTTTGCATCATCAGTGAAGACTTTAGTGGCTCCATCTCTATAAAAGCAATAGAAATGAGCTCACCACTCACTGCTTAGAAGCTCAGAGGCTTTTCCTGGTTAGTTTCTTGAGATAATAGGACTGAAGCTGCATAAAAACCCCATTTATTCTCTCTATAGAGAACATTCTAGCGATAAAATGTTAATCTTTTCACTCAGAGGTTGTTAAGTGATGGTATATGATTCTGTAGCAGTGTGATTTTAACATCATTTAACATTTTTTAAAATTGCCAAATTCCATGTGAAGAACTGCTCTACACATTATACTGAAGAATGACCAATCACAGAAGTTTATGTTACCATGGAAACAGAAATTGCAGCAAAAGAGCTCAGCAGTAACTGCTCATTCCCATAAAACTTTTCAAAAGACATAAGTATAGGGCTGCTAGATCAAAATCCATCTCTCTCTCTCTCTCTCTCTCTCTCTCTCTCTCTCTCTCAATCTCACACTATCCCTAACTCTCCAACATATCTGATATATTTTACCAAACATACACTTTAGGAAAGATATATATATATATATATATATATAATATATATATATATATATCAGGAAATTCAGCTTTGATCACAAAATATAATTTACATTTATTTTACACACCTACAGCATTGTATCGCATTTCATATTATTTAACAGGTTATCATATATCACATTTTTCTTCAATATCATGCAGCCCTAAATATGGTTATAGTGTTAATAACTTAACAACATCACTATTATACTGTGAAGTCATCACTGTTAAAATACCAGTCCAGACATTAAAGAATTCATATGCAGTGGAAACACATGATCTTGTCTGTATATCACACTGATGCATAAACAGTCTAACGCTGGTGGCAATAGCAGTTGGGTTAGTCCTGCTATAATATTCATATTAAGACCAGTCTGCTCTTGTCTACAGTCACATGTTGCTGAACATCAAAGAAGAAAATTAGGAACTTTTTGCATTCTACAGACTGTCTGCTGCTGGTTTTTATAAAAGACACAGCTACTTTTTCCACAGTGAAAAAAAATACATTAACTCTTAGATACTAGATAACAGAGGAGTTTGGAACATTGTATTAAGCAGGTTACTTCTTATGAAGCAGGGAACAAAATGGGAGAAAATCTATTTTCACAGCTTGAAGATGGTAGCAGGCAGCCTAATAAGATCAGGCTTCTTTTTTGGGATGTAAGGGTGGTGAACAAAAACAGGTTCAGTATAACATCAATGCAAATGCTTCACATTAGGCTTTACAATGCCTGTACTATTATTTAAACATATACCCCACAATAATTTGAAACGATGTGCAATAATTACATCCACCAATCCAGTGTTGTCATTATTAACTAAAACTTTGAAATTGTTTTCGATAATTGAGATAAAGCTGAAAAAATAAAACTACTAAAAAATAAAACGTTTAAAGTCCACGTGAACCAGACGTTGCTGCCAACTTTATTTCAGTGTAGTAACGTATTTCCAGCTGAAACGGAATATTGAATTGAAGGCATGGTTTTATTTTTGTGCTCCTACTCTCTGTCTCGTAGCAACCTAATGGATGGAGGGGCGTTCATGGATATTCTGCCCAAACTGTCAAACTGATGTCATCAGAAAAGGAATGTCATTTCAGAGCAGAAGCAAATGTTCAGATTTTGATTAAAGATTACCAAGACAAACAATTTTTTGCATGGATTAATTGTTCACATCAAGACGTGCATTGTGCGCTAATAAAGTCAATTTTGATTTCACACGGAAGTAGCTTTAAGTACTAAAATTAATGAAACTGGAATAAAAATAAATTAAAGCTTTAGAGATTAAAAAAACTAATAAAATAAAACAAATTATGAAAACTATAATTAAAATGAAAACTGAAAAATATAAAAATAAAATTCAATATAATTCAAAATATTAATTAATACTATAATAGTACATAAATATTACTAAAACGACTCTGTACCAAACACAGTACAGTCCTTCAGTCCATTCTAACTCATCAAGCTATATTTTTTATGGCTTCTCCACAGTATACCATCAAATATACTGAAAATACCAACTGACTTCCCTCAATCTAGGATTCCTTTATGCAAAATAGATTTTCAAGTAAACAATACAATAACACATTTTCGTCAAGCAGTGCAAGCTAGAACAAATGTCTTATTTCTTAAGGTTTTTTTATAAAATGCCAGTAAAAAACACATTTTAATTAGATACATTTATAAGTAATAATAAATCACATAAACAATAAATACTGGTCCTGCCAATACAATCAGATTTTAGATCAAGTATTAGCCACTTTACATTATATATACTTTTTCTGCATGGCATTTTCAGAAATGGGACCATATCATAACAATGTCCTTGTCAAATATGAATAATACCTTTCAGTTTCTTAAAGGCGCCAGGTGCACGGCCTGAATTTTGACTTGTCACCTCCTGCTGTGTGATGTCCAGGATGCACTCCAGGGTTAACTCCTCAAAATACAGACGGTCACACTCATCAAAGTCCGTACTGACCGTCTCCGGGTTATGGTTCACCACCACTGTACGCTTGCCCATCTGTCTGAGGGCACGAATGCTTCACATGGCACACCAGTCAAACTCCACACTGCTGCCTGTGGGAAAGTAGAGCGAAACGCTGCCCTGACCCACTCTTGCACTAATTGCTAATTAGAACTAATGAAGATAAAATATGAATGGATTGGTGTGAAATGAAAATCAGAGGATGATTATGGTAAAAAAGATTTGAGCTCACCAATGTGATACGGACCATAACCCACAATCATGATACCATGATCCTTAAAATCCAAGTCATGCTCTTGTTGACAAGGACAAAAGTAATTGGTTTCATCTTCACACATCAGCCACAATCTCCAATCTCCACAATGAATTGTTTTGTTTTGTTTTGTTTTATATATATATATATTTTTTTAATGCCACAAGCGCCAATTTCCACAATGAATTTCAGAATTGTATTAATTTATTTATATTTTATTTATAGATTTTTTTTATTTTAGCTTGTTTTATTTTATTTTTATTATAACCACAAGCTCCAAACTCCACAATACATTTTATTTTATCCATTCCTTTTTAGAATTTAGGATTAAATTATTTTTTACATTTTATTTTTCCCTTTTCAACTTACATATTTATTTATTAAATCCACCTTATTTTATTTTCTGTATTGTGTTTTTAGGTACTCTAATGTATATGGTTTGGCAATATTGTAAATGTTAACAATCACGCTGATAAAGCTTTCCCTCAATTTTCCTTGTGTACTAAAATTGTCTAGTAAAATTTTGCTACTCTGAAAAAGTCTAGACAGAGAACAATGGTGCAAAAAAAAGACATTTGGTTTACCTGACCGTGATAAGTGCAATACAAATAATTGGTGGATGCAGGGTATTCAGCAGCAAGTGTATCGATCTGAAATCAAGCACAAAACCCATTTATCATGAAGCAAATGCCATCATAACCACTGAATCTCAAACATAAACAGGTATTTCTGCCAGTGGGTTCAAACCTGTTTGACCCAAGGTCTGATGTTCTGGTTAAGCGTGACTGTCCGAGCTTCTCCCTCTGAGATGTCCAGAGCCTGGCCAACCTGTTGGTCTGAGAAACCATCCATCTTGGCCTTCAGAAGTAGATCTCTCGGCACGGTCACACTGAGAGTGGAAACCGCATTAAGAAACTCATCAAGACACAAATGTTCGGTCCCTAAAAGTTAGCAGAATATTAACTATTTGCTTTGTACTGCTTGGTTACATAGCGTTTTCTGAGCCGTTTTTTAATTCATTATGTTTTTGTTACTTTTTTTTTAATAAATACATGCAAAATCATTAAAGGAAAAATGTTTTTAAAATAAATAACAAACTGTGGACCTTTGATCATCAGAGAGTTCAAGCTTCAGTGTACATGGCAGGAAAGAAAATCTCAAAAAAGAAAAATCCTGGCTAAAGATGCTTAATACTTATTTTAAAATCAATAGAACATTTGAACAAAGATCAAAGAGAAATGCGAACAACCCTTGCTAAAAAGAGAAATGCAATCAAAACTTAAAACATCTGTTAAACTTTTTGATCTATATTAATGTAAAAAACAGTAGCTCTAACATCTCTTTAATTAATTTTTTTAATGTATACAGCAAGCCCTCGGTATATGTAATGGTCCTGATTTAAATCTGGCCCTGGTTTATTAATAAGGTAAAGAGCATTAACACCAACATGGGACAGCAGGAGTGTGAGACCACAGAGTGTCAGTCGCAGTGGACAGAGACAACCAGTCCTCACTATCCCACGCACCAAATGTGAGACTTCATACTGTGCTTGAAAAGGTCAGCGCTCACCTGAAAGTAGTCTACTGGTCAAATATCAGAGTTTCGATAACTGAAAACCTGAAGCTTCAGTCTTAAATTTTTGAGTCCTTAACCACAGGTTATGCTCGAGCTCAGGTTACGCTCTAGACAGTGGTTATGTTTTTAAGCTATGTTCTGAGCAAGCATATTTGAGGGCATTATCAGAATATTGCTTGAGTGAATCTGAGAAGCAGGCAAAGTGCTGGAAATTGGTTGCCAGGAACAACTAGTCAATTATACACTTTGGTGGTCATTATACAATAATATTTGACCGCAGACTATTGCAACTGGCCAAACAGAATCAAGATCCTGTATAAAAATGCATAACTAAGTTACACAACAATTTTGCATAAACTAAGCATATTTATAGAACCAAAAAGTTATTTTGTATTGTAGCAAAAGTTAAAACTATTTTTCATCACAAATAACAGTGTGTACAGACATTTTATTTATTTTGGAATACAGTCATTTTTAATGTTTTTATAGTAATACAATGAATACTTGTCATATATAATAATAATAATAATAATAATAATAATAATATTTAATAAATTACAGTAATTACCATTTTTTTATTTTTATTAAATGATCTGTTACTGTATATAATTGCAATGCAATGCGA
This sequence comes from Cyprinus carpio, assembly GCF_018340385.1. Lineage (NCBI taxonomy): Eukaryota > Metazoa > Chordata > Actinopteri > Cypriniformes > Cyprinidae > Cyprinus > Cyprinus carpio. Next base: position 21,854,580 of record NC_056580.1, on the reverse strand, counting down.
TGTGACACACTAAAATAAAATAATTTTCAACAAGCGAAATATTCATTATTTATTTCCACTGATTTTGGTGTGAAATGACCAGGACATGAACTTCAAAGGTAATTAATATTTACTCATGATATTCACCCTACTTTAATGCATACACATTCTTTCTGACTATTAGCAATAAAGTGAAAGTGACGTGACATACAGCCAAGTATGGCGACCCATACTCAGAATTTGTGCTCTGCATTTAACCCATCCAAAGTGCACACAGACAGCATTGAACACACACACACACACAGTGAACACACACCCGGAGCAGTGGGCAGTCGGCGCCCGGGGAGCAGTAAGGGGTTCGGTGCCTTGCCCAAAACTGGAACCCACAACCTTAGGGTTAGGAGTCAAACTCTCTAACCACTAGGCCACGACTTCCCCACGATAATATTGTTTCCAAAAAGAACACATTATAGAGAAGAAGAGGTAATTAACGTTTTTCTTTTGGCTGCTGTGTTTATTTGATCTTAGTTTGGAGGTCAAGTGGTCTGCAGTTTTATCTGTTAATATCAGTTATGAGTGTCCGAATGTAATTGTTAATCTCTCTCACCTGTTATACTGACCCAGGAGCTGCTCCATCTCAGTAATGTGCTTCAGTTTGTGCAGGAACCATTTGTCTATGGCAGTGAGGTCATGGATCTGATCAACGGTCACACCACTGTGCAGGGCCTTCAGAACAATTTAACATAATGCCTCAAATCAGCAGACGATACCATAAATGGCATGAACATACATAGGCTTTTCTAATAAATGACTGTGGTCTACAAGAAATTGTTGGGTCATTGTTAAATGAAAAATAATGGCTCTTGATTGTTGGCTGTTAGTCTGTGGTGTCCCTTGAATACAGAGCAGAGGCCAATGAGCTGTAACTGGCTGTTGCCGTAGCGCTGTGGGGGGGACGGGGCTGCTGGCCAATCAGGATCCAGCACACTTAATAGCCTGTCTGCTTAATAGGAGGCATAACCTGCTCTGAATGAAATGATGTGTCTGGAGACTAACATCAAAATCCAGTACTACAAGCGAGACTAACCTTGAGAGTTATTGATGTCTCATGTCTTGATAGGATTTTCCCTATTATTCCTTAATAAATCTGCCAACATCAACATGTTCATCTGGCACTCACTTGACACTTTTTTTTCTTTTTTTTTTTGATGAAAAGTAGGTTGTTTTCTCTTTAGGCAGACAGGTCATTTTAATTTTTAATGAATGCCCAGGAGATACAGAGGGGTCTTGTATCACCCTGAAGGAGTTTGTTTTGCAAAATGGCTGGCTAACTGTACACTACCCTACTAATGCACAGCTAATGCACCAAGGCTGCATTTCTTTGAACAAAATATAGTAAAACAGTAATATTTTTAAATATCATAAATTAAATTAAGAGTTTTCTATTCCAATATATTTCAAAATGTAATTTATTCCTGTAATGCTGAATTTTCAACACCCATTACTCAGTGTCACATGACTTTACTCTTAAAAAAAATCATTCTAATGTCCTTATTTGGTGCTCAAGAAACATTTATTCTTATTATCAATGTTGAAAACCGTTGGGCTGCCTAATATTTTTAAGGAAACCATGATTTTTTTTTCTGAATTCTTCAATATTAAGTTCAAAAGAACATTTGATCAAATCCGCAAAGCCTTCTGGATGCTCTCCTCGAAGGTTCGGCCAACTGCCATGACCTGTGAGGGAATAAGAGGGGGAAAAATTTTGAGGATGGAGACAGAAGTCGTTCTATTTCTGTAAATCAACAGCACTGAATCAACTGTGATACAGACTTAAATACTGTAGAATTGCCAATGAAGAATCGAAATCATAATTTGGTCCTGGATTTGTTTTAAGCTGTGTAAGAAAGCACCAGTGTATGGTCACCATGGCAACTCGCACCTCTCCAACGCTCTTCATGGCACTGCCAATCTCCCGGGACATCCCGTGAAAGCTGTCCAGATCCCAGCGAGGTATTTTGGTGACAATGTAATCCAAACTGGGCTCGAAACAGGCCGTGGTCTGCTCCGACACTGTGTTCTTTATGTCTGGCAATGGGATGCCCAGTGCTACTTAAGGAGCTAAAAATGCTAGCGGATACCTAATGAGAAAGTGTCAGAAAGTAGCCAGGTTATGATGAATAATGTTTTCAACAATAATAGAACAATAGTAACTGTAATTTATAATCATTAAATGAGAACAATCTTTTGAATATCTCCATTGTTTCTCCTAGACAGCAATTAAATTTCAGGGAGAGCAAATTGTGACTTTTTGTGATTTAATTTCACGTGTCTCTCCTGGAGTTTCAGAAAAGATCTCAACAGTGATGTTCCAATTTGTCAAGATACCAAAAATGCCAAAGATCTCCAAGACCAAACTAAGTAATGGTATTTATAACCTCTATTCTCATACTGTATGTCAACCATTTCCTCATTTGTGACTATTTGTATTTCTCCAAAAGAATTTATTAAACATTTGAGAAAGTTAAAAATTCATAAATTTTAAATTATTAATTTAGTACATAAATTAATCATCTTAAATAAATAATGTAATTTTCCTCTTGCGATTTAGAAAAGACTGCTAAACCTGCCCTTAGCAAAGTTTAATGTACTACGCGTTCCAAAAAAAAAACCTCCATAATGATTTTTAAAAGGAAAAAATAATAAATGCCCCAAAAGGTATTAAAACTATTTTTTTTTACTTCTTCACACTGATCTTTTTATAAGACAACAAAATCTGTTCTGTTTATTCCACACAATTTGTGTCTACTTACATAGCGTGTGGCATCGATGCTTTCAAAAGATTCATTTCACACTGAACAGACAGAGTAGTGGGTGGGTGTTTTTTTTTAGAGTCTGGCTCTCAACATACACAGAACTTTGGCTGCAGTCAGTTCTCAATATTTTGGTGAAAAGATTAAATCCAAAACCAACGGCGGTGTGAAACTGACACTTTCAGCTGATCACAGAGAAACGTCTGTTTTGCAGGTAAAACTCTAACCAAGCCAAAAAATGTACACTCTTAAATACTCTGCGCTATCATGCAGCGTTAAATGAACTCAAATGCAATGCAGTGTGGTCCCTAAAGACAAAGAACTACCCATAATGCCTTCATGCCTATATACTTACAAAATACTGACATATTATTGAATTACACTGTGAGGTTGTGCAGATCTCACCCTGTGGCTTTGGACGCCAGTGCTGAGCTTCTGGAGAGACGGGCATCCACCTCAAAGATACAGTACTCCAGAGAGGACGGATGCAGGGCATACTGGATGTTACACTCTCCCACAATGCCCAGATGACGCACTACTTTAATAGCGGTCTCTCTCAGCATGTGGTACTCCTCATTGGACAGAGTCTGGCTGGGTGCAACCACGATTGGAGTCACCTTTGGGATGACCAGAAAGGGCTATTAACTGATGCTCTTGAGGATTTACAATGCATGTCCTCATGTGATGTAACTGGCATTTAAATTCACATGGATTTATGGGTTATGAATATTTGCATGCATGTATGAATGTATGTATGCAAGGATCAATGACAAATGACGTTGAAGACAATGAAAAGCAGAAGTCCTTTTAAAATCTAGTTTAGCACACATTTATAACAATTTTTGATAAAAAAAAAGAAATCATTCTCAACAACAGTTTTGATTTAATGACTTCATACATTAAAACAGGTCAATTATTGCAACCATTGAGGTAAAAAGTAATAAAATGCTTTCCTTACACCCTGTATACTACATGCAAGTCCTGATCAATATTTTCAAAATTATTTAATTTAAAGTTATATTTTATTTTGAATATCACTGGAGTTTTCTGAATGGAAAATGAATTCCATTTGACAAACCTAAACTTTGTAATATGCTATATTGATGTAAAAATATTTTATGAAAGACTTAAATGTAAAGATGTATTTCAAATATTGCAATATATGGTTAAAAATGCAATTTTCAAAATTTTTAATACATGTATGATATATGATATTTATTTTTTTAATAATACAAAAAATATATATTATTTAAACCGTAACCCTTTATTTTCTGAATAATGTAACAAAATAATGAGCATAACAACACTAACCTGCAATCAAGATTATGTTCTACGTAGACAGTGGTACCTGTATGGATTTTCCATATTGCAGACAGTGACACAGTTATCAGCAACATCTCTTACCACCTCATATTCCACTTCCTTCCAGCCCAGCAGGTACTTTTCCACCATGATCTGGCAGCTCATGGCCAGAGCCTGTAACAGAACAGAGCAAGAGTGAACGAACTTAACCCACTTTCATCATGCCAAACTATCTCAAAAGCAGCCATATCAAGAGGAATCAAATTGTCCTTGATCTTCTCGAGATAAAAGACTGTGCTATGAACACATACCATAACTTTCTGAACACAACTTCATACCCAGTGGAAAAAAAAAGCATTTGTTGAGACTCTAAGCTGCAAAAATTTGGGTATATAATATATAAATATATATATATATAAATATATATATATATATATATATATATATATATATATATATATATATACATACACACACACACATATATATAAATAAATACATATATTATACATATAAATACATATTGTGGCATCTTACATCAAACATTAATCAACCTTTAATAAAAATCTCTGTTCAGGAACATTCAGCGTTTTTAGCCCTATACCTGATCATAAAGCAGATTGTTTTTAAATTCAGATCGTCAGAATTAATGAGATGAATCAACATCACGTTATGTCATAATTTACAGTGCTTACCGAGCAGTGTCCTCTAGCTTCTCTCTATTAGCACATAGGCCTGATCCAAGGGCATAAGCTGATCTCAGCATGACAGGGTAGCCAATTTTATCTGCTGCCTTCAAGGCATCGGCCACCTTCCAGACAAAGATGATCATCATTACATAATAACCAACAAATATCTATTATATAGTGTCCAAAAGTAGCATCTACATTGAAGTTTTTGGAATCACTCAATCAACTTTAAGCAGTGCCACATTTTGCAAATGTTCAACTCACCGTTTTAACAGCGATACTGGGAGCAATCTTTTCATTGATCTCCATTAGTTTGTCTGAAAAGAGTTGCCGGTCCTCAGTGGCCATAATGGACTCCACAGGTGTGCCCAAAACTTGCACTCGATACTTCTGCAGGACGCCACTCTGAAAGAGCTCCACCCCTGACAAAATGGACAAGAACATAATGCACCATCATCAAGCCTTTCAGATGCTGAATGCTCACCGCAGTTGAGAGCTGTTTGTCCTCACATGGAGAGCAGGATGCCATTGGGTCGCTCTACTCTGATCACCTTTGTCACAAACTCAGGAGTGATGGGCAGGAAGTACACAGGGTCTGCCTGCTTGGTGCCAACCTCGTTAGTCTGTACCGAGGCTATGTTGGGGTTAATCAGCACCGTTTTTAGGTTTTCCTCCTGAAGACAGAAACAAAAAGCATTGGTGTGAGCAAGAACCCCTGTACTGTTGCTTCAGTATGGGGACACAGACACGAAATGATTCCGGAAAATGTACAACTCTTTTCTGGAAAACTTGAAATAAAAAAAGAATAATAATAATAAATAAACAATCATAAACAATCATATATTATATATATGATATATATTATATATATATATATATATATATATATATATAGATATATATATATATATATATAATATATATATATATATATATATATATATATATATATATATATATATATTATATATATATATATATATATATATATATATATATATATATATATATATATATATATATATATGATATATATATATATATATATATGTAAACACACACACACACACACACACACACATTTCAGCTGTTATTGTTACCTGAAACTAAAATTATTAAAAACTTTGCAAACAATTCCAGGCAGAGGGAGCAGCAAATTTAAATGTCTTTTTCCCCAATTCAGTATGTACCACTGGAACAGACAGTAAAAAAATATCCTGTGACCAGAGGCTATAGCTACAAGCATACTTTTTACAGATGTATGTAGAAAGATAGGAAGGAAGTAAACCCAGGATAGATTTATAAATAAAAACATGCCAGTGTTATTGTCTTCGGATGGACAACGCAGACCAGCCAACCCGAGCATCCAACACACAATGATGAGTGAGGGTTTTAAGATTTGTTATGAACCTCAGTGCACCATGATAAACAGTGTCTAAAGCATGTAAACACTGTGAAGATGCATGCATATATATAACATCACCGTAGTCCAGTACAGACATAAAAGTGGCTGCAACAAGCCTCTTTTTTGCCTCAAAGGAAAGACAGGATTTGATTCTGAAGTAAAAACTCAATTTCACTTTCAATCTTTTCACCAGTTGCTGAACATGAGGGCCAAAGGAGAGAGCGTCATCAATTAAAATCCCCAAATACCTATACTGAGACACAAACTCAATTTCGGAACGTTGGGACGTAGTAATTGGCAGAAGATTATTATGGGGGATTCATTTTGATTTAGAAAACAACATGAATTTTGTTTTATCAACATTTAAAACTAGTTTAAATTCAAATAAGTTATGCTGAACAATATCAAATGCAAGCTGTAACTGAGAGAGAGCCAGACTGGGTGTGGCTGCATGCTGAACTATATATAACTGTATCATCAGCGTAATAATAAAAATTTACATTTTGAACATTATGATCAATATTATTTATATATAGAGTAAATAGGAGTGGTCCAAGGACTGACCCCTGTGGCACACCTTTAGTGACATTGAGTGAACCAGAGATAAAACCTTCTGCCTGTACACATTGAGTTCTGTTTGAAAGATAGTTTTTAAACCAACCAATCACATGTTTAGATAATCCAATACTGACAAGTCATTGTATCAGTAAAGTATGATCAACCATATCAAATGCGCTTGATAGATCGATGAATAAGGCTACACAGTGTTTCTTGTTATCAACAGATTCAATAAAATTATTAAATACCTCATTTAGTAAAAGAGTTGCCGGTTCTCAGTGGCCATAATGGACTCCACAGGTGTGCCCAAAAAATGACTAAAAGTGAAAATAAAATGAAAACTGAAAAATCAAGTCTAGGCAAGTTGAGCTTTATTGTCATTCCGCTACATGTGGGGACATACAGTGGAACGAAATGTCGTGCCTCACAGGACCACAGTGCTACATAAATACAGACATACAACAATGGACTGTAAATATACTATATATAAATAATTACCTATACATAAACTGGAGAATACAAACTGTACAAATGCTTCACATAAATATTTTACATGACCAAAGGGAAAGTCAAGCAGCTGGCTGGGAAACACTGCAAGATGATTTGTAGTACATGAACATAATCAAAATATGGCATTGTGTGCATGTTACTAACAGCCCTTAAGATCTCCCGCTTTTGTATTTTGGATGCTTATGTGCTAGTGTCCCAACTAGCCTAACTAGCTTTACCAGCAAGACTTCCATGGTTAACCAGCTTCACCACAAAAGCATTTTTTGCTGATGTACAGTGCATCTAGTACATCAGCAACAAACTAGCATAAACTAGCTTACTATACACCATCGTGAATATGCTGGTCTAAACATGTTTCGTCAGCAAGATGTTCTCAAAAAGAGTATTTGCTGCTGATGGTTATATATATATATATATATATATATATATATATATATATATATATATATATATATATATATATATAAGTCTGTCTGTGGAATAGTGGTGCTTGGATGATCTGATTTGATCAGAGGTAATACTGAACTAGGAAAAGAGGCACAGCCAGCAGAGATTAACAAAACTTCTCACCTTCATAGCTTTGACAGCCTGGGATCCGGAGTAGTCAAACTCTCCCACCTGACCGATGGACAGGCCTCCAGATCCCAGCACCAGCACTTCGGACACCTGGGTAAAACAAAGACAACAAACAAGTATCTATCTGTATCTGTACTCAACACAATGAGATGACTTCCAACTTATGTAGTTTGTCTCCCCCACCTGGATTCTCTGAGGAACAACAGGTTTCTTTGGCATCACAGATGCGATGCTCCCCTCTTTTCCCTTCCTTATCAGAGAGATGAAAGCATCAAACAGGAACTATAAAAGATAATTGAAGAAACTGCTCAAGTACGCTGGCTGGTTTTTAATGAAATAATCAGTGCCCTGCTGTGAAGGGCTTCCATGTATGAATCTCTACAGAGGGTTCAACACAACATGATCAAGAGAGAACATTCAGCCATGAAAAATAAAAAGATCAGACTCTTCACGATCCTCTGACAGTACCTCTGTGTCTGTGGGTCCTCCCTTGGCCTCGGGGTGGAACTGTGCTGTGAACACTGGCTTGGTACTATGCATAATGCCCTGAAAGAGAAGAAGAGAAAACTGTGTTAGACTTTAACACAGATTCCTCTAAAACAAAACAAAGGTTTTAACAAATATAAATATTTTTTAAACAGCCTAAGAGTTCATTAGCAATAATGACAGATGCAATCAAACCAATGTTGAGGTATGTTACTTTAACAGTGAAATGCATTATTAAAAAACCTTCTAGGAACTTGTAATTATTTTTTTCTCCAGGCAGTCACAGTTCAAGCAAAAGTTCACCCAACAATGAAGAACTTTTCATTACTTATGGTGTTTGTTTTTTTATTATTATTATTATTTTTTCTTTCTTTCTTTCTTTGAGTATGAGTCCCAATTACTGTCATTACTGTATATAGAAAAGCCAACCCAAAAATGAACATTTTCACCCATATTCCATGGAAGAGAGAAACTCATACAGGTTTAGAATGACATAAGGGTGGTTAAATGATGAAAAATAAAAGGGATTTGGAGGAAGGGATTTGCTGTCTATGCCATACCCATGATTCTGAGATGTGACGAAGGCTTGGCCCATCATCACGTTCACAACTGGCTGGTTTTGGCCTCTGTACAAAATGAGAACAAATTTTTTAATTAGTCTAAGGACACAAATGACAAAAGTTAAGCTTTCTCTTCTTCTGCCAGAGTATTTTTGCATTGTATTTCATTCCCAGATTAAAACAAATTTGAAATATAATCAGTAAATGATGGTCTATATCCCATAAAATATGTTGTATAATAATCATTTGTACCTGTTTCCCATTGGTAGTTTATAAGGCTGTGCACCAGCTGCCAAAGCTGTGATTTGATTCCCCATACAAATACCAAACACTGGCTGAGGATGGTCACTTTCCAGCACCTGATGGTCATAATGAAAGATTAAAGATGAACATAGTGTGACAATTTATTGATTTGCAAATATCCATTTAAGTTGAATCTTTTTTCACTTGCTTTCCAATGTAAATTTTAGTCAATGTCAACTGCTGTTCGCAAGCCACTTTACTTTTGTAATATGACATTTTTCCGAGAAAAAACACACAAAAACCTTGGTTACCATTATGGCCTAATTGATGACAATGTCATTTCAAATGAAAGATTTTTTCTTTTCTTTTTTTTTCTTTTGGAATAACATGCACAGATTAATTGTTCAACATAAAGACAATGCTATCTTTCATTCTGTACCTTGCAGACATTTTGAATCAGGGTCTTTGCCAGTGAAGGATCTCCTGGGCCGTTGGAGATGAAGAGACAGTCATACTCCAAACTCATCAGGTCTTGGTCTTATGGCACTAAATGCACCTCTGCTCCATGCTAGGATATAAAAATGAAAAGTCTTGAAATAAGACAAGCTATATTACCTATTGTTTCCACATCTTTCTAGGAGGAGACAACAACCACAATTCCTTAATTTGACAAGTAGTCGTGTAACGCTCTGGGCTCTGATTGGTCAATTTGACATCGAGGGCTGAAAACAAAGCACAATGATTGTTGAACAGCTGTTGCTATAATCAGCGTTTCCGTTCTGTAAATCGTATTTAGGCCTCCTTGTAAAATAGCGCAATACCACACACCTCTACTTTAAAACTATATTTTCAAATGCATTACTATGAAAACTGGCAAATAAATAACTGCAAACTAATTGATGCCACTATACTAATCACCAGTGTTGTTAATGTTATCTAAAACTAAAATCATTAAAAATCATCTTCGTTTACCTGAAATAAAATAAAATGTTAGATGAAAATCTTATAAATCTTATATTCTAAACTTATAAAACGAACATAAGAAATGTTTCTTTACTGAAATAAGGTTAAATTGTAATACTAAAATTCCTAAAACTAGTTTAGAATTAAATATAAAATGAAAACTGAAAATATATACAAACTAAAGCTAATTCAAAATATAAATAAATACTGTAATTTTCTGTGTATTGTGGTAAGTGCATGGCATCATGCATGCACATTATAGTAGTTTTATAGTAAGTTGCTTTTAAAATAGCATCTATTAAATTTTAAATATCACCAAAAATTGTTATAGAGAAGATTAATAAATAATAAAATATCTGTTTAGTAGTGCAATTTCAATAGCACTTCAACAATGTTGTGTCATTGTGGGGAAAATCACATGTCATACCGCATCACTGGAATCTTTCATTTATGCAATTTTAAGATAATCCATCAGTACAATAGGTTGTATTTTTACACAGACTTCTGATCAAATTGCAGCCCTCCCCAACCATGCATTCACATTTGCAATTCAGATTAGCAGTTTATTACAGTGAGCAAATCTCTGCTCTTTTCCTCTCCTTCTGACAATAGTGGGCGCCTCTATCAGGGGATTAATGCTGGTGCAGGACTTTTGCTGAGCATGCTGGTAGGGCTCAGTGCCAAGGCCGCCACTCTGGTGGATTCGGCAGTCTGTCAGAAACAGCACATAATGTGCAGCACCATTCAGCAAAGATAAAGAGCTCAGACAGAAACAATATACATCATTTCTGTGTGACTTAAATGACCCTGAGCTAACATGTGGAAGTCATAGGACAAATCTGTCACAGGTTGTACCCAGTGACAACTTGACCACAAACTAGACCATGGTAAACTATGTGTGTGTAGTGCACTTCATAATAAAATCCACTGATCCTACTAACAGTTTGATTTGTTACACTATATTTATATAATTTATGTACATTTTAAACTCTTTAAAATTAGCCTACTTTTTATTTAGGTGGTTTTTCTGTTCACTTACTCATGTCCAATTCATCTCTGAACTAAGGGAGTTACTGTAATATTTCTAGGTATAATCACAATTAGTTTTGGCTCTGGCTTCATGCCATGCCACCAGTAAACTGAACAATACCCTTTCAGACAGAAAAGAGGGGCTCTCATTCAGCTGTTTACATATTTTTGCAATAATACTGTAATTTGTGTATTAATTCAGTTCTGGTTAAATTTGTATATTTGTGTAATTATTGTGGCCATTATTTAGAGCTATGTATTTCATTATGGAATGCTGTTATGTAACACTATCCTTCTATTTTTTGGATGGATATACTGTATATTTTAGTCTGTAAAAGGGAAATGATAATAATAATATACGGAAATATTAGCATTATGTTTGAAAAAAAAAACTGTAACATTTAAATGAAAACTAAAAATATATATTTAAAAAAAATCTATTCAAAATATTTAGTATTTCAGTGGTACTAAAATAACACTGGTCAATGAAGAAATATGTCATTTGCTTCCACAAAGGTGTAGTTACGGCCTCTACCAGCAGAGAATATAACCAGCCAAACCCTGATCCATTGTTTTATACAGTCCACTGCCCTCTAGTCGTCATCCTGTGAAAACTCATCTTCTGTTGAGATTCCTTGAGACAAATCTGTAAATAAATGCTATTTAGTGATTAAAATAACGTCAGCATTTTAGAGCTGACATTGTTATAATGAGGAAAAACACTTGAGATCAAGAATATGGTATCCACTGCGTTATTATGATGACGTTCTCTTAATTTACAAATGTAAACATACATTTCGTGTCATAATATAGCACAGTGCATTAATTCAGTATTGTGCTTCAGTATCAGTGCGATGTATCTTAAATAGCCATGTGTTATGGGATCAAACCATCAAGTTTAAATTAACTAATTCTCCTGCAATATGATCCCTGTGTCTACAGTACAAGAGAAACTGAATGGAGAAAGCATCCCGGTCTTGACAGCCTCCGATACTTCTGTGCTCCTTTTCTATTCTAAGAGCCTGTTGGCATAATAAGACGGAAAATTGCTAAGTGATTAGAGAGTATGGGGGTGCTTCAGAAATGCATAGCTTTCTATAACAGCTCAGCTCTGCATCCTCACACTCGAGTTTCTCCTTCTGGATTTTGGCTGGGATCCCACTTGCTGTTTTCAAAGATCCACAGCCATATACAAAGGTCTGAAAATAACCAAGGCCATGTTGGTCTCTATCTAAACACTTATTAGGTGTGTCTCCCCTCCTTGGATAACAACAGAATAAAATGAAAGACCATTTTTTAATACCGAGCAACAACTTAAATGATGAATGTTAAGTTTTAAGTAATTAATACAAACAGTAAAATAATGAATATATACAAATTTACATAGCCATTTCAGAAGATTCAATTTCAGAAACTCTTATAAATAAATAATAAATACATAAATAGTATTCATTTCTTATTAATTTATTTAGATTTAAGGGTGAGATTTGGGGCCTGACATTGTAATACAGTAGGTGTTTTTTTTTTTTTTTTTTTTTTTCATTATGCTAAAGAGTTTATCCACATCTCATATCTAATGCAGCACTAGAACATTCTAGCAGCCTCAAGGATATGCAAATGATTACTTTGTATTTCATTCCATCTCAACACTTGAACCAGGAGTGATGGGCAGGCCTCTTTAATGACGTGTGTTTGTGACTTCAGCAGTTCCAAGGAACTATAATAGGTATTCTTTTACAGTAAGGGCTGCTTGGAGACCCTCACTGGGAGTTACAGCCACTTTCCAAGGCTGTGTGCTGCTTTGTTTAGCTTTACCCTTTATAATCTGACTGAGATGGCTTTAAGGGATAGGCAGGTGACACTGAATCGAACCCCTTAAGGAGTTGTGGCCCCCCCTCAGAGAGATCCCAAGAAAACTTCGCACCTCTTCAGGAAGGGCTATAAATAGGGCCCATCTGTCCAGGGGCTAAGTTACAATCCCATTCCTTATGGAATTAGTAAGAAGTCCAGGAGGGTGAGTGGCACTGTTAGTTATGGGGGCTCACATCAGAACCACTGAGATCTGAACTATGCAGAATCTGTGACCTCTAAGTCAGAATGCTTCCATTGCTCTGCCTTAAGGTTATCTGAAAATAACGCCACTCACTTCCTGCTCTATTCTTAAGACAGCAGCACCACGTTTGCTCACCAGAATGCAGTTTGTGCTTCAATATCTCTTTAAATCTTAAGTCATAAACTAAGGTAAATACATTTTCACACTATTTTGTATATGTAGGATTTGAAAAATGTCCACAAATGCATACTTGTATCTATCAGCAGTATATAAAATATATCTGGTCATACACTGTGAAGGACAAAAGTGCTTTTCAGGGGAAAGTTAAAGGCCCAAGCTCAGCTGTACTTAACTTTAAGTTGTCAGAGGAATTTCTGATAATTTTGTGTCACTCTGAGTCACATTCAACATGACATCATGAGAATATTAGACTTTTTCCCGATCTAGACAGGAAGTGACAGCTTCATCTCTGAACCAATTACCTACTGTCAGCTGATACTGTAGACCAGTACGTCATTTAGACACAGAATAATAAAATAGGCAGAGTGACGCACAGGATAACATACAATCAAAATCTGCAGTTTTTTTTTTTTTTTTTTTTTTTTTTTACAGATGATACATGAATGTTTTTGTTTACATATTTATTATATAAAATTATTTACATATGGCATTTAGACATTGTAAATTATATTACACAATTCTTTTGAGAAGGTACTGTAATTTATGAGGCTTTGTCTAGGAGAGAACTGGCCTGTGGGAAGAAGAATATTGTTTAAAAGCAACTAGGGGAGCTGTTCTTGAAAACACTGACTCTGACATCTGTGTCTCTTAATATTATAAGACACCCATGACTAATGCCTCAAATAGTTTTTCAATATATTTAGACACAGGAAAGACACTCTGTACTAATCAGTTTCACTTTTTGTGTCAGCTAGAAAACGTGTGGTATTGAAGAAAAACATGGTGATTTCCTCTGCCACACATGGAGAAGTGTTTCACCGTAGCCCTTTCACCTTGGAGTGTCTGTCTCCTGCCTCACGGCTGGCACGTCTTCCCTGTTGCGTTCTTAAATAGATAATAAATTACTTTGACACTTTGACACCCTGCAGGGTTTTAACTCTATGATGGGCGTGAGCTCGCTTACCTCATCCTCAGCTTGTGTAGTCTGAGGAGAGTCAGATGGGGATGTTTTCATATCTGAGTTGGAGTAGCATGTTTTTGATGATACAGGAGTTTTATATTGATGCTACACTGATGTTTGGAAAACTCTATCTCAGGTTGCTGTGGAAAACAGGATATTCTTGTGCAGATCACATGTTACACCTTCACTGAAAACATATGATTGAATGACGTAAAATGGGTCACATGGGTTTATGCTATTGGTTTACACTATGTTGTTTCATCTTACTGGGTTTCAGTTCATGTTTTAACTAAAGGAATGTCTTTCATTATAGATTTGAACATCCTTTAAGTGATAGTCGACCCAAGTAAATCATACAAGTTTGGAATGAAGGCCAAAAATCTCTGTTACACCAAACCTGACGCATACTAGAAAAGTTATCTTGGGACACGTTTCGTCATCTATCAAATTTAATAGTCATTAAATGGCTCCCCACCCCCAACAACCATACCAAATAACCAAGTAGGCTAAAAGTGAATTAGCTGCTAAAATCATTAAGAGCTGAGGGGGTTGTTGGTTCTGGTGGGCAGGTGGATGGGACGGGAGGGGGCAGGTTTTTAGAGAAGGTGCTTATAGATGGCAGGGGTGAGCCCTGATGACAGCTGGGGGGCTACAACCGAAAGGGGGACAGAGAAAGCAGGTCCAAGGGGAAAGCAGGGGGTCGAGAAGGGTGAATGAATATCTCCAGTCTCTGTTACTGGCCCACCTCTGGGGGTGTGGAAAGGGCCTGCAAGACATATTTAGATGGGAGAGAAAAGAGAAAACACACTCTGTGCGTTCTGTGGGGTAACGGGCATCAGCAGCTGAGGTCTCCTCAGGACTTCCAGACTCCACTAACTCCCTTTCCCAAGAGTCCAGGCTGAGATGAACAAAGACATAAGTCTGATGAAACATACAGTAGTTTGCATTCAGTAATTAATTCATTTTAAAATAATTTATAATTAAATCAGGAACACATAGATTGAAATATGTGATCTGGACACACCCATACAATGGCTTTACATCATCAGTTAAAATTTAGACTTTTTTTTTTTTCATATTTTTGAATAAAAGTGGAAAATGGAACAACATATCACATAAAGTAGAGAAGAATAGAACAAAATATCCACAATATAATAGAACAATGTTATCACAAAAAAAAAATAAGTAAATGGGAAATACGTAGCAACAAAATTAAAACTTAAACAGTATAGTTTATATCTGTATAATTTATATCTTATATTTTAGCATCAACAAAGAAACCACCTTTCATTCACTCTCTTCATTCACATTTTTGATCATTTACATTAGTCCAGCAATGATGCTTTGCAGAGAACTTCCTTGTTTGGTTTTTGTCATGTCATTTTCACTGAAGTGACAACATAGCTTAAGACCTTCATTTATTTTGGAAAAAGTGGTCACATTCTAGCCACCTGTCCTGGTATTAATAGCCATCAGCTGTTGCCATTCCCCATTCTTTTAAACATTATTGTGAGGATGTAAGCATTTGTCCTTAAAAATGTGATGTTGCAATTATTAATCTTGGGGCAGACCAAATTTGTACACTACAAAAGGTTTTGTCAAATATCCTTAAAAAGTGCCTCATGTGGTAACAGTTAAATGAACTTGCGTAATTCAGCTAAAAAATGCATCTAATATGACTGATTCAAACTGAACAGGAATAATTCAGCGAACTATACACTTTAAGAGGGTTCGACCTTTTTTAAATAAAACTATGATTTAACAGAAAGGGCACAATCAGTCATCAAGTTTCAAACTAAACACTATTTAAGAATATAGGTCTTAATATCTAAATGCAATAAATATAGTGTAGATATTGAAAGCGACTTCTGTGTGGGCTGTGCTTCATCTCTACACTATTAACAGCAGGCGATGAAACTTTTTTGCCAGCGAAATTACGCATCTTAATAAAAGTGTTTGTTTTGTCAAACTTCCGCCAAATGATGATTCTAAAGAAAACTGCTGTAGCGTCTCGCTATTGCTATGGTTAACTTACATCTTCACGGGAACGCAAGAATCATGTTTACGCGTTTTACCTCAATAGGAATATGACTACAGTTTTTTTTTTTTTTTTTTTTTTTTTTTTTTTTTTTTTTAAAGAGCAATCTGTAAACTGTGGGCATTTCTTAAATATTTCATAAAAGTCTCCAAGGAAACGGCGCACGCGTAAAAAATACAATCAACACCTTCCCCGGTTGTTGTCTCCCCCTGAAGTTGAAATGAGGTTACGACCCTTGGCTGTCCCCGCGCATCGCCCCCTTCTCCATTTGGGGCGCGCGAGCCCTCCCCTTTGCAACTAACGACCCAATCCGCTTGTGCATCAGTCTGACATCAACTCTGAAGTAAATTATACGCGTATATAAACGTCTATACTTACCTTGAGAATGCTGAGTATCCTCCAAGCTGTGGTCCACTCCCTGTGTTGACTTCCTTCCCGGCGGACAAATAGACAAAAAAAATAAAATAAAAAATGGCACCTAAGAAGGACGCTAAGAAGCCCGAGCCTCCCAAGAAAGCAGAGCCCGCACCTGCCCCCGCGCCCGCGCCTGCCCCCGAGGCCCCACCTAAACCCGCAGCAGTAGATCTGTCCGGTGTGAAGGTAACGACCACTACTGTGATACATGACTTCAAACAGACAGATGTGAACTGAAAGTTCATTTAATTTTCTCAGACTTTAAAGTTTTATTTTTTTTATTATTATTATTATTATTATTATTATTATTATTATTATTATTATTATTATTATTATCGTTTAGCTGAAATTAAAGATTTACAGTTTTTACTAAATTACAAAAGATAATAATAATAATAATAATAATAATAATAATAATAATAATAATAATAATAATTAAATAATAATAATAAAAGGGATAGTTCAGGTCCTGAATGCTGATTGGTTAGTATTCTACATAATTCCAACTCTGCACCAGAATAATGCTCTGTTATTATTCACATGTCAGGTTCATTATAATTCATTATATTTGTATTCTAAAGCCTCGTATTGCTTATTTATGAAAATGTCTGCATAAAGGTTGCGTTAAACTTTATAATTGCTTTCATAATGTGTTTAACGACGCTACAGTATGTAGCAATGTAATGCAGATTCATATGGAGCTGTCATAAAAGATTGAGCCATATATTTGAATGTACCTAACCTACTGATGTGTTAAGCATATTATATTGGTTAATGACTTAAATCATTCTAAGCATTCTAAGGTTGTTCTGTGTCTGATGACTGCAGAAAATAGCTATTATTGGCGGATGATTCAGCACCACGGATAGCTCAGGATAAGTTGTTTTTTCTTCTTCTGCGTAACTACAATCAGACGTAACACCCCTTTTCTGATTGGCCCAGATAGCCAAAAGTGGAGTAGGTTCACATGGCCAAACATGGAGGTCCTTACTGTTCTGTAAGCAGCTGAGCAACTAAATTAAGCATGCCAAGATGGGGCTCTTACTCTTTAGTTGTCTATTAAAGCAGCTGTTTGTGAATGACTCACCTGTCATAACGATGTTAGTGATGTGATGGATTTTCTCAGGTCCTGAAAATCATTCAGCATCTTCAGGCCATGCACATAGTCTCCCTGTTTTATGTTGTGGAAAAATCATTTGCATTACTTATTATTATTTTACAAAAGTGGTATTTGCCATTCACAGTATATATTCTTTGACTTACATAACTACACTATGTAGTATAAAGTAGATTCAAATGAAGCTGTCATGAAATTTTGATCCATATATTTGAATTGAAATAACATACTGATATGTTAAGCACATTTTAATATGTTTGACTTGTAGGATAGAATAAAAAGTACCTCTTTTTCCCTGCAGGTTGATTTCAACCAGGACCAGTTGGAAGGTGAGATTATTTTTTATGGATTCCATGACCCATGCTTACAAATTTGTACTGAATTTGCAAGGGGTGCAGTGCTTAAAATAATGAAGAATATAATAGGGAAAAAATCTTGCAGAAGGTAATTTTGTTAATAAATATCCTAACTATGCCTCTAGGCAGAAATGTAATGGCTCCAGCAATATGAATTCAAAAGCTTAGAACATTTTAAGTGGTTTGAAGTAAGCGACCTGTGTCAAATTCCCAAATTGTTCTGGGATTTACTTCCACTGTGGTATAAAGGTCAAGCAGTTCCATGCAACTTCACAGTTAATTTGCACCATTGTCCAGGCCTGCGTCTTATGTGGAAGAATGTGGTCGTTGCTCAGTAAGGGGGAGCTTTCAGCAGCTTGGGTGTGAGTTACTCTGCAGTCAGCATTCTGGCCTCACATGGTACTGCCTTTATATGGAGGGAGTTATATTCTTGGGAGAGCATATCAATTCCAAGATGACTCTTTGAATGTCTCCCCCCACCCCTGTCACATCGTTGGTGGCAGCTGGCTTTGTGCAGAAATCAGATGAAGCTATTAATCTTTAGCAGATCATCTTCCAGTGAACCACTAGACTCATTGCCATGACATCCATAGAAATAGTGAGCACTGATTATTATTCAGTCTGCTAATTTTTGGTTTAAATTAGCAGAATTTAATAAGATTGATAGGTAGTGATTAACAAGGGTGCCTGGTATTTTGTAAACGCACATTAGTTTGAGAGATCCAAATGAAATATATGGTCTACAAATGCAAAACACAATAACTATACATTTAAAAAAATGAATATAAGCAAAACTGAGATAATCTGACTCTAGACAACTTTATATTAATATTTAGAGTAATAGATCTAGATGCTGAAAACTGACATCAAATCAATAAAAAAAACTTCCAAGTTAATAGGTTTTGCTATAGGCAAAACTTACATGAACTTTCAGTTAATCTGAATATTGATGTTATAATTATATACTTATATGAATATGATTATACATTGAAATTGCCTCATTAAAAGCAAAAAAAAATGTAAATAAAAAAACACTGAAATAAAAATGAATAAAAAATAGACATTAAAAAACAACAAAAACAAATAAAAATGAACAAAACTTCAAAATTACAAAAACTTTATCTAAAGTTAAAAAGTAGAAAATATACAAATAAAATCTAATTCATAATATTAACAAAACTATACTACTATCTCAATTGTACTACAATTAAACTGATCCCTTAAATGCGTAAAACTGTGCAGAGAAGTAAGCGTTTTCATGTGAATGTGCAAAACTTCAGATTCATTACCACTATAGGTTTAGGCAAACAACTAGAAACAAAACAAACAAAGTGCAGCAAATGGACAAAAAATAATAATATGATAACTAAGAGCAATTTATATCATAACAGACTATTTTTGTCCAACTAAAATAACTGGAAGCAGCTGACACTGGAAGCATCCACTTGTACATTAAAAATTCGGTGGATAGCACAATGTAATACAGTATAATTGCATCAACCAGTGGTGTGAGTTGTGGGCGGGATTATCGGTTTGATCAACCAATAGCAGACAGGGATGTGTTCCTGAATCATGTTTGAAACTAGTGTGAAGAAAATGGCCAATGTTGGGCTAGTTACTCCAAAAATGTAATTTATTACGCATTACGCCTTTCAAAAGTAATATTATTACTTTATTTATTACTATCTGGCAACAGTAATTAGTTACACTACTAGTTACATTACTTTTCCTTCACACCCCACAGAAGTTGTAATTGTGTATCTTCCCCATAAAATTCTTCTAAAATGTTACTAATAATATATTTCTACCTCACCATTTGACCAAAATCTACATTGGATCGAAGTCAGAAGTTTTTACAAATGCTCAATGGTGATTGATAGTGAATTTTAAGTAAAAGTGTTGTATTAATTGTTATGTGTAGCTTGAAAATTGTTATGTGTAGCTTACCAAAATATGATTATATTTCATAAGTATTTCATCAAAAGAAATCACATAAGTTCATAAGATTTTTAATTATAGTAATATCATTTATATGTAGATCAGAGGGATGTGGGTGGGCAAGCCATGTAATGCCAGAGTAATTAATCCTACAACTTACACATTTGTGTTTGGATAACCTTTTCTCCTGACAAAATCAGGGTAATGGCAATATTTACATCCCCTGAATGTAAGCTTTTTCATACTCCAAGCTTTCCTGATGCACTGGTGACTTCATGTGCCTATGTGAGCCGTGAAAATTATTAAAAAAACCTATGATTTATTGGATTGTTGGATTTCAAATCAGTAGGGGATGAGGCATCAAAAGTAGCTTTATAAAAACTAGCTGTTTTATAGATGATAACTGTAATATTATTACTGAAATCTTATTAGTAATTAGGTACACTACTAGTTACTGCAAATTTAGTATTATAACAGTAACTAGTTACTAGTAACTAGTTACTGCCCAGCACTGGAAAGGACACACTTCACCTTTAACTAAAATACTCTCTTCACAATTCCAGATTATAGGGAGGCCTTCGGACTTTTCGACAGAGTTGGTGACAGCAAAGTAGCCTACAACCAGATTGCAGATATCATGCGTGCACTGGGACAGAACCCAACCAACAAAGAGGTTACAAAGATCCTGGGCAACCCTACTGCTGATGGTAAGCGGATTTGTTTTTCCTTTTCTTTAAACTTTTAATTAGCTTTCCCAAAAGTACCTTTAGTCAACATCAGCACTCTCAGGAGCTTTCATCATGACATATTTCAGATGCCTGTTTCTTTAACTGTAATTGGTAGAAGGCTGATGTGGTGACAGGTGCTTGTAGTGCATTGTTTCACTACATCTGCCCTCTATGACCCCTCCATTCACTTCTGACCCCGTTTACAGAAATGGCAAACAAGAGAGTCGACTTTGAGGGTTTCCTGCCCATGCTGCAGTTTGTGGTCAACAGCCCAAACAAGGCAACATACGAGGACTATGTTGAGGGTCTGCGTGTATTCGATAAGGAGGGCAACGGAACAGTAATGGGTGCCGAGTTGCGTATCGTCTTGTCAACACTGGGTAAGGGGCCAAAAGTGTTTTTGAATTGAATAAACCAGGTCATTTAGATGCTACCATTTTTTCAGTGTGGTTGAGAACCATTAATATTATGCTTCTAATCGAGTCTGTTTTCAAGCTATTATAGTTTAAATGGTGGCTGTCATAAAACATTTTGGGAAAATTAGCTCTATAGATTTGAAACAATTTTCAGACATTTTTTTAGTGAATTAGGAGATTTGTTCAAATTTATTTAAAATGTATTCACAATTTGTACAGTATCTTTCAACATATTTTTTTCATGCTTGAAATTATTTTATTATGAAATTTGACAGTAAAGACTGTTTGTTCCAAATTTTCGCAGTAAAAATTCAACAATTTTTAATATATATATAATCTTGTTTCCCCTCAAACAGCTCATTGATACTTCAGACTAAATCATAGATCCTCTCACATAACCTATATCTGAGTTTAAATGCATTTTTATGGCATGCATCAGATTTCCATCTATTTAATGACCTGAACAACCATTTTTCTCTCTTCTCCTACAGGTGAGAAAATGAATGAAGCTGAGATCGATGCTCTTATGCAAGGCCAGGAGGATGAAAATGGCTGTGTGAACTATGAGGGTCAGTTATGATCCTTTCTTTTGTCTCAATGAACATTTATTACAGTAAAATGTTTTAATGGCAGACTGATTTATAGACATAATGTTTATTTGTTGTCCTGTAATTCTTTTTCAATCTCTCCATTCTGAACAGCTTTCGTCAAACACATCATGTCTGTGTAAGAAGTCGCAGTTGTGAGGAAACTGAAGCGTTTCTCCAGATTCCATGATGTCAGGACATCCACACAGTATTTCCAAAACCAACTCAGAAATGGATGAAAGGGACACAGATGTTAGTCATAAACAGTTATTTAGTTATTTGTGTGTCCTATTTTTTTTTCCACTTGACTCCTATTTCTTTTGTCTATTCTTGGAAGCCATTGATATTTTTTCCAGCTAATTTTCTTGGTGTTGTTCGTGCCGGGACAAGCCTCTCCGTAGCAGAATGGTTGTGAGGGGTGTGGGGGGTGTGGGGGCATCGTAGCTACACAAAAATATAAACCACCCCCCTTGACCCCTCACTGTCTGGATCACAAAGTCAAAGGTGCTAAAAATACTGCCATTAATAGACTGGCTGCAAAACCTCCTTTCCCTTTCCCCAGAGTCTTAATTTATTTTTTGCCTCTGTCAATTCTCATAATAAACTTTTCACAAAGTATCTGCCTTGTTGTGATTAATGTTCTCATACTCAGCACACGAGACAGAAAGGCAAGTGGAGCAAGTAGGTAAACAAGACTGATCATTTAAATAGCTTAGCAGTAGTAGACTTTGTGAGACTCAGTGGCACTGGGGATTTAAAGTTACTGTAACATGAAACAGTATTCACTACCCATTTTAAATTCATAATCTATTGTATCAGAGTGAAAGAGGATATTCAACTAAAATATATAAGATGGTTCTTAGCAAGATTTTATTGATCAGGAATTGACTGGATAAGGAAAAAGAAAAGAAAAGCATTTATAAATCTGTTCTCAGCAAAAAAGAAGGTTGAAGGTTTCCCTGCAGTTTTTTGTCAAATATATATATATATATATATGTATATTCGCCCTATCCTGATGCTAACATTGACTTTCATTTCACCAGACAAACTAAGAAAAAGTTATAATCTTTCAACAGAAATCTTTTAAACACTGAGTTCGCAACATGAGGCCTGCAACAAATTATTAATAATGAAATATTGTAAAATGGCAATTAAGTTTAAAGCGAGACCGATGAACAATTTTCATGGCTAAGGAGACATTCTTTGTCCCGGACACTTTAATTCACACAATAGATTTCCACTTTTCTAAAATCACTATAATGCACAACTTATACTGTAACTGTTATTGCTTTTTTTAAACCTGTAAGGAGGCAATAATACCATAACTATAGGTCATTACACATTTCACAAGCACAAAGTCCAAAAAAAAAAAATAGATCACACTAATGTTTTGTTCATTTTCTGTATTTTTATTGTCATAACTGTTAAGGGCATTTATAATCCGTATCATACCAACAGGAGAAAAACTGCGTACATCTATGTGACCTTTTAAATACATTTACAGCAGCTGAGGGAATCAGGGAAAGGGTAGGTAAGGCTCAGAGGGGCCGAGAAAACACAGAAGCCTACGAATGACAGCTGTTCTAGAGGAAAAGGGGCAGGGGACAACCACAAATGACAAGAAAAAATATACTGGAGTACAAACAGATTCAAGCGGAGTGAGCAACCTTCTTAATGTTTCTTTTTCCACTTCCTAAGAAAGAAAGCTAAGCATCCAAGCAGGAATCAGCAAACAAACACAGGGCCTAACACACCGACAGAGTCCCAAGAATCAACTGAGGGCCGCAGCACCACCCATCTTGCTGAGACAGATCTGTTACATCTCGACTCTGAAAAATGGCGGGACGGTTTACATTTCAAGACTGAGCAAATTTGAGCAGATCTTGCATGATTCATGTATACCTGGAGCCCTTGAATGTCTTTGCGTAACTGTAATATCATTGTTTTGTGTAAGTCGCAGCACAAATCTGCTTAAACTGTGTACCGACAAAGATCCACGGAAGCAACAGTTTCTTAACTACAGCGAAGGTCATCCGAAATAATGTACAAGCTAAACATCGTCACTAGTATCTACAAAACATGATGTGTTCTTTTTATTCAATGTTTCAGCAAATAACTTACTAAAATCCCTTGAAATAGAAAATAGCCTCTTTTGTGTACTAGAATACATGCTCGTCATACGATCTAGTTTTTTTATGCAATTGTACAGGTATAAGTTATCTAAGGAGTAATCTTTCCCTTTTTTTTTTTTTTTTTGATTGAGCATGAGATGTTGAGACAAAGAGCTGGCATATTTATAAATATATTCCCTTATAGTGTATTTCATGTTTGATCGTATGTGACTCTCAGTTGAGATGTTTTAGAGTCCATGCACTGAATGGGCAAAATAACACGTGCAGCATGATATTGTCGCGCCACATTCCCAATTATAAAAAATTCTGATCAACCTATTTTTTTACGCAACACACCTGACGCTGACCCTAAACCAGCATTTGAGGCCACTGTCTGTACACAACCATAAAAAGTCACAAGTAACATGGGTAATAAAAAGCACTGGTACCTCTCTAGCTAAGTCATTATTCATTAAAATGAACAACAACAAAAAAATCTAATTTTTTTCCAATTCAGATAGTCACAACAAGGGTCTGCAAGATTGTTGGTTGATGGAGAGGAAAGTGTGAATATGGGAAGTGAATCTGTAGTCTTCCATAAATACCAGAGGGAGGAAATGTGAACTGTGACACCACTGATGGGGACTACTGGAGACTGAACAGAGGGGAAAGTTGAACTGAGATGTTTTGAGGGGATTCACAAGCCTTGTTTGGCCAGGGCAGCGGTCACATCATCGGCCAGCGTGGCCAGCTGTGGCGACTCGAGCATGTTGATGCTTCCGGATGAGGACATGTGGCTGTGCCTGTGAGGGGAGGTGCCACCCGACAGCCTGAGCGCCTCCATCACAATCTCCGCTCCGTGATCCACGCGTGCTTTAGCCGCGTCACGGAAAATCAGCTTATGGCTTTCGATCTAATGAAGCAGGAAACAGGAAGTTGGAGACGGTGTTTATGTATGATGTGGGATGGGTAAGTACAAGCATCTGCTTTTGTGCACTCACCTGTACATGTCCTCCTCCAGGTGTATGGTGGGCATTTTCCAGGGAGCCCACCTTCGCATGGGCTTTTTCTCTGAAGCCCAGCTTCACACTCTCAATGCGCACGTTACCACCACCTGAGACACAGACAGAGTCATTAAACAATCCATCAATTTCTCATTTTTTCTGTTGGTACAATCTCAAAAAAAAAAAAAAAAAAAACAGAAAATTGTGAAATATTATTACAGGAACTGTTTTCTGTCTTATTATGTTTTAAAATGCAATTTATTCCCGTGACAGCGAAGTTTAATTGTTAGCAGACAGCCATTACTCCAGTCTTCAAACATCATTCTAATACTGTATGCTGATTTGGTACTCAAGAAACATTTCTTAATAATATCAATGTTGCTTTATATTTTTTTGTGGAAAACATGATACACTTATTTCACAATTGTTTGATTCAAGATTCAAGATTCAGTGAATAGAAAGGTCCAAATAACAGCATTTATTTAACACAGAAATAAATTTTTAATCATTTTTATAAATGTAAAAGGCATAAATGTAATGCTGTAATCAATTTAATGCATCTTTCATTACTTTAAAACATTAATGACTCCAAACCTTTGAAAAGCAGTGTATGTATATTCTCCAAAATCTTTATAAAATATTAAAGTAGACCTATATAAAATCTATGTTCTTGAAAATGCAACGGCAAAAAAATAAATAAATAAATTATATATATATATATTTTATATATATATAAAATGATATTTATTTAATCATTGTCCAGTGTTCATCACTGGAAAGGTCTTGCAAGATTCTTTCACAGATTCACAAATTTCACATTCACAATCTGAAATGGCCGAATCACTTGAAATGGGTTTGGCAAAGGATGACATTAACAACTTAAAAACCACGAGGTGGCACTGTTGTATCATTTAACAGTCTAGCTCAGACGTTCCATGCTTTAAAAGCAATCTGCATGACACTGCAAATTTCCGGTCTCTGGTTAATATTTCCAGAACTCATTAGCATGCTCACCTGGCCTGTGACGGATGTTGTCCAATGATCCACACTTGGAAGTCACATGACTAAGATCAATCTTCTTAGACTGAATTTGAACCTGTGAGAAACACCAGAGTTTGAGAACAAAACATAAAACAGAAACTTGATATCTTCTTCACATATGGTGCTGTAATATATATATGTGTGTGTGTGTGTGTGTGTGTGTGTGTGTGTGTGTGTATGTGTGTACTGAGCAATAACTGATGAGTTAAACAGTTAAAAAGGCACAGAGAACTGCACTGCTAAATGCATAAAAATAGTTAACTAAGCCAGGGTTGCCAACTTTTAAGTTCAGCTTGAAGTGAGATCCCCCCACCCCCCACCCCCGAGTGTTGGCAACCCTGACTTAGCTGTAAATCAAGCAGAACTGATCCATATGCTGAAGATGCCACAACATTAAGAAAACCAACAAGTGCAATGAACATCACAAATACAGCTTCAGATCACTGAATCAAATGACAGACATTCAGCTGTTTAGACATTCATGGTGAATCAGGGTATCTTCCGTCCATTCCAAATCCGTTTTCAATTAAAAAAACAGAAAACGAAAAGACTCAAGAGGATTCAAGTGAGAGAAACATGGACAAGACAGTTGGTCCGTGTACGTTTTGATCATTTCATTTCCTATTTAGAATTCAATAACGAGAAATGGAAAAATGGCTCGTTTATTCGTTTTTTCTGTTTAGTTTAGTTTATTTGTTTGTCGTTTGGGGTTTACAAATCGGTTTATGGCCTTCAATATTTCATTCGCACTTGTGGGCGGCGCTGAAACGCTGCTTTCATCTGATTGGTCGAATCGCTCCGCCTTCAGTTCGGTCTTTTCATTCTTTCAGGCAGAATAAGAGTAAGTGCGAGTGCGACACTGTAATGTCTGAAACTATCGCTCACTGTTAATTAGCATAATATTTGAGTCAGATGTAGCTGGGCACATAATTCGTGCTGCTGCGACCTGCAAGTGACCCCTTTAAATTATTTCTATCTTATAGTATTGTATGAATATTGTCCCACTGATAAATACAGTGCAAATAGTTCTGTCTCCTTGGATAAAAGTGAAGTGTAAATAAAAATTAATAATTAATTGAACAGATCCATGATAATATGTCTGTAACATTTACCACTCTCGTCTTTTAAGTCAAAAGGTACTAGGTGTGTGTGACAATAATAATTAATTTTGAAAATTAATATAGTTAAATTTATGAAATTAGTAATATTAGTTTTATTACATACTAAACTGAATTATGTTTCTCTTCTTAGTCTTCTTTGTTGGGCTTGAGAAAGCAAACATATATTTGAAGATTATTATTATTTATTATGAGAGTAATTGACACAGACTAGAACTTTAATGTTT
The DNA here is from genome assembly GCF_018340385.1 of Cyprinus carpio. NCBI lineage: Eukaryota > Metazoa > Chordata > Actinopteri > Cypriniformes > Cyprinidae > Cyprinus > Cyprinus carpio. The sequence goes on along the minus strand of NC_056580.1, from coordinate 21,827,178 downwards.
CACCAAATTCAGCTCAGATCTTCAGACTCATCTGACTTGCGGTGCTATATAACTGGCCAGACTTACCTTCCCAAAAAAATCCTAGTGACTTTTGTTATCTAAGCAATGAAGGCCTTAACACTTAATGTCCACTAGAGGGGGCGACAGGATTTCTGTTTACATCAGTTTAAATGACAAATAAATACATGAATTTCATGTGTACTGCCATGAATATGCCATATCTGTGTACAAGAATAAACTTCACACTTTAAGCTGTACAACTACTTAAAACTTCCCATTCTGGCTTTTTCAACCTACCTCCAAATTTATTTTAAGATATTGTTTATTCACACTGGTTTATGCATTTAATGTTTGTCCATCTGGAACTTTTATTTTTCATGAGTATGTATATTTTAAGATGTACTAGGTGTTGATAAAATCACATGCAAAGAATGTAAAGAGCTAATGTCAGGACTCTCAGTCCTGCTCCTGGAGGGCCAGTGTCCTGCAAAGTTCAGCTACCCCGAATAAACACACCTAAGCTAAGCAAGGTCTTCAGGATCAGTAGCAATGTCCAAGCAAGTGTGCTGGAACTGAACTCTGCAGAACATGGTTCTCCCGGTTCAGGACTGGGTTTTAAATCTATAAATTTAATTTGTACAGTTGGGTGTCTGCATGCAGAGGTGTACGTCAGTTAGTACAATGGAAAATGTAATCTATAAAGACAAAATCTTCAGATCTGCATTTAGGGCACTGCCTTGAGGTCTCCATCCATTGGTCAAAACAGACCTGGCACCCCACCACACTCCTGCTAGCTGTCAACATTAACTGCGGCTGGTGCCAAATAAAAATTATTATGTATTATGTAACAGCAAGTCAAATGTAGAATAGAGGGCCACAGACTTGCACTGAATGTAGCATTGAATAGACTGAACATGAGCAATACCCATGTTACTGTTTCAGCACCATATTTGTTCCTCCTAGTTTACTGTGTTTTGGTTAGGATATTTAAAGATGCAGGTTTTTTTTGTGAGTGGGTACCTCTGCAGATAAGACACATGAATGTTTCCTTTAAGATGGTCACTAGGTTTGCCCTATGTGCTGATTCCTGTGTGTTGGAATTAATCTCCTGAATCTGTCTGGAAACATTTTCCAAGCCATGAGGGGCCTCCAACAGACGTTCTGAAGTAAGGAGGGATAAGTGAAAATTATAAATTATTTATGTGGTAATTTTATATATATATATATATATATATATATATATATATATATATATATATATATATATATATATAGTCACAGTGATGCTGATCCCTCTGTTTTTCATAACCTCAAATTACAAATCGAGGATCTGTTGGAGGCAGAGGTAAAAAAAAAAAAAACTGCATCTTTAAATATCCTAACCAAAACACAGTAAACTAGGAGGAACAAATATGGTCCTGAAACAGTAACATGGGTATTGCTCATGTTCAGTCTATTCAATGCTACATTCAGTGCAAGTGTGTGGCCCTCTAGTCTACATTTGACTTGCTGTTACATAATACATAATAATTTTTATTTGGCACCAGCTGCAGTAGTTAATGTTGTTTTATATTATACAGCTATCATTGAGCTAAGGTTTATTAATTTTTATTTCCACTTTACTTTTATAGAAGGAGATAGAATTATTTGCACTGTATTTATCAGTGGGACAATATTCATACAATACTATAAGCTAGAAATAATTTAAAGGGGTCACTTGCAGGTCGCAGCAGCACGAATTATGTGTCCAGCAACATCTGACTCAAATATTATGCTAATTAACAGTGAGTGGTGGTTTCAGACATTTCAGTGTCGCACTCGCACTGACTCTTATTCTGCCTGAAAGAATGAAAAGACCGAACTGAAGGCGGAGCGATTCGACCAATCAGATGAAAGCAGCGTTTTCAGCGCCGCCCACAAGTGCGAATGAAATATTGAAGCCATAAACCGATTTGTAAACCCCAAACGACAAATAAACTAAACTAAACAGAAAAAAAACGAATAAACGAGCCATTTTTCCATTTCTCGTTATTGAATTCTAAATAGGAAATGAAATGATCAAAACGTACACGGACCAACTGTCTTGTCCATGTTCTCTCACTTGAATCCTCTTGAGTCTTTTCGTTTTCTGTTTTTTTAATTGAAAACGGATTTGGAATGGACGGAAGATACCCTGATTATGGTGAAGTTAACATTGCAGTGGGTAGATTCTGATGTATTTGGACAAAAACGAAGTCAAACTTTTTTGAGAATAATAAGTAACTGTTCTTACTGAGAAGCTTGATGGATGTTAGGAGTCTTTCATTTCTGTCACAAAAGTGATCTAGCCCTCATCAAATAATGAACCTAAACTAAGCAGACAGCATAAGTAATGCTTTCTGGAAACCAAACCCATGACCTTGGCGTTGCTAACGTCATGCTCTACACCTTGTGGTCATTATTGCTTTGTTGTAATAGTCACTCACAGTGACTCACAGACTGACTGCTGCTGCGAGAGGAAGAAAAAGCAAATCTGATTGAAGTGCAGACATGACTCAGAACATACCAGCTCTGACAATTAGAAAATACCAGTCAAGTCATTTCTGTTGGTTATATGCACAATCGGAAACAACAGAGAGACTACAACACGCAAAACCTAGTGAGCTGACTATGTAGCAGCATAGCCCTTTGGGATTTTTTAGGCATAATTATACTGCTGCCTTGGTCAAATTGTGAAACAGCATTGTATCCTTTGCAGCAAAAACAATCCCATAAATTCACTGCAACATATTTAGTTAAAAAAAAAACACAAAAAAAAACAAACAAACACAGATAGCAGACAAAGTAAGAGAAATGTCAATTATTAACATACATGTTGAAAATTACTACTAAAACACTCAAATCTAAAACAAAATTAAATGTTGTGACTCTGAAGACTGGAGTAGTTGCTGCTTAAAAATTCAGACTATCCATCAAAGGAATAAATTACACTTTAAAATATATTCAAATAGAGAAGATTTATTTTAAAACGGAATAACATTTCAAAAGTTAACTGTTTTTACTGCATTTTTTTTTTATTAAATAAATGCAGCCTTAGTGAGCATAAGAGACTCCTTTCAAAACATTAAGGGTAATAATCTTAGAGACCCCGCACTGTAAACTGCAGTGTACATAATAGACATGCAGTTAATATGTTCCATCTCAATTAGGATGCTGCCTATGTGGGCAGCAGACAGCAAGGTAGATCACTAGGTTTTGGAAAAGAAAAAACAATAAGGTAGTATAATACAGGAGACCTTGAAACCTAAAGAAAAAAAGAATGAGAAGCCATGAAGGTTGCTGGAATTACTCCATGGTATAGTCTGTTGAGCAAAACTATAAATATATAAATTAACACTTTTTTTACTCAGAGAAATTGGAAATATTGAAAAGAAGGGCTGATGATGTGTTGTCTTGTTTTGATATGACTTCCATACAGTTGACACACAAGTGTTGATGCCTTACAGTCCACAAATATATACATATGGGGTGTATATATTTTCACAAGATGAACAACAAGAAGGGACTTCAGTTTTGTATATTATCCCATATACAGGTTTTTTATATTATATCTGATGTGTGTGTTCATTAAAGATTGCATCTATATGATGTTTGATTCTGCCACGGTAGGCATTTTGTCCTATCTGTAGCTTTGAGCATCCAGTGCAGCAGAAATGAGTCCGGAACATTTCTAAGTTGGAAGTCTAGGACCCTCAGATCCAGAAAGGAAGCAAAATGTTCATATTTAATCCTAATGGACAGAGTAAAGGGTCAAAATTGTGGAGGTCTATTGGCTTTGGAAAAGAAGGAGAGAGTGACATATGGAGAGAGGGAACAGTACATACATTGCCTCCATGGGGCGAATGCTTCAGATTATCCTTGGATCTGCACTTTGACTGTATGTGACTGAAGTCCAGCTTCATGTTTAAAATTTGAATCTAGAAAATACAAAGATATGTGGCTCTTTTAATGAAGATGGAAGCACACACACTTGCATGCACACGCACATACAGACAACCGGTATTCGTGCATTGGTGAGACAGATCAGTATTCAAAAACAACCCATAACTCCAACCAAAGATGGACCTGACCCCATTGTCGATGTGCTCACAGCACCTGCAGCCAAAAATCAACCAAGCAATACCCAGTCGATAAAAAGTGAAGCACTGACAAAGCAACAAAGTTGAGCAGAGGTCAACTTTATGCAAATGTGCAGCAACACAATACAACGACTTCCATTGGGCAGTGGAGAGTGTGACGAGTCAGCTGCCTCCTCCCTGATAATCACCGGCACCCCGTCCTAAATCGCCGCCCTTCACCAGGCTCCCGATAGGAGTGGTGTGTGGGAGAGAGGAGGGGCGCTGGACGAGTCAGGGCTGGCGGCGTGTGATGGGGCACACCTGAAGGAAATGGAGCCTCATCACCGCCGCTGTTTAAAAGCCCAACGCGCCTCTCCTCGGGAGACCGGTCTCTTTCCCCGTGCATGCACACTGGTGTCCTCGTGGGTCCAGGAAGGGTGCGTTGAGGGACTCCCGCGCCACCAGAGACGTGAGCTGCCGGACCCGCGGTCCGGTCGAGAACCGCACCCGTCTACACGGCCGTCGGGCCAGGATGCCGGGCCGTCCATCCCCTGCAAGCGCCGCGGCCAGCGAGGAGGATGAAGCCGCTAGAAGAAGCCGCCGCCCCTCGCGCCCCGGACCGAAGAGGGGAGCGCGTGCGGCCGCCGGACTCCGCCCCTTACCTGGACCCTTTCTCCATGAACACTGCCAGACCCCCACGAACCCCGCAGCACGACGAGGACACCAGATTCCCTGTTGTTTTGGACACTGTTCCCCTTTTGGACACTTTATTCCCCCTTGTTTTGGTTTTTCTGTTAAATAAAAACCTCTCCGAGGCCTGACGCCACGCCCACTGTGTCTGTCGTTGGCTCGTCCCGTCACAAGAGAAATGTCTGCCTTCCAGCAACCAGCAGTGTAGAGACGTTGTGATTTGATCACTGTCAGCATGAACACCCCTTAAGGTTTAAACTACAGCTGTACTCATTGTTGACACTCTATCCAACAGTTAGACCCCCATATGCTGCATTAATGCAAATGTGAATCTTTCACTTATTTAATGCTAATTTATGCTGAAAGTTTCTCCTTTAGTGGAAGCATCACACTAAAGGGCTGAATAGATGAATATGTAGGTGGAGGTAATTCCAGATAAACATTACAAATATTTTGAATAAAATTAAAAGCAGAAAACATTAACTAACTAATCCCGAACCTTTAAATGGCAATGTAAGAGAAATGGCATTCTTCTTTAAGGACAGTGAATTCATTTGCATAGTGCAAAAAATAACTAAATAAAAAATACAAATTGGGCCTTCTGATAGAAGACGCTCATCTGACCTAAGAGGTCAAGGAAAATAATTTTTATGAATCAATCTGTATGAAGTATAGTCTATAAAGGCTAACTGTACTACAGTCTATCAGACATCCGAGTCGAGCAATGATATCTGACTGCTGTAGTCGATTTACAGTGAAAGTTTCACACATCATTTGATGCACAATCCATTTAGCTGTTACTGCAGTGGAACAGAAGCCTTCAACAGTGCACTCACTACCAAGCTTTTGTAGTAGCATGCTTTTAACTGGTCTCAGCTGTTTTCTAATTTAATTTATGAGGGAACAGGGACTAGGATCTTGGCTGGTTCAGAAAGCAGGTCAAAGTGAACAACTGTAGTCAATGCTACTGAAATCTCTTGGACACACACCCTCACACACATATCAGTCTACCGAGAGACTACAAACCTGAATGAGGTGCACATAATATCAATGCAGAAGGGCTGATGGAGAACAAAGCACAGATGATGACCCTTCAGGGAGAGAGACAGCTGCAGTGGAGCCAGAGCGAGTGTCTGTGTTTAGTCTCCAGAGATACATGAGTCATGAAAGTTCTCATTCTTCAAGCTTTGACAAATGTGGTAGGTTCAACTTTGAGTTATCAAAAGTGCCATAAAACATACACAAACACACAGAATATGTTAAATGGGTCATATAATGATTAATCCAATTTATCTCAATCTTTTGAGATATTTTGTGTTCATTGTACATGAAAACATACTGTAACATACAGAACTCAAAATTTCCATGAAAAATTCAGAGCTTTTATTGAAACTTAGCTACCAAAACAGCTCGTCTTGAATGTATATTTTAGCAACAATATTTTCAAAGTCTTAAAGGCTCAGCAGGACAAATGAATTTATTTATATGGCTCGGAAAGTTGGAAGTGAAATATGGTCATAAAAAACTACATAAAAAAAAAAAAAGATATGATCTCAGTGGCAATGTTACTCTGCAAGACTCACTAATTGGTGACAAAATAGTTCAGTAAAAGTAACTTATTTCTCTCTCTTTATATTTTAAGATAATACAGTGTGTAATTTTATGACCAGTCAAATAAAATAAAATAATAATTTAAATTACATGTTAACGCCAATGCTTGTTTATTACGACAGACTCTTTATTTTTATTATTTTTTTTTTTTCTGGTTATAAACTAAATTCTTTAAGTATAATTAAAATAATTTAAGTCTTATATACTACATTTTAAGAAATGAGGTATGATATTATGTCAACAGGAATGTCAAAATAGTATTTATTGTATTAAATATCATCATTACATTTATTATGATGAAAAACAGTGGGGGGGGGGTATGATACAACCTCAAAATCACAATCATTCTTAAAATTATGAATTAAATGATAAAGTACACATTATTATTAATTTGTATATCTGTAAAGAAAAAACATTTTAGATGTGATTGAAAGAGAACAGATGCAAATATCTACATAACACAGCAGAGTTGATGTAGCTTTTAGATATTTTTGAATATTAATCTAATGAAGTGTTCTGACATTATTAAACAAACACATGCTTTCCATGTTTTAGGTTTTTCGAGTTTTCAGACTGTCCCTGTCTGCTTCAGTGGTCCTCAGTAGACATATTATGCCATTAAGGCACAGACAAGCACAGCACACTCACCCAGTCTTATTCCTTGGGCAAACACAGACTGGCAGTGGCCGCCACATGCTCGGTCACTCAACCCTGAGAGATTGTGGTTCATGTCACTGTCTCTTAAACCCGTTCTGTGAGTGACTATGCTGGGGAGACACCCGCTGTCATCCAAGGGTGAGGGAGCATTTGGGCCCAGACAGATTCAGGCCGTGGCAGAGGTTATACAACATGCCCCTCCTCAGGGTGTCTTGAGTGCCCTAAAATAAACTCCAATGCCATTTTCACTAGATGATTCATCACTGTAAAGTCTACAGGACTCAAATGCACTAGAAAAACTAACGACAAACTTAAAGTGATAATGATTGAACTGTTTCCTTTTAGTATTTTTAGTCATTACTTACAGGGGGTCACACACAATCTACATTTTTGTTATTGTGCATGTTAAGGTTTTTATTTATTTATTCACACTGTGTATATATATATATATATATATATATATATATATATATATATATATATTATTTATTTTTATTATGACTGTTCTGATGGAAAAAAAAACATTATTAAACATTATTATTAACATTACTAACATTATTTTATCTATTCACTCTTTGACCTTTAGAATTTATTTGACCTTCAGAATTAATTTGGAATGAAATTAGCTTTTCTTTACTAATGTACTTTTAACTTTTAAATTCAACATGAAATCATAGTCTTATACGCTGTATTAAGTAAACATAACTTAATTATATATAAAAAATATTTTGATGAAAAAAACTCCACTAACATTATTAATGGGCTTCACTGGGAGGGGGAAAGACTTTAAAAGTAAGATAAAATAAAAATTGTTAAAAAACTATTTAAAACTATTTTTAAAAATATTCCAACTTTTCCAAATCTAATCATTTCATGACAGAACAAAAAAGTCCAGACCAACATTTTTCTTCATTTAATACTGCTTAACAATTTACTTGTTTAATATTCAGCTGTTTTGTCAAAAGTGAAGGAAAAACTGATCTTCCCCCATTAAAAAAATAACACGCATTCATTTCTCAAGAACCGAAATCTTACACACTGTCTCTAAGACATACACATCACTTAATGTCCTTCTTTATCGTTTCTCATTGCAGTCTCCCATCCCAGTAACATCACAGTCTCCCACTCCGCTGGCTGATTAAATTCTTTTCTCTGCACCGCTGCACTCTGCCACAAGCCAGACATAAATATGTCACTCCAACACGCAGCCTACACCCTGGTCATTATAGCAAGCTTGCATGAAATGACATAAAGACACACGGAGTGTTTACATCACGAGCCTGTCCTCATTGTCCTGGCTGAACTCTGTTCAATCTGGAAAACAAATCTCCAGTAAAGAACAGTATGTCCTAGAAATAAAAACCACCCTGGCGCATATCTGTATGTGCATTTATGTTTGTATAACCCACAACCCCAGGATGCAGTCCAGTTGTTCTACAATCTACTATACAATCCAAAACATTTCCCTAAGAGAGGCAAAAATACTAAACACAGTCACACAAATATTCCATTACTTATTTTTTCAGTACTGGGGCAAAACATGATGGTATCTGATAGTGTTTAAAGTGTTAATAAATTCACATGTTTACATTTAAATACATATTTTTAAACTACAATTCAAAATTTTGGGGTCAGTTAGATTTAAAGGGGTCATATGTTGTGATTTCAGTTTTTCCTTTCTCTTTGGAGTGTTACAAGCTCTTGGTGCATAAAGAAGATCTGTAAAGTTGCAAAGACTAAAGTCTCAAATCCAAAGAGATATTCTTTATCAAAGTTAAGACTCTGCCACGGCCCCCTAAAACGGCTCATTCAAACACGCCCCCAAATGTCTACGTCACTATGTGGAAATATTTGCGTAGTGCTGCCCAAATGTTCACGCAAAGAAAGAAGGCGTGGTTTCAGTAACCACAGCTAGTGTTGAAGCAGCAATGTCAGTGAGATGCTGTGTGTATCTAGGCGAAAGCAAAAGCACTTTATGTGGCCTTCCGAAAGTAGATGCATTTAGGAATCTTTAAGATTACTAACAGAGCAACGCATTTTAGGGACGACAGTTTTGTGAACCTAGGAGAGGAGGTAATTCTGACTTTGCTACAACACTGCCTCTGAATCAGCTACTGTAAGTATTTGCTACTGAATGCTCAAATGCAGAGTTTTGCCAATAGTATCTACATGATCTGTGTGTGTGTGTGTGTGTGTGTGTGTGTGTGTGAGAGAGAGGAAGAGTGAGATGGTCAAACAGTGGAGTCAGCTGTCTTAACCGTCCGTGGCTTGTATACTGCAAACACATAAGAGCTTCATCACTGTGTCTGTCACACAACATTGTTCCCCTTTCAGGCTTGAACTGATGGTAAAACTAAGGATATTATTAACTGTCTTTACATTTATTTTGAAAGATGAAGCTCGCGATGGAAAGGGGCGTTACATTTCCGACGAGTGCTTGCGGTGCTCGGCCAAACACAATGCACTGGGTCAGTTGGCCAATCAGAGCAGACTGCGCTTGTCAGAAGGAGGGACTTTGTAGAAAACGACGCGTTTGAGAGAGGCGGGGCATAGAGGACCTACCCTGTTTTTTGAACATTAAAGCATGTCAACATATTCTATTACACCAAATACACAAAATAATGATCTTTAAAAAAAGCATCATATGACCCCTTTAATGGTTTTGAAAAAAGTCTCTTTTTCACACCTAGGCTGCATTTATTTGATCAAAAATACAGAAAAAGCAGTAATATGGTGAAATATCTTTCAAAATGTAATTTATTCCTGTGATGTTAAAATTTTTGTTGTAACATTGTAAACGTCTTCACTGTCACTTTTGATCAATTTAATGCATCCTTTCTAAATAAACATAAATAATTTATTTAAAAAAAACCTTACTGACCCAAACTTTTGAGCAGTAAAATATAAACAATATAATATAAAATTACATACATAATTTAACATATTGTGATAAATGACACATTTACTGTATATATTGAAACTATATAACTTTAATATATATTTAGGGGTGTCAATTTAATAATTATATATAACAAAAAAATCTGAATTATTTAATTGTATTTAATTGTATCATCTTGCCATATAATTTATTTTTTTTAAATCAACCGATGAAAGATATCGTGAAAGATAAATGTAATGTCATGATTTTGACAAACTAAACTAATGTTTAAAACAAATGAAAAGTGTTCTAGCGATTATCTCTGATTCATTTCAAAATGAAAATGTTGCTATTTAGAATAAATATTTAAATTAATAAAACAAAAATAATGAGGTAAAGTTTTGGAGCATGCTTTGTTTCATGTCATAAGAATAAATTACCTTCCAGTCAGGAAAGAAACAAGTCAATCTAGGACAACTGAACTGGCCTGACAGCTATTATGTGCAGCCATTAGTATGCACACAGTGAATTGATATATGCGGACATAAGGCAATAGTGATGAGTGCGAGACACAGTAAAGCACACTTGAAAGGACAATGTGCCCACAAGGGACAGAATCGACCCTTAAGGTGCATTAAAACAGCAAGAAAGACAGATGGGGAGGGGAAAAGAGAGTGGATAGTTGGCTATTAGCATAAGCTGAGGTTAAATCAGGACGAATCGTGAGCATTTGGATTTACCTGGCCCCCCTTGGGCTGGTACTTGATGTTGTCAATAGAACGGATCTTGGATTTGACGTTCTTGAGGTCAGGCAGTGGCTGGTTAATGACGCGCAACTGTTTGGGTGTAGTCGCCGGGGATTTTGGAGGAGTTCGGATGATGGCCACTTTCTTTTCCTGGGACAGCAGGCTGAGAGATCTGGGGGTGCCCGGTGTGTGGGGGGTACCTGGAGTACGGCAGGAGTAGCTGGGAGGGGTTCCAGGGGTGATGGCAGTGGACCCGGGCGTGCGGGGTGTGGAGGTGCCACTGCGGGCCGAGCGGGACCGAGTAGTCTCTACGGCTTCAGTGAAAACAGAAATGATCAGTTTAAATGTTCAAAATCAGGAAGTGCAACATCAGCAAATGAATGTGAAGATGACTTGTTCACATTTTCTCACAGAAAATATACAGAGGAGACTAAAGTCCATTAGCGAAAATGCTATTATGTTTTTTTTCTAATTTAATCTTTTTTATTTTTTCTAGGTTTTTTTATCAGCATAACAATTTGTTTTTTTTTTAGAAGATATTATTTATTTTATTCAGCCAAGCTGTATGAAATGAATCCTGAAAAAAGCCTCACTGTTTCCACAAAAATATTAAGCAGCACTACTGTTTTCATTATTAATAATAAGAAATGTTTCCTGAGCACCAAATCAGCATATTAGAATGTCTCATGGATGTGATATTTTAAAATACATTTAAACAGAAAATAGTTACTTTAAACTGTAATAATATTCCCAATATTATTGTTTTTATTGTATTTTTGATCAAATTAATCTGGACCTGGTGAGCATAAGAGGCTTCGTTCAAAAACATTTTAAAAAGTACCCCAAGACAAAAAATTTTTAAAATAAAGTATTATATTTAATATTTTGTCTTAAAACAGATTTTTACTTCCTTTATTTATATATATATATATATATATATATATATATATATATATATATATATATATATAATATATAAATTAAGATAAGTAAAAACTGAGTCTTAATATCTTATGCAATGCTCCTTCTCAAGCAAGTGTATCTTGCTTTAAAGATTTTTAGATCTTTTTACTGGAAAACAAGTAAAAGAACACCAGTCATAAGAGCATTAAGAAGTAATTTTTGCACTTCTTGCAGACTTTTGGTCCCCACTGTAGATGATGATGACAATGATAGATATGAAATCATATTACCGATTTTTAAACGTTATAATGCATACAAAAATGTTTAATGGGCTTAAAATGGAACAAACACATAAAGAAAAAGTAATTATACTTACTCACAAGCATAATGGGAAAGGTAAGGTGTAGACAAAAAAGTGAAAATATATGCCCATAAAAAAATATTCACCATTTTTGGATTAGTTAGTTTAGATGTGAGTGGTGAACATTGTGTTCCCAATGCTGTAAGAAAATGTGCAATGGAGGTGAATAATTTTTTATGGCACTGTATTTTTTATGGTGACTGCATCCTTGCACAGGACAGCAAGTGTGAAAGACAAACAGGGTGAAACATTAGGGACTGATACTCTATACCTGTCATGCTATGAGACCTGCCTGTCCTGTGCTGTGCTTTGACTTCAGTACGGAAAGCTACAGGAGCAGGGTGAAGAGAAGGGGTGAGTATATAGTGAGATTGAAAGTGTCCTATAATAGATCCAAATGTGTCTGAAAAGCTTTTAGGAAATGCTTCAGATTCTTCAGGCACGTCACAAAAAGAGTTTAGATTAGTGCTTCTTTCATCAATTTTAGCAGCACATACTGGCTTTTGGTAAAGAATATGTAAATAAAAAACATGCAATATAGATAAAATGTCTTGGATTCATTTGATTGTAGTAAGTTGTGTATAATCAAATCAGCCATACTTAAGTCTGATCAGTGTCAAATATTATTATTATTATATAGGGGTTGTACTTGTATTTAAAAAATAAAGAAGCATATTGCTTATCTGCTGGTTATTTTTACTTATAAGCCACTTAACTCCAATTTTAGAAGCATTATAGATGTCAGGATGTGCATTAAACAACCTGTTAAGTGTCCATTAAATTTCTATAATTCTATCTAGAGACAGAAACAATAAAAAAATACATAGCGATTTTACAGGTACAAGAGAATGCCTCTCACATGTGGGTCTGCGTGGTGCTGTTGACCCAGAGCTGGTAATGGAAGTGGAACTCTCCTCATGATCAGCCATGTGTGGGCGGCGGGTTAGTATGGATGCTGGACGTGGAAGGGACGACCTCTTCTCTGGGCTGCGAGAACCACCATCCTGAGGACAGAGTCATTAATCCTGTTAGAATCATGGTAAACTTAATGGGATAGTTCACCCACAAATAAAAATATACTCTCCCTCATGTCATTATTTTTTCCAAATTCTGTTCTTTGAAACTTCTAGATAAGTTATTACTGTGCAGAAGGAAATAGTTTTTCGAACCATCTCACTCCCTGCTTACCTTTACAGCATATGAATTTAGCAATAGTTTTGGGCCTGCTGAAGAAGGGCGGGGCTCATAAAGACCTGCCTCCACCAACGGGCTCCTTTTATTGGAAGAGCTTGCCGAGTTCGGCCGGGCTGGCAGCAAAGCCTCTGCCCGAATTTTAGAGGTGGGGATCTTTGTTAGTGTTGTGGGATTGGAGGTCTATGATGAGAGGAACACGGACAGATGAGTGATTCATGCACAGTGAAAATGAAACCAAAAAATGATATGAAAATCTGCATGACAGCATGTTTAACCAAATGAAATGAGCAACATATGGCCACACATTTGGGGATACAAGGGCATTTACCAGAGTTTTAACCAGGCATGTTACCACTCAGGAATTAAAAATGAACAAGTTAAAAAAAAAAGAAAATGTGTCTAGTTAATCTAAATGTAGTATTAGTACATGGGCCATTAAACTGCTTGAGGGGGCACAATGTACAGTATCAATTTAAGGTTAAAGGAAATAAGGCAAAAGGTCATGCAAACTTGTAAAACAAACACAAAACAGATATAAGATGGGATGTGCAGGCAATACAAAGAGTGGAAACTAGGGAGGCATCTGAGGTGCAAACATATACAGTATGTATATACTGAATTCTTGGTACCACCAAAAATTATGCTGTAACAAATGACAAAATGTAAAAGAGGACCTTCGGTACGTTTGTGTGTCGTTGTCAATATTATCTATGTGAAATGTTTTTAAGTTAAATTAAAAAATAATAATTGCCACTAAGCCACAATTTGTGTCTTTTGTTATTAATTATTGCTATTATTTTTGAGTACTTGAGCTGATCTCTAATATATAGATTTGATAATCTATTGACAACCTATTGATAACCTAGATTTACACTTGAATTGGGATCATCATATTTGTATGATTTATATCTAACATGATGCTTACAGATGCACGGTCTCTGGAGTGCCTGGCCACACTGAAGGGCAGTCGACCATCTGCAGACACTGCAAAGCGAAAGAGAAGAAGAGAGGCTGAGAATGATTAAGAAATACATACTGTGACCATGACCATGACCACTGAGTTATATGCGCTCCGATGAAAATAAAACCAACTGAACTTTACACACAATCAAATACACTGCAGAAGCAATGTTGTATTCAAAACCAGCCACATGAGCTTGAAATTATAGTCTGAATATTTATTTATATCTGAATATTTTAATTATATTTATTTTACACTCATTTCAGAAAACTGAAATGTGCAATGTGATAGGTATGACTGGTCAAAGATAATCCTGCCTCAAAACTCAAGCCATTTGTTGAGTCAGTGTTGCTGTGTGAGCTGGTCAGATGTCCCAACTAAAGGGCAATGTTCTGAAAGCACCACAAAACCACAGTGTTTAACTTTTCAAGCAAATCAACATAGAAATGGCTTATTTGTAGTTGTCTCTAAATATTAAATTGCAAATTTTGAGGGTAAAGCCAAGGTATTTCTAATTGGTCTATTTAGGATCAAATATGAAACTGACTGTTGAAAGCTCTGTTCTGAAACTACTTGGCACAGAAAAACAGAGAATTTAAAAATGAACTGTATTACATAGGAGGCTGTTCAGTAAAGGCTAATTGGGGCATTGCAGCAATGTATCAGATGTCTACCTTAAATTCAAGCACAATTCCCAGAAAGCTAACATTGGAACTTGATTATGGCACAGTAAGTTCCATTCCTCTAGATTTCTGCACACGGAACTCACTCAAACCACCAGTTGCCTGGCAACCAGTGCAGTTAGTCCCTGAATATTGTATACAACAAAATAGAAATATTACAAAAGGAGAGGAAATAATGATTTCTTGAATAGTGATGCTGCACCTCATAAACTGTCAAACACATTTAAGTTTGAATGACATCCTTTAAAATTAGCCCACAGACCAACACACACACACACACAGACTGATTGGATGCACCATATTTTGACAATATTCAATAAGCAGTGCCACTTTGAAAAGAAAGCTAAATGTAAATAAGCGTAAAAACAGAGAATACATGCAGACAACAAAAAGAAAGGTCAAGCTATAAGAAAATGAAAACATTATAAACAAAAGAATTGAATAATACACCAGTGGGCCTCATTACAAACACTGCATGGACATACAACTTGCATAACTAATACAATCTGCCTTACAAAATACATAAAAAGAAAAACAAATAAAATAGACAAGCATCATTCTTAAAAAAACATGCCAATGCCCATGTTTGCCAGCCACATTGCAAAACAGCTTCTTGTGACAGAGATCACCTGTGGGTTTCCGCTTAACACATGGGTGATGTTGGGTAGGTCTAGGGTGCCTTACGGTAGACTTTAAAACACTCTTCCGGGAAGGAGAGTACGTCTGAATATCAGATTTTTTTGTGAGCTCAGCCTTCTTAATCACAGCTACAAGAGGGAGACACAGAATCAAGGACAGGCACAGCAGCAATACAATTCAGGACAACAGGGGATACAGTCACTGACCTTATCAATGAACAAATAATGTTTTACTAAAAGACTAATTTAACATAGATGTAATGAAAAAAAGTTGGCTGAAGCATGAAAATTGCACTGAGATTTAATTGAACCCAGGAGGAAAATTCAGAATAATGTAACTAAAATTGAATGTACTTTGCATGGACACTCTCTGCTGCCTCAAATAAATAATAAATAAATAAAATGATAAAATAATAATAAATTATGTAATACAAAGTTTTAATTTTAATAAATACAAAGTTTTAGATTTGATGCATGACATCTCAAAATGGAAATAAACATTTAAACATAAATATTTAAACATTTAATTTGCTGAAAAACATTTGAAGGGCTATATGGAAATTATATAATGGAAAAAAAATACAGAATATGCAAAGAAAATGAACATATAAAACCAAACAAAATGTTACTTCCAGCAACAAAAACCTTTTTTCTTCTTCATCTCATCCTTTTGGATGGGTACTGGCTCCTTGCGAACAGGTTTGCGTTCAGGGGTGGTGATTCGTCCTTTGACCCTGCCACCTTTAGCCCTCTGTTTCGCTGATTTCTCTACGTGTGGTTTCTTGACAGGGCTCATCATTCTGGGTAGAGGCTCAATTTTCTCTGTGGCCATGCTCTTATCATCATCTACAGAGTACATGGGGTAAAACAGGCAAGCTACTCTTATATCAGGATGCAAACATACATTTAATCTGACTTTACTGCAAGCCAACTAATCTACAACTGTTTTAACTTGCCTAAAAAGACAGGAAACAAATTAAGCTGAAAGGTTTTGTCATTTGCTGAGCAAATTTCATGCAAAACAGATATTAAAATCACACCTTGAGTATCCATCCAGGAGCTGTCTAAGATGGAGTCATCCATGGTAGTTTCATCTTTGTAGTCATCATAGCTTTGAGTTGGGGCCTCACTCTCTGGTACTTCTATCTCTTTAGCTGGATATACAGGAGGCTCGACAGGTTCTGGAACATCTACAACTTCCTCCAAACTGGGAGCCTCCATCTCTACTTCCTGTGCCATTTCCACAGCCTCCTCCTCCTCCTCTTGGAGGAGCTGTGGATGTTGCTCCTCAGAGGGAGCTGAGAACCGTACACTGTGTCCAGAGACTTCACTCTCATCAATGGTCTGCACTACCGTAATAAAATCATCTTCCACTGTTACTATTGACTCAATCGCAGCTCTAGGCTCAACAGTGTCTTCTGCAGCCTTGGCCCCTTCCAAGACTTCATCGTCTTCCCCTTCTTCTTTCTCAGCCACTTTTTCCTTCTTGTTTTCATCTACATCCTCATCTGGTTCAGTTTTATCTACCACCGGCTTCTCTTCAACATTAAGTGCTGGTTTTGGTTCTGGCATGATCTCATCAGGCTCCTCAGCAAACTCTACCTCTTCCTCTACTTCTTGAGTCACTGTGGTGTCAAGAGGAGCCTCGTCTGTCTTTAAAGGAGCTGGCTGAGGTTTCTCCTCAGCAACTTTCTCGTTGAGGGGCTGCACTGAGTCTTTCTGCTTTACCTCCTGCACAGAAGGTCTCTCCTCTCTAAAATATTTCTCAAAAGACCCAACAGGAGATAGTCTATTAGGATCTGTTTTAAGAGCCTCCTTCTCACCTGGTGATCTAGGTTTTTCAGTGTCACCAACATGCATTTTCTCCTCGTCAGTAGCACTTTCTACAGAAGATGCTGGGGATGGTCTGATGGGCCGAGCAATTCTGTCCTTTGCAGCTCCAGTGAGCTGGTAGACATCCTCTGCATCCACCTCTTCATAAGCTTCCTGATGTACAAGGTCTGGTTTATTCTTCACCTTCTCCCTGAGTTCCTGGAGCTCCCTTTCCTCCTCTACACTCAAAGGTCGGTCCTCCATCTCCAATTTGCGAATTTGCCTCTCATAGTCAGCTATTTCAGCTTCGGTTTCAGCTGCAAGTTTGGAATCTGCATCAAGATCAGGCTTTGCTTCATCAAGAGTAACTGTCACCTTTGGTGTGATAAAGGTTTCAGCTTGTTTGTCTAGCTGTCCTTTCTCATTATCAGGTAAAGTTGGACTCTTGGTTTCTTCCAAAGGTTCAGTCTTCAAATGATCAGACTCTTCTTGATTGGTCTCTCCAGAAGTTTTTTCAGAAGGTGCGCTTTCGATTTTAATGGAATCTTCATTCCTTGGCTTTTCTTCTTCTGGTTTTGCCTGTGGTGTAACAACCTCTGTTGCTCTCAGATCTTCAGTCAATAGACCCTCCTGTTGTCCAAATGCAACAAGACCAGTTTCCTTCTCCTCTGATATCACAGTTTTAAATATTTGAGAAGAAGCATCCATTGGGCTGTGCACATCCGCAGGCGATGGCATGGGACCAGAGTATTCACTAAAGACACAATATCCTTGCTCCTCCAACTGCATTTCTCTCTTTGTAGCCATCTGGCCCTGGTCACCTTTGAACAAATGTGCAAAAGAATCACTTACTAGAGAAGACATGTCCATTGGGACGGACTTCCTCCTCATAATCTCTGAGTCTGTGTTGTCAGACGTCAACCTTGATGGGGCACCTGCCAAATCCAGCATTTCAGGTAGGTCTGGGGCCATGACGGTGCCGTTCTTGTAACAGCTCTTAGCTTGGACAGGTGATTCTGGAGACTCCGTCTGTGGACTTGTGTTTACATCAGTGACTGTTGTCTGGGGAGGTGAAAATGATGGAGTTGTGACAGAGGCAGTTGTCTCCAGAATCAGTGGTGGAAACTGAGGAAGCTTCTCTACAGAGGGAGTGGTGACAGGAAGGTAATCAGCAGATTCATCAAGGCTCCCACTAGTATGAGACATGATGTCAGTGGCTAACGGAGAGAAGTTTCTTGGACGTCCTTGGGCATCACCATGATCCATTGCCCCAATGGTGATATTTAAAGAGTAACTTCGTTGCTCTAGAGACAGTTTTCCAGGAGACAGTCTGCAGTCATCTCTTGTGTCTACAGTTGAAGTGGTATGTAATGTGTCTGCATTACTTTTTGGAAGATCTGGTTGGACTTCCAAAGAGTGTTCTTGAGCCAAGGTGCTGTAGCTGATTTCAGGAAGTGGTAGGTTACCAATAGAGTCCTTTTGTTCTTCTGATGTAGTACTCAGCTCATAATACCCCTCTCCTTGAGACCTGGAGGCATCTGTCTTAACTGTAGTGGTCTCAAAATAAGCAGACATGCCAGATTTGTCCTTCATGTCCCCCTCTGTTGTTATTTCCAATTGTTTGTCTTGAATCTGCCCTGGTTTGACCTCATGGATATTGCTTGAGTCACACGTTTCGGTTGATGGCTGTTTCACAGCACCGCTTTGTCCATCAGGCTTTTCAGTTGGAGCCTCGCAAGGTTCTTTGGCAAGACCCTGGTAACTTGGAGGGTCTTCAAAATCCTCCATGGGGCATGTTCGAGCAAAGGGGCTTTCCGGCATATCTGTGTCTCTGGCAAGGCTCTGGTAAGATGGGAGATCATCATCTGGATCCATTGCAGATTCAGTGAAGTCCATGCCAATGGGATCTGTCCTCTCACTGTCTAGTCGCTCTGCTTCCATCTTCACAGCTGAAAGCAAATCTCAAGTAGTCTGCATTGTATTGTATTATTAATAATTCAAAGCACAATACGTTTGCCAGGCCAACCACCACACAGACAGGCAAAGCTCTTGGTCAAAAGAACTTCCACTTTCAAATAGCAGTAGCCGATGAGACACACATACCAATTCAGTGATGGAGTGATGGCATGGATATGACAGGACCAGCATGCAGACCCAGAACATTTAATGGCGCGTGGATGAGGTCCAGAAAATGAGGATGAAATATCCAAGGAGGTGGTCCGAACACGATACTGACATCAGTACACCAGCAGTAAGATGGAATAGCTCATCTAAAAACTTCTGCCAAATGCATATTCAGAGATTATGGAAAATGCATAGTGGATCTGATTTTTATTTTCATATAATCAAATATTACACTTATACATGTGGCTATAACTGTCTTAAATTGCCACTGAAATAATACAGAATCTTAATTATTCAAAATTGTTCTGCATTTCACATAATAAAGATAATTTAAAAAAAACACTTATGTAAACCATGTGAAATGACAATGCTTTGAAAATAAGGAAAAAATGAAATACAATTTAAATGAAATCAACAAGCTTAGCTTTTCAAATGCCTTTGAAAATAAAGCATAACAAAATATCACAATTTCACAAAAACAGAGGATTCTCATAGAATCCCACCTGTTAAAACACAGGTGTTTTGTTGGAGCATGCATCAAAAATCACCCACAAACTGGCAATGTAGCTGGCAAATAAAAATTAACTGAGCAATGGACAACAATATATGGAGGAGGTCGACCTGGCAGCAATAGCATCAACAGAGAAACAAGCTGTAAAGTTCAGAAAAAGCTTAATCAGATAGCTAGCAGATAGCAGTTGCTCTGGGAAAAGCATTTAAGAAATTAAGAAAGACAATGACAGACAGACACACAGCTCGGGCCACAGAAGCTGGTCACCATCAAGCCTGTGTTGCCTTGCAGCATCAGCAGATAGAGGAGATATTTGAGCCATCCACCCACATTCCCCTTGAAAGCTTTCCCGATGGTTTCGCTTTGCTTTTTTTTTTTTTTTTTGTGAAGCGAGAGAGAAACATGCAGGTTGTGAGAAGGATGGACACACCTTCTGCAGGGCTTTCTTGCCCCCCTGCCTCCTCAGCTTCCCCATTAGGGGCCTCGTTGGCAACAGTAGCTGCCTGTGTGTGAACCTCAGCCTGCAGGCCGGGCAGAGCCTGGGCCTCGCCTATGACCTCTGCCCGCTCTAGGAGCTCAGTTGGAGGTTCCTGCTCAGGCTCCTCCCCACTCCACTGCTCCTCTTCCTCCTCTTCCTCTAGAGCTGCTGCTGTTGCTGCGGCTTCTGAATTCTCCTCCTCTTCCTCCTCCGCAGCTGAGAGACTCTCTATAGTCTCCTCCCATAGAGAGGGAGACAAGTGGAAACATCAAGACTATAGACAACACAGACTTGGATTATTTGGGAATAAAAAAGGTGGGACACTTTCAGCTCTGTCATTTATGAGGACATATCCAATGGCGTTTATGTCTTTAGTAGAATGTATTTGTGAAGTTTTCTCTGACCTTGAGTATTTGAAGTGGTGTTAAATAAAGGTGAATAAGTAAGATGTTCATACATTTTAAACAAGATTCTCATTAAAGCATAAGCTGTTCTTCCTCAATATACCTACTTTATCAAACCTACATTTTAAGTAATGTATCTGACTAAAAAACAATCAATTTTGATCACTATTTTGCTCTGTGATATGCATCAGTTGATTTTCATTTGGCTTTGTTTGGAATTGAGGAACAGAGGAACAAAAAGAGACAAAATACTGGCCATATTGTATCTAAAATTAAACTGCCACCTACGTCCAATAACCTCATGCTGATTTTCAATAGAAAACCGATCTTGCTTCTGTGATATTGCTTAAATCAGTTTTTCAGACAATCAGCAATGGTAGTTTCCTATTTCCCTATTCCCTATTTAAAAAAAAAAAAAAAAAAAAAAAAAACTCCAGAGAAACAGATTATTCATTTCCAAATATGTACTTCTCAGTTACATTATTAATGGTTATTTTAAAAGTTTATGACAAATACTCTATATCAGCTCCTTCATTTGTTCAATTTTATTTCTTGAACATGAAAATATGACTTGCACACAACACACTTGCACACAATTCTGTGTGAATACGCATTGTCTCTGCTAACAGAGACTGAACTAAATGCACAATGACATAATAATGCTGGTCAGGGAGTTATTGAAATGTCAGAATGAATGTGAAACCAGGGATGCAGAATTCTTGCTCAGAACAAAGCTTATGATGTTGTTCATTCTCAGAGAGAGAGAGAGAGAGAGAGAGAGAGAGAGAGAGAGAGAGAGAGAGAGAGAGAGAGAGAGAGAGAGAGAGAAGGAACAGCAACAGTCTCTGCTGGGAGCCAGGCTAGATGTGGAGAAGAGCAGACCACACCAGGCCATATCTCAGCAGGATGCTGCAGTGGAACGAGGGATGAGAGAAGAGAGAAAAGGGGAGAGGAGGACAAATTGGTAGCAAACTCAGTGTTGATGTTTTTAGCGATTTAATGATTCTACTTCTACTTAATGATCCTATTAATGGATTATTCTGGTACTTTTAAGGAAGCAACACAACATACTTTTAAAACTAAAAATATTAATAAAATAAAATAAAATAATAAAATAAACCAAAATATTAGATGAAAAACAAAAGAAAATTAGACATGTTGGCTTTGCAACTATTTGAAATACAATAAATTAAAATTTAAGTACTAAAATTACTAAAATACAAAATGTTTAAAATAAATTAAATCTAAATATAATTTTTTTAAAAACAAATGAATAAAACTAACCAAAGTATGTAACAAAACTAAAATTAATAAAAAAAAAAACTAATTCAAAATATGATTAAATACTATAATAGTATATATATAATACAAAAAAAAAAAAAAAAAAAAAAAACATTTCTTTAAGTACGTTTTCATATTAGTCATCAATATCACAAGCAATGATCATATATAACTCATTAACAATTTTCAGTCAATTTCAAATTGGACATAAATGAGAGTTTTTCAATGATTCATTAAAAAGGCCTGCTTCAATCATTCAATTCAATCATGAATTGTACTGCAACAGATTGCAACATAGAGTGTGTTGTCAGTTCATTGTCTTATCTCATTTTGCACATTATCTTTCTCATCACATTCAATTCAGATTGCAAGCTCACAGCTTAGCTTAAATGAAGCAATGAAGATGTTCAGAAAACAAAAAAAAAGCTGATTTGGTTCCAGTATTTTCTTAGTTCTTGTTCCCCAACCCTAGTTCAACTGGAAACACAACCCACAGTGCAAACAATCATTTTGGTGCTAAAAGTGATTAACCTTTCTTCACCGATGTAATAAGGTCAGAGATGCTTGTGTGTGTGTATGGGCCACCATGTGAAGAGCTGAAAGTCTAACTGTGATCTACAGCATGTGTACATCAGCAGGTTGGAGAAATGTAAGGGGCCTGTTGAGATGCATGAGCACGTTTTGGGCCTGATGAGGCACAATCAAAAATATATAATGGACAGACTTAACATACGGGCAGACAGATGCAGAGACAAGAAGACGGCAAACAGGCAAAGTAGAAAATGTGCACAGCATGCACAAATGTCCTGCTGATGCTGCAAGTCATTTGGATTTAATTTTCAGAGTCAGTGATTTTCCTTCTTAAACTGAGCACCTCGTAGCAGCAGAGATTTTGTCTAAATGCAGGCTTGTGCCTGTTTACTGCACGGCATAAAGTTGCACAAAATCCAGATGACTTGCAATGAACAAGGTACAAAAACAGACACCACCCCCACAAGACACGCTTCGGTCAGAGTGGGCACGACACAACAGAGACAAAAAGACACGAAGAGGCAGATCAGAGAGAGAGAGAGAGAGAGAAAGTGTGAGAGAGAGAGAGGTGTTGATGCTGAGCCAAAGAAAGAAGTGGAAGGAAAGAGATAGAAAAAGGAGGAGGAGGGGAGGAGAGAATGGCAGAGAGGAACCATGCGAGGTTCACCTTCAATCTGTCTAAACGCGGCGGCCTGCCCTGGGGGGCGAGAGCCAGAGCGCGTCCACTCTGGGCTGAATAAAGGGTGCTCATAGTATTCCTCGTCAGAGTGGTAGGGGTCATCCTCAGGCACAGACACTGAGATGGAGGGGGCGAGGAACTTGCACCTCTCGCGAGAATTTTGGAAGAAGCGGAGAGGACCTGCTTCCTCCTCATCCCCTACATCTACAAATAGACAAAAGGAAAAGAACTGCAGGGAAATCTGGAGAAAGAGACAGAGACAGAGACAGAGACAGAGAGGAAAAGGAAGGAAGCTAGATAGGGTGGAGCAAGTAAGAGAAGAGAGTAAAAAAGGAGGTGAATCAGAATAAGTTAAAATTGAGAAAGGAAGGGAGGAGATAAAGAAAGAGCCAGAGAGAGAGAGAATAAAGAGCTAAAAAGTCAGGTGGAGAGAAATAAAACAATATAGGAGTATGTGTACGAAAAAGAGAAAGACACACCGAACACAAACACTGTGTCGAGAAACACAAGGTGTGACTGTAGTGGTGCTATGCCATAACCAGATTCTGAACATCTTGGATAAATTTTTATAGGTTTGTCTTATGTGAGGAAGGTCTAAAGCAGATGAAACTGCATCAGTATTGAGTGTCTGCTTAAAGTTAACATGAATCGACATTCACAAGCCATTTTACTTCTGTAACATGAAATATTTATGAGCGAAACACTAATAAAAAATATTAGAGATGCACAGATTTACAAATTCTGGCTGATATCAGTAGGACGATAATTATTTTCATCTTTTAAACAATAACTGATAATTGGTTGATATTAAAATTCCATATATTGCATAAAAAAATGGAAAATAAAACACATCAGAAATAACATGAATAGTATTCAATTCAAATAATTTTGTTAAATTTACTTTAGTTTTTAATGCTGATACAGATTAAACATTTAATAAATACAAGCAATACAATAAATGTAATACTAATATTATAAAGACTGTAATATAATTTAAAAAAAAAAGTGTATATACATAACACTATAAGGATTATTTGTCTCTAATCAATTGATTAATTGTACTTGATAAAAATGTTAAAAAGTTTTTCTGGGTCCATTAAATACATTTAATACAATTTTAATGTCACAAGTGAATTTAATTTTAACTTTAAATTAACCTTATATGACAGCAAAGGTAAAACACCTAAATATAAAAATAGGTGGAAATTAACATATACAAATAAACATTCAATCATTGCCATTATAAATCTAATATGAACCCATACCCATAAATAAAAAAGAAGAAAAATATAATAAAATCAACAAATAACTGATGGTGAAAATATATTGGTTAAGATTGTTTACAGAAATAGTGTCAATTTTGATTTCATGTTGACTTTAAGTAGGCGCTTAATGACTGGCGTAGCTCCTCCTGAAGGCTGTTAGTGATTGTGTTAATGACATTAATGTTTAGTTTAGTAGCTTCAGAGAGTGATCTGAGCATGGCATTGACCTACCACAGGCAGTACAGACAGACACAGTCAAAATGACGAACGAGCACAAGCCCACAACATCAACAGCACCTACGATACAACATGCAAAACTATAGACAGGGACGCACAGAGGAACTGAGAGAGATTTGGAGCAATAAACAGATCTGGTTTTGGAGAGAGGATGAGCAGGCAACCTGAATGCCACACAGTTTCAGCAACAGCCTGGAAACATCAGCTGCAGGTGAGACAGCACAGCATTCAGTTCAAGGTTTAAGGCTTTCATGCAGGGCGGGGTCAAAATCCATGGTAGGGCGGGTATAAGGAGGGCTTGAGTTTGATTGCTTAGGAGCACTGGTCACTTTGGCGTGAGTTTTTGATCAAGACAAGCTCCCGAAGTTAGCAATGATGAAGATGAGGCCATGTTTAAGAGCTGGAGATGCTGGATGAGGAAGAGGAGGTTGACTTGAATGATGTCAACAAAGGAGGCAAAGTTGATCCTGCAAACACAACTCCATCAATCTTTGGACCAGCCCCACAGATCAGCAGAGCGTGGACATCAGTAGGGCACTGTGAGAGGGGTGAAATCAGCCTGGAAGGGCTGGGACTAGCAAGTGTCCCCAAATAGAACACCCTCATTCAAGCCAGGGTCAGAGAGTGACTGTAATACTCATGGAAAAAAAGGTGTTCAAGTTCTTTCAGTTTGTTTCTCACCTCACCTCTCTCCATACACACATGAAGCATGACCCTACCTTGATCCAAAGGCCCAAAATGCTCTGCTGCTGGGGACGGAGGAGGTGAGGGTGGCAGGTTTGCAGAGTCCTCCACTAGAAACAAACAGAAGAAAAGAAGAAGAGATCAAGGCAATGTTCAAGACCAACACATCTACAGTTGGGCGTCCCATTATGGGTCTGTTCCAAAACCTAGTGAATTGCCTATGGAACAAGAATGTTATCATAGGAGGTTTGAAGTAAAGTTCTAAGGTTCTTCATATTCTAAGACAATGGTGCATGTATCCTTCATGAAGAAGGCAGTCTCAGTAAAGAAAATCTTTCCAAGATGGCAGACAAAGCAAGAGAAATATTGCTTATAACTAAACTAAACTAAACAATAATACTAAAAAGTACAGAAAAAATGTTTTTATCTGATTAAAAACATGATTTTCCTCCCAATATTTATGTGCAATGTATTAAATTGCTTACTAGACTATCATATCATGAGCTTACTGACAACAAATTCCATAAAAAATTAATTGTGAGTCAAATCTAAAAATAGATTCATGAAGGAAAATGCAATTAGCTTGTATTCCAAATAGGTCACAATCTTTTCCGATCATTTTGCATATATACACTACCATTCAAAAGTTTGGGATCTGTTTTTTTTATATATACTTTTATTCAATTAGGACACATTAAATTGCTCAAAAGTCACAGTAAAAATATTGATAATATTGCAAAATATTTATATTTTAAATAAATGCTAAATGCTTCACAGTTTCCATAAAAGTATTAAGCAGCACAATATAATAAAAAATCAAAAAAACAAATAAACGTTTCTGGGACACCAATTCAGCATATTAGAATGATTTCTGAAGGATCATGTGGCACTGAAGACTGGAGCAATGGCTGATGAGAAATGGCCCCAAACTTTAAAAGTGTATTGTACATATAGTAAGCGAGAAAACTCACTAAGTTTTGGAAGAGAACCTACAAATTTGAGGTTGTTCTGTTCTGACCTTTTAATGTTCACTATAGTAAAGAACAGACAAGCAATGATGATGAAAAATAGAGAGAACAAGATCAGGAAATGCAAGCCAGCTCAGAAGTGACATTTTCTTAATCTTAAGCATGCAAAATTTCTGTAAATGCCACACAAGAAAAAGAAACCTCGTGAAACCCAGTGGGCATGTTTTAACAAGGAAAAATAGACTCATGAACGGATAAAATTGTTTCATAAAATGCAATTAGCTTGTTTTAGCTTATAAAGTGACTCCAAGGTGCAAGCAGTTTAATAACAAAAGATTTTAATGTAACACCCCCATCCCCCCAGTGTGAGAGTTACAGTATTTCTAAGGATATGCTGAGCAGAGAGGAGTCTGGGCTCAGGATTGGTATGCTGAAAGCTTTGCTATCTCTAATCCTTTGAGCTCTTCTGACAGACCGACTCAACATCAAGTGTGTTAGTGCAGAAATCATTATCTAATTTTGCTAACTAATTCCGGCACAGCAAGTGGAAACTTGAAGCTATAGATTTTATTTCATTTTTCCTTTTCTTTTGAAGTCTGACAATGAAGCATCTGAACATTTTGGACTGAATTTGTGACATAAAAAAAGGATAACTGCGAATTAGCAAAACTGTAAATGATCTAAGTTCATGTGTGCCATTATAAGCAATGCATTTGTACTAATTTAGCTTTCTAAAAGAAGTGAACAATTTTGCATTATCACATAAAGTACTACAATAAGTTTACATAAATTCATAACCTAATGTCACCAGCATACTGCACAGTCCTCAGAAAGTCAGTCAAAACACAGAGACTGATGTAACAGTAGCAACACATGCTCACAAATGAACTTTGAAAATCAAGAAAGCTCAGACAAAACCACATAACAAAAGACATGCAGCATGACCACAGAAACCAGACAAAAAAAAGTCCACCACTTTTTCCACAATACCAGGCAGCCGTAGAGGACAGAGAGGGCTAAGGGCTCATCCTAATGCTGACCCTCTCTACTCTCTCTGCACACACACAAACACAAACACACAGAGCCAGGGGCTGGTGGGTATAGAAATCAAGCAGAGAGAAGCTGGAACAAGCCAGCTGTCAGGGCAGATACGCCATTATGAAGGAAAAGATCTACAGTTTTGATCATTTTGCACACAGAACGAGGAGCAGACACACAGAACAACTATGATGATCACATGCAGGGATAGGAAAGCAAAAATAAAACATATTTGAGTACTGTCCTTCCATGTTGTGTTTGACAACCATGAAAATATATAAACATTCAAAGGAACAGATCACCTGAAAAAGAAAAAGAACTGAAAATCTTGACATCTGCACTAGCTCTCATTGGTGTGAGAGAAGTAGTGATGTCTGATTTGAATTATTTCAATATCTAGCTATTTCTAATAAATTAGTTGATACAGTTAACAAAACCGGTCTGAATGATTCATTCACAAATCCGAATGATCCATATCTCAAGTTCAACTCACTGACTCCACAGTTAATAACTTATGTTTTGGTATGTTCATGACACAAAGCTATTGGATGGTCTTAGAATTCTTGCGATGTAATGCACAAGACACCTGGACTACTTTTCTTATACTTTTATGGTGCCTTTGAATCCTTTTTTAAAATTTATAAGCAACAGTTGTCAATAACTGTAAAAGTACACTACCGTTCAAAAGCTTTCTATTTTAATATATTTTAAAATGTAATTTATTCCTGTAATGCAAAGCTGAGTTTTCAGCATCATTACTCTAGTCTTCAGTGTCACATGATCCTTCAGAAATTTTTCTAATATGCTGATTTGGTGCTCAAGAAATATATAGTTTTTGAATAGTAAGTCCAAAAGAACAGCATTTATTTGAAATGGAAATCTTTTGTAACATTATAAATGTCTTTTCTGTCACTTTTGATCAATTGAATGAATCTTTAAATAAAAGTATTCATTTCGTAAACATTTTACTGACTCCAGACTTTTGAATGGTAGTGTACATAAATGAGGGGAACCGTACATTATTCAGATCTCTCCTTTTATGTTCCAAGAAAAAAATAAATTAGCAAAGAGTATTTTTAGTATTAATTTAAAATCATTAAACAGTGACAACTTTCATTTTTAGGTGAACTATAAATTACCGGTTCAAAATAAATCGCAAAGACCCAGGATTATGTGATTATAAACTGTAAAAATGTTTGTGACTAATCTCCGTAGACTTTACGTAATACTTTGCTCCTTCTGGAAAAGCCTTTGAGTAGGGAGTCAGGAAAAAAGAAAATGTTCCCAATTCCTTCCATTTTTATCTTCTGTTCTCTGCAAAGTCCTTTAAGAGCAAGCCTGAGTGTGGCCAACCTCCAGTATCCCAAGATGCTCTCCTGCAGGCCTACCTGATGGCAGCCTGACAGCAGTGTCCGGATGCAGCTCCTGCTCTCCCTTCAGTACTGCTACTGCTTCAGCCGTAACCTCCTGCACGATCCGCGCTGATACTTGCTCTGTGCGGCACATACACATACACAAATACATCAACACGCCCACATGAGCATGTGCAAAGGCAAATATTCACACATACTTTCTAAATCAATCCAGAGAAGTTTTCTTCACTTCTTTCATTATAATAAACCAATCAAATAATCCATGCAGTCCTCACAAAAGGCTGCAAAGAACTCTGAGCCAATGAGAATGAGACTGTATTACATTGTCAGCTATAAGACAGCTGTGCACACATATGGTGGCCCACACACTGTCACACACACACAATTAAAGTATTTTTTGGTGTTAATAATAAATATCAAATGGTTTGAAACTATATTAATAAGGTCAATCTCAGAGGCTTCCATAAACAAACACAGAGCACAAGCAACTCTCAAAGTATCATGTCTACCCTTACACTACCATTTAAAAGTTTAGGGTTGGTTCATTTTTTAATGTTTTTAAAAAGTCTCTTATGCTCACCAAGGCTGCATTTATTTGATCACAAATAAAGTAAAATAGTATTCTATAACAAAGTATATAATACTGTGAAATATTATTACACTTAAAATAGATGTTTTCTATTTTAATATATTTTCAAATGTAATTAATTCCTGTGATGAAATGCTGAATTTTCAGCAGCCATTAGTCTAGTCTTCAGTAACACATGATCCTTCAGAAAACATTTTACTATGCTGATTTTGCACTCAACCTTTCTTATTATCAATGTTGAAAACAGTTGTGCTGCTTAACAATTGTGTGAAGCTGTAATGGATTTTTTCAGGTTTGTTAAATTATTTTTAGAAAGTTGAAAAACAGCATTTATTTGAAATAGAAATCGTCTCAGGTTACACATGTAACCATGGAATGAGATGCTGTGTCTTCTTGTGGACACATTGGGGAATGCCACCAGCAGGACCGGTGTCTGAAGCATGTGTGAAAAAACTCTGATTCTATTGGTCCACGTAGCTCGTGACATCATGGATGGGCGCCCGACAGTATAAAAGGGCACCTGCTGAATATATCACCAACTTAGCTGTCTGAAGGAGACGTGAAACAGGCAGTCCGAAGGCATGGTGAGGGGGATGCAGTGTCTCGTTCCCTCTTGGGGAACCATGGTTACATGCGTAACCTGAGACGTTCCCCTTCTAGGGAACCTGCGCTGCGTCCTCTTGTGGACACACTAAGGAATGAAATGGCAACTATTTCATGCTGAGGCATATGCCTGACCATCTGGTGAGGATTTCCAAGGAAGTGACAGACATCCACCTAACCTTTCCTGAGAAAGGGGCCAAGCCACTGACGGCCTGGGCCGCTCAAATAACTGGGGAAGCCAGCCTCAGATAAAGAGAGGAAGGGCAACCACCATCAAGTTAAGAACACAGCTATCCTCAGACAGCTATGCTATGTGAGTGACACTAGACCGAATAGATAAGACCTCTAAATGGGAGCTCACAGAGAAATTACTTAAAGGCCCAGGTAGGGGAGTAGCCACTGAGCTAGGAAACAGCTATCCTTTAAATAGCTATTTTCAAAGGCTCGTAAACCAAACATGTTGGTATAAGCTACAGGGCTAGCCTCAGATAGCAATCTAGTAAAACCCTCCCACAAAACTACCCAGACCACAGAGAGTGGGCTATCTGCTTACAACCCTAACAGGGGAGATAGCACTGTCTAGGCAGAGGCTAGTGAAAAAAGAAAAAAGATTGTCCTGAGACTGCTACTTAAAAACCCTAAGTAGGGGAGCAATCACCAAGATAGCCATGTTCTAAGGAAGGGGCTGCTAGAAAAGGGGTCCCACTGAAATTGCCCAGACCACCAGCAGAGGGTTGTCAGCTTAAAAACCCCACAGGGGAGACAGCACTGTCTAGGCAAGGGCTCAAGGAGACCACTACTTAAAAACCCTTATAAGGGGAGCAAACACCAGGCTAGCACATACAGCAGCTACTGTACCCTCTGATAGCCATGTTAGAGACTCACTGCAATAGCAAGCTAAAAACACAGGTAACCTCAAATAGCTGTATTTAAAGCCGCAAGTCCTGCCATAGCCATGGCTGAAGTATAACCACCTTCAGATGGCTATACTAAGCAGGTCCCTAATCAGTGTCAAGCCGCCTTTCCACTATCTCAGACGAACGACAAGCGACAGACCGGAAGTCATTAATTTCGAATGGAGAGTAGTGCAGGAGCTGCGTGGAGTTCCGATCATATGCGTATGTGGAAAATTCGGATCTGATTTGAGCTTCGGATGTGTTAAAATATTTGAACTTCTGCGGCTAGACCATATGTGACTGGCCAACTGGATGCAGTGTATTCTATTAAAAACTATGAGCGTAAGGATAGAATTACCAATATTATGTTAACTTTAACATTATTCTTTAAACACATTTTCTTTAAAATGGTGCTTTAGAATAATTATGGCAGAAATAATTATTTTATAATTATTAAATCATTATTTATGTTGATTAGCCCCATAAAACCTACAAAGTTTTTATTTTGGGGGTCATTTGATTTGTGGCGATGCATTCCTACATTAATTATATTCATTAAAATTATTCTTTTTACCATGGTGAATATGCCGTGGTAACGGTTGCTGCATGACCAGTTTGAAAGTTTCTCCACTAGGGTCGTGTCCGAATGTCGTGTGCAGTGGAAAGGCAACTTTAGTCCCTAAGAGGCCAGCAAACCACCATTGTTATTGATCAAAAGCTCACATGAGGGAGATCCAGACCAGCAGTATATGATTCGCTAAAGAGCGAACACGTAAAACATCATTAGTCCTTACATCAGAGCCTGATGTAAGCAAGCAGTGGCCATAACACTAAAAGGGGGAATAGAGAGGGTAGGTTTCCACTGCCGACTCCTGGAGGGAGGAGGGATGCGATTAGCAACACTAGACTTTTGGTCTTGTCTATGAGCCTCAGCTTCAGACAGACCATCCCCCTTATAGGAAGATCAGGAGCGGCAAGGAATGAACTTCCTGAAAGCAGCTGAACCTGTCCACAACCACCTCAAGTGCCAAAAAGCCCGGCAGGTAAAAGTGGAGTATCAAGAAGAAAGTCTTTTTCTTTCTTAGTAGACACTTAGTAGCATGATCCATCCCTTCCATCATTTCCCCGTATGCGTGGCTGGGAGTGGTGGATGACGATTCAGTGCTCACATTGTCATCATCATCACCAACCACATCTACCTCTTCATTATCATCATGACAAGAACCCAACAGAATGCTTTTGGGATCAGATGACTCTAGAGAAATAGTGTCTGGATCCTGAGTCGCACTCAAGCTCATGGCCAGAGTTTATGATAGATCCTTACCTTTCTCAAACTGCTCTGCAATCTCAAACCTGCAAACCCCACGTGCTGAGTTTTGAACCCTCAAGAAAAGGGCTCCTCACCAAGGCACATCACACAGAAGTCATGCAGAGGCACACACTTCTTGAAACGCTCGTGTCCTGATTTTTTAGCCATATAGTCACACTGCTAACACACAAACGGCTCCTGAAGACAACAAAAGTTGGTGATGTATTCAGCAGGCGACTTTTTATACTGCCAGGTGCCCGCCCATGAGGTCATTAGCTACGTGGACCAATAGGAGTTTTTTCACATGTGATTCAAAAACAGGCATTCCAATGTGTCCAGAAGAGGACGCAGCATCTTGTTCCCTAGAAGAGAAACTTTTGTAACATTACTTTTTAATATATAACTTTTAACAAAATTACAGTGACATATAATTTCTCACTTAAATTAAAAATGCTGCTCAATGCCAAGTGATAATCACAGCCAATGAAAAACATTTTTGATGTTTAATAATACACAGTTAAGTAAAGTGGACCAATAAGATTTCACTAAAGGAGGAGCTACCCAGCACAACAATACAATACTACTAAAACCTAAAACATCCTGTTACTCATTGCTTCTGGCAATCACAGCTTATTAAGACAACAACTCAACTTTAGAAGAAATTACTTCCTAACACTTGTCACTTTCGTTAGAAAAGAGTGTTAGAAAATACATATATACGTAATATCAGCAGCTAGACAAAATGAATACATAAGTGCACATTATTAAAGATTGAGTCAGTCTACAGAACTATTCTTCTCTATAATTGCTTAAATATAATTTCACACCAAATAAAATTACCTTCCAATGTGCAATTAAGTTTTATCTATGTTCATTCAGAGGATATTAATTTAAACCTCTAACTCAAAGAAAAACACTCCCAAAAAAGAAAAGGAGAAAGCTAAAAAAAAATTGGCAGCACTTTGAGAGAGTAAATTGTCATGGTAACGGCAGATTGGGGAGGTATAAGAAGAGACTGCAACCGATTAAGCAGTAGGCAGAATACAGCCCACGAATTGGCTGGCAACATGCATCCAGGGATAGATTCTGCTTTAAAACAGTTCTATTAAAAGTATCCCTCGGCTCTTTACAACACTAACACACTTTCTGCATTCTTACAACACATTAGATACATTTCAGTGGTTTCAATAGTCTGATTGCAGATACTAAAGATGGATCTAGATGGTGTTGCAAAGGCCAACCATAGCTGAAGGTTGCCAAAGACAGTGCCTACAAATCTGTGTAGGCACTGTGTAGGAGTATGAGTTAAATGTGTCCCATAATCTAGTAAACATCCATGAATATTTGTTTTATTTGCAATATTAAACATTTAATTATGCAAGCATGCATGCAAGCATAAGACAAAGCATTTCGATTTAACTGAAGTTGATGCTGCAACGATCAGCTAACATGTGCTTAGACACGAGGCCAACACATTAACACCGACGGAGAAAAACTAGCAGCGAGGCTTACATCAAAGATTTCTGAAGAGATGCGAAGTGATTAAGGGCCATTTGCTACTCCCACTCTCTATCCAGAGAACAGACTACATGATGGGAGTCAGCGATGCACCGCCTTTGTTTCTTGTGCACTTTTCAGGCACTATTTTCACCCACTTACGGCCCCGGCATCCACCCACCCACTTACATACACACATGCATAGAAAGGGAAAAGAGTTTTGTTCAGATCCCATTAGAATAATGTTCACCCACGCAGACTCGAGTTTGCGGTACGCCATCAACCCGCAGTCAGAAGAGAGTCACACAGTAAATAATTCACTCAAAAGTAAAATTCTGTCATTATTTTTGTCACACTCAAGCAGTTCCAAACCTGTATGATGTTTTTTCACTTAAAATCTGAATTTTTTAATAAAGTCCGGTTGCTGGTTTTTTTTTAAGACAAAAGCAATATTAAAGAACTAACAGACAAGTAATTTTGACTATATTACAAGTCTTCTGACATTATACAATAGTTTTATGTGATGAAAAGAATAAAATATGTATTACGATTTTAACGATCTAAACGCAAAGTGTAAAGCGCGCGGCGCAGGTGCACTCAGGGCGTGTCCAAATCCACTTTTGCTATTTTAATGACGGAAAAACAGTTGGCGCGCCCGGGCGCATGGTCTAAATGGGTTGTCCCTATTCTCTTCATGAGTAATGGGTGTTTTTTGGGCGTAACGTGCAATAAACCAATCAGAGTCTCATCTTCTATTCCCTTTAAGAGCCTGTTGCGCTTGTGCCATGACGAATTTGCTATTTACACGGCGGAATTTGGCAAGCGCAAAGACAGAACGCGTCTCCGAGATGAAACAGAGCTGCTCGTGTGCGAGCAAATAGATAGCATAATTCTGATACATGCGATGACTATCCATTATGACATGTAGGCATTTTTATATTTAATTAGCCTACAAAAAATTCTTATGCATTGCAATCCTTTAATTTTTAATATTTGGCATGTTTGTATGCTGCTGTGCGTCCCTGTGTTTAATAAGCCGCGTGTACGCATGTTGTGGACCCGCCTATACTTACACGCTCTTTAAATAACAAAGAAAAAACATTGCGCTAGACTTTAGACCAGGTTTGAGTTGGTCTATGGTGCAGTCTATTTTCAGCTCCTTAAAATATCAATGCGCCAGCAATGCGCCTGAACACACCTCTTTTTTAGACCAGCATGCCCATGGGCGCACAAATGGGCACAAATGCATTTGCTAATTAAACGACATGGCACTGGATGGGAAAATGCGAACGGCGCCGGACTAAAACTAGCAAACACACTTGCGCTGCGCCTTGCGTCACATTGCGCCGAGTGTATGATGGGGCCCTGAATCTCTTTTATAGAGCAGTGCATCACTGAATCATTTTGTTGAACTTCTAAAATGAATCATCCAACCCACAATCTTTAATTCAGCTCTTTTCTACAAAACAGAATGAGAATGAAATTTGAGAGCTGAGAGAAATCCAAAATAAAAAAATTAATTTGGGTTTAAATCACAAAAAAAACATTGTATGACTTTAAATGACTTGGAATAGTGCACGAGTCATTTGAACTACTTTATTATTTAAAAATGGCCATTTTAATGATATTCCTTTATCTAAATTTTCATTTTAAGGAAAAGAGCTACATGAAGATTCGCTTACACTTCGCAATAAGGTTCCATTTGTTAAAATTATTTAACTACATTAGTTGACACAAACTAAAAATAAAAAAGCATATATTCATCTTAGTTAATGTAGATTTCGACATTTACTAATACTGTACATTATTAAAATCAAAAGTTGTATCTGTTAATATTTGTTAATGGACCTGAGCTAACATTATCTAACAATGAACAGTTATTAACTACTGTTAACAAAGAATAATAAATACAGTAATAAATGTATTGTTCATTATTATTTAATGTTAGTTTTTGCATTAACTAATGTTAAAGGGGTCATATGATGTTGCTAAAAGAAAATTATTTTGTGTATTTGGTGTAATGAAATGTGTTTATGTGGTTTAAGGTTCAAAAAACAAATTATGTTCCACATACTGTTGTACATTATTGTTTCTCCTCTATGCCCCGCCTTTCTGAAACACGTTGATTTTTACAAAGCTCATCATTCTGAAAAGCGCGGTTTGCTCTGATTGGCCAGCTATCCAGTGCGTTGTGATTGGCCGAATTCCTCAAGCGTGTGATGGAAATGTTACGCCCCTTAACATACTGTGATGCCGTCACCCAGCACGAGGAGACAAAACCAATAAAACCCATTACAAACAAGCCATTTGTTGCATCCAGTGGGGACATGATGGATTATAATGCGTATAAGGCGTTTTGGTTACAAATAGCAGCAGAGGGCGTCTTTTGTTGCTATAACAACAGCTGCAATGTTAGCCTAGCACTGTGTGCTGCAGAAATGTCGGCTTTTGAAGTTACCGGGGAAGGTAATTTCGGTTCACAACGACGTTTGTGGGAGCGCTACATTATACGGGGAAGGAAACTGTATGGTGCTTTCAACAATTTAGTCCAGGAGCTCTGGTTGGATGATGCACGGTTTGCTGCATATTTACTCATATCATACAACTCCTTGTGCTCCGAAACTAGTATGATCTGTCTACTGGCTATCTTCTCTTTTTTTTCTCGTTGTTTTTGTTGTTATGGAAAGACTCACCACTCGCTTGTCATTGGTCAGCTGTCAGAAAGGTGCTTGACGTATGGCATTTTTTCAAAATTTTTCAATTTGAAAAGACGCTCTGAGCTGCAGAAAAAGATGCCGGCATAAAATGTAAAACAGACGCTGGCAGTTTCAAAGAAGACGGCAAGTGTAAACATAGCCTTATACTGTCTTTTTACGCGTTGCGTTGCATCACGACGCTTAAACATAAAACCATGTCTGCATTTGTGATCGAAGAAACGACAAACAACAAGTGCTACTTTACACTGCTCAAAACTCGCATTTGAATCATCAGTGGCAAATTCTTTAAATATGAAAACGTACTTACAGTCTGTGAGTCAGAACAGCCAGCATTGTAGTCTACTATCCCAGGATCAGGAAACAGTCCTCCATAAAAGTGCACTGCACACATTTGAATATTTGGGTTGAACTGTTCTGGAACAGTGTTGTAAATACAACTTAACCACTGATTTCTAGTCGTGTCCTCTTTTGGAAGGCCAAACAAAGTATTTTTGCTTTCACAACGAAAAGTACAGCATCTCCACGACATGACAGTGGCGGCAACAGCGAGAATAAAAGTTACACCTTCTTTCTTTGCGTGAACATTTGGGGGGCATTATGCAAATCTTCCAACATCATGACGTAGACATGTTTGGGAGTGTTTAAATGAGCCGTTTTAGGAGGTCATGGTTGAGTCTTAATTTTTATAAAGACTATCTCTTTGGGTTTGAGACTTTAGTCTTTGCAACTTTAGGGATCTTATCTTTTCACGAACAGCTTGAAACACTCCAAAGAGAAAGATAACTTGAAATCGCATCATATGACCCCTTAAACAAGTCAAGCAACCTTTATTTACATAATGCTTTATACAATACAGATTGTTTCAAAGAAGCTTCTCAGTAATTAACAGGAAAATGCAATGGGACCTTATTGTAAAGTGTTACAAAAACTTCTACTTTTGTGCTTTGAAAGAAAAAAAAATGTAGGTTTGGAACAACATCAGCGTGAATAAATGATGACAGAATTTTTCAGTGAACTATTCCTTCACTCAAGTGTTTTTCATCTACAAATACAGCTGCTAAAATCTAATAAACTGCATATTTTTCTGGAAAAAAAATATGTTTACAATGTAATGGTGAATTCAAAATAACAAATTACATAAGCTGATCGTCGCAGTCAATTACTGCATGACTCAACAGGAGGGCAGAGAATATGAACATAATCAAAGACAGAGTAAACTAATTCATTTAAATATATATATATATATATATATATATATATATATATATATATATATATATATATAGGTCTTTCTGACAAAACAGATGAGACTATACGGCCTGTCATCTTTTTCACTTTATATTTTTTCAGTATATCCCTCTGCTCTCACCCTCTTTGACCGCTTACTTTATCGTTACACCATGTCTATAAGCGTCACTATAGATTCACTTTCAGGACAAATCTGACCAGTCTATCAGTGTCTTTGTGTCTGACAGATGTGCTGGTGTGTCTACCCAGCATCCCCCTCTCTCCCCCCTGTGCCTGTCCACACCCGTCTGCGAGAGATGTGCTCAGATTGCTGATCAGATGGGTTTGCCTCCAGCATACAATAGCTCACATCCCTGAGACATCATCACACACAATAAGTAAAAACCCAAAAAGTAGCTCAAACACAGCCACACACAAGATGATGAAGAATATCACATAGTAGTTATCTGTTATTCACATGGACAGTCATATTTTCCCCTTAGACAGGTTGCAGAAATCAAAGTCAAATCTATTTGCCGGCACTTTTAGCAAACATGCAATACAGACACACAAAATCTGTACTAATCCACAAGTACAAATATGTCAACAACCATTCTCATGCAGCAATGCCACTTAAACCAACAACCCATTGGAAAAATCAAAGCTCTTACCAAAAAGTAAGTGCCGGTTATCTGGTTGTCTGGAGACAAATGCTTCCCTGTGCACTCTTAGTCATGTCTGCCTGCCAAAAGCAAGCCGGGAAGGAGGAGGGGGACGGGTGGTACTCCATGCCAGGACTCCCCCGCCAAAGAGTAGAGCTGTTGCCATAGCAACACACATCCTGGGCCCAATCTGAATGGTCTCCCAGCATGCTTCGGCTGTGGGTTTTGCCGCCCTCAGTGTGTGAGTGACAAACAGCCATATTCTGACTCTCTGCATCTGTGCTGCTATCTCATGGTTTCTCTAAATCAGTGGATCTCAAACTGCAGATACATTGCTTGTAGTTAATGAAATGTTCCAAAGCAACACTTCACAACAAGGCTCAATTTATTAATCCATCTGGTGTCATGAACTATCAATAAACATTTTTTTTTATAATCTACTGTAGGTTAATATTAATATGCATAAATATACTACTGTTTATTGTTGATTCATGCTTGTTCAACCTGAAATTATAAAAATGTTTAGTGTACTGTATATAGAGCTTTTTAATTAAGTTGTTAATTAATACAGTAAAAGTATTGTTTATTGTTTGTGCTTGGTTGATAAATTAAATCTTAATGTAAGGTGTTACCTATTCCAAGTGGAAAAAATAAAATATAAAATAAAATAAAATATAAAATAAAATAAAATAAAATAAAATAAAATAAAATAAAATAAAATGATTCATGAACACATAACAATAAATTAATTCCTGAATAAAGCCACAGTATTCGAGATATTATTCAAGACCATGTTATGTCTACTTATGTGTCAAAGTTTCATACCCTAAATGTAATGTAATAAAATAAAATAAAATAAAATAAAATAAAATAAAATAAAATAAAATAAAATAAAATAAAATAAAATAAAATAAAATAAAATAAAATAAAAAATCGTGTGCACCACTCCAGGCCGGCACGCTTTTCAGGCCAGCCCCTATAATTTAAGCCAGCAGCTGCCTCAGCAAGCAATCTCTCTCCCTTTCTACTTCTCAAGTGTCCCGTTCTTTATGCAAAGCAAAGTCATATGTCGCACTGTCAGTATCTCAGTCTAGCACCTCTTGTGTGTCTGAAGGGCCCTTGTACGTGCTGGCCTTGCCAATGCCCCTTGGCTCGAAAATCTCACCATCACAGAGTCACAGAGGCAGAGAAACTATTTTCAGGGAAGGTCCTTCTTTCCACAGGGACACATCATTAGAGCTGCTCTTTAGAATCGAGCAGTTTTGCTCACGTCAATAGCGAACTCAGTGCTGAAATATGAAAACACAACCTGAAATCATTAATTAAACACATAGACGCAAGCAAAAGGAACAAGTTGTTTTCTTGGCTCACAGTGATTTATAACGGCAGGTTTGTTGATGAGAAATGCATGAGCAATGTTAACACACATCCCTGGCTGAAGGATCATTAGAGTTAGAGTTGGAAAGTCCCTATCCATCACTCACTGTCAGGGATCGGTACGGTGATGATTTCTGCCAGGCTTTATGCTGTATTAAGTATTTATGGAGATGACTTATACAGAGAACAGAGATTACTGAAAAGCACAGGTATTTTATAAACAAAACACTAAGAAAAGCATATGATATGTTGCCTGCTGTACAGTACACTTAACTATCAGCAGTGACGTACAGTAAAAGTAAACTGTACATGAAGGGAGTGGTATCTGGAAAAATGGATCCTGTGAACATAAAATCAATGGATTCTCTACAATATTCTTAAAAACATCGGAGATTTCCCACTAGACGCTGATCATGTTCAGAAAAAATTCTTCAGAGAAAGGCTATGCAGGTTGATTCTAGCGTTTCAAGTCCTCTTACAGGGGTCATATAATAAGAAATCAAAGTCTCCTTGATCTTTTCAGATGAAAGAGCTACTATGAAAACATACTGTAATGTTTAGAACTCAAAAAAGAGCAGTTAGCAAAACTAAGTTACGAAAATGATTCGCTCTGCTACTTTGTGACATCACACAGACAAATACATCAAAATATGAGTGCACAGTCAACGGCGCCTATTGATAATCAGGAACTTGAGCCCCCCAGTCATGGTGAAGTGACAAGGACAAACTACAATAGATGCTATTATTCCTAAAAAACCAAAAAGACATACATTTGGGAAAGTCCTACAATCTCAACAAAGTTGTGAATCATAATTAATGAATGATTAATTATTAATAATATTATTATTATATAACATAAAAGTGTGTATGCAGTTTTAAGTGAGCTGTCATACAGTTTGTGTGATTGAGATGTGTGCAGATGTCAGAGCATTTCTCTCAGTTAACGTGTTATGCATCTGTCTCTTCATCTGTCCATCTTACTCCTTACCCTACCCATCATACACACATTTCCACAAACACATTTTTGCTGATGTGTCTGTTCTACCCCTGACTGGACTCCCAGAATGCCTCTGCTCAACCACTACCCACCCCGTATGAATTCTAACATTAGTGCAGTTAGCTTTAATATCTAAATTGCTTCTTTCAGACAGCAATTATTTAATTGATTAAACAGAGCAAAAAAGACATTTGCATGTGTTTCCTCTAAAATCTAAAGAAATTGTAAGAAATTGTATGAACACAGTGAAAAATATTCAAACATTAAAATGGCATGACAATTAAGCAATCTGAAATCACTCTTCTCCAACTCTCAGAAGCCTACTGTAGCATAAATTTTTTTTATATTATTTTCTTATGTACTTATGTTTTTATTATGTGCTTTTGGGTAAAATCAGGGTTAAAGTATGTTTAACTGTATTGGAAATAACGTCATAAAGCAAATTCATTTTTTTTGTGGAAAAGATTCTTGATTAATAAAAAAGTTTCAAAAATGAAACACCATTTATTTAAAATATAAATATTTTGTAGCATTAAAATGTCTTTACTGTCACTTTTGATTAATTTAATATATACTTGCTGAATAAAAGTATTAATGTCTTTAAAAAAAAATTACCAGAAGTGCATTTTTGAACACTGATTTTGGGGTGAAATATTTGTGATATTCTGTATTAAATGCCTGTAAAGGTGCACGTGTTCTTGTGCCTGTGTGTACATGTATACCTTTACAAATGTACAGCAATGCCAGTATTGTTTTTGTGTATGTAATAGGCAGTTATGATCCATCATTACAGGGTTCATTAACAGCAGCACTCCCTCCCCACGAGCAGGGTTTACAGCAGCAGCTCTCACTATCAGAGGGTTGCCATGGCAGCTGCTCCCCTGCAATTTACTCTGCCAGACCTTTGTTCAGCATCCCTGCAATCTTTCCTTTAACATTTTTTGTGCTGACATGAGAGAAG
Source organism: Cyprinus carpio (assembly GCF_018340385.1). NCBI lineage: Eukaryota > Metazoa > Chordata > Actinopteri > Cypriniformes > Cyprinidae > Cyprinus > Cyprinus carpio. The sequence continues at coordinate 21,785,539 of NC_056580.1, read as the reverse complement.
CGCCTCCTCATTTTCTTCCTCGTACACCCCTGAGGCCTCAAAAATACCCAGACAGAAAAGCTCTGGCCTTACTCGCCTATACTTTCTGGTCTCCAAAAACAAGATTTGCTTTTCTGCTTTGGAGATATAAGTGCAAGTGTATGACACACCATGACCTTTAAAATGGCAACACACTGTTATTAACCCTAGTCTATCATTGCAATGGGGAAAAAACAGACATAATTGTTCACTCTTGGGTAATTATGACTTTCCTTTCACTTTACATTAATAGCTGTCATGTACAATGGAATGCAGGGAGCTTGTGTTATGCTTTATGAAATATTAAGATAAACCGTCTGCGGATAATATGTAGTCTGGCTGCTCTGAACTACAGTATCTATTATAACTATTTTATATCTATTGTAACATTTCAAATAATGTAGAGCCTCCAGCAATAGAAACTTTATGAGTTTGCAACCATATTACACTCTCACTCATGCAAAAAACCTTTTGACCTCTACTTTCAGACTCAGACGTCTCACCCAGTTGACACAATGACTATCTGATCTGTGCATATTGCACAAAAAAGTCAACTGCTGGCTGAAATCACCAGTTTCAATCTGATTATCCCCTTAAAGAGGGTCACATGCCATTATATTTTTTCTCCATGCAAGTCTATTATTATAGTTTAATTTATTATAAGTAACACTGCCCTAAAACAGCACATAAAAACAGGCCACATGCACACAGATATATGCATACGTTCACAGTCGTACAGCCTCTTCCTGTCTTAGTGGGCAGTTCTTGGCCACACGTCTGCCTAGACAAGACTATTTGACTTCTATCATATGACAACTTGGAAAGGAAATCCTTAACAACTTTCACTTCATTTGCAGTGTAAAAAATCCGAAGTCAAAAGCTAATCATTTAGCACTGATTGATTTCATCAGTTGTACAAGTGCCAGAGATACCTGTGCACAGAAGCTCATGTGAAATGCACTGGTTCTCACCAGCAGTCACAGCGTGTCCAGAGGTGAGGTCTCCGTTGAAGCCGTTCTCTTTGGCGTAGGAGGAGGCAGAACCAGCATGGGCATCGCCAGGCTGGCAAGTCCTGTAGGTAGAAGAGAAGCCGTTCTCCCCATGCCCACCTGGGGAGGATGAGCCCTGGGCTCCTGGAGATGACCACTGGGGGCCACTGTCCTCAGGCTGTCGACCATCTGCCATCTGAACTAGAGGGGAGGGGGTCACTCCTTACTCCTGAAAGATCAGAAAAATACTTAATGTTAATACACTGACTGAACAGCTTTTAGGAAGACTGCCATTCAATGAATGAAGGTATATTCGGAAATATAAGATTACTACTAACTAAATATTGTATAGTATATACTGCATATATCAGAAAGCAGTGTACATAATATATTAACAATAAAGATTGACAATATTATAGTACATTATGACCATATTGCATGTTAAATTGAGAGAATTTATTATTTAGTTGTGAAGTGTTGCTCATATACTGTATAGTAAGTATTTTTTTAAGATGAATATTTTATTCAATTAAAGCATTAAATTGATCAAAACTGACAGTATATTTTGTAATGTTATAACAGGGTTTTAATTATATATTATATTTTGAATTTTTTTTTACATTATTAATAACAAGTGTTTCTTAAGCACCAAAACAACATATTAGAATGATTTCTGTGACACTGCAGACTGGAGCAATGGCTGCTAAAAATGCAGCTTTGCCACAGGAATTAATTATATTTTAGAATATATTAAGATTGTCACAAGACTGCAAGTGAGGCAAAGGTTAGTATCCAAATGCAGAAGTTTAATGCTGTAAAAGGAGTAATCCACAATTGTAGTCAGACAGGCATGAGGTCATACACAAAATCAGTCCAAACATTGGCATAGTAAGGAGCTCAGGAAAAGAGAGCAATCCTGGCTATCAGCCTAAAAGACTTGAGACGACGTTGTGGTTACGGAATTTCTTTTTAGAACGAAGAAAAAAAAGATTGGATAGGGAAAGCTCTGGCTTCGTGTGGATGTGGTCTTAAAAAAACAAGACCATGAAACAAGGCTCAATATAGCAGTGTAACACTGTTAAGACTTCACAATCAATAGCAGAAACTAACAGGCTTAAATAGGCAGAGATAATTAGGAACAGGTGTGTTCATTTAGAATGAAGTCTGTGACACAATGACAATGACGTAGAATGGAGTGCCTTCTGTTGGACAACCAGAGCACTCCATCCGACCATCATTGCATAATCCCACCACCACCCCCCACCACCCCAGGAAGCAGTCTCAACACCAGGAGGGTGGTGGAGTGGAGGCAGAACAGGGGGAAGGATGGAGGGCCAGACTCATGAATGAAAGAGGAACAAGCAAGGGTGGAGCCAGCAAAACAGGAGACCAGGGCAAAACCGGCGACCAATATGGCAGAGCAGATGAGACCATAAATTCCCTCGGCAGAACAGACAACCACCGCAGCAGAGAAGACGAGACCAGATCCCCACAGCGGAGCAGATGATCACCGCAGCAGAACCGACGAGACCACCGATCTTCACAGCAGAGCAGATGACCACCATAATTGAACAGAGGGGAACGAGGATTCCCATTGGCAGAGCAGATGACTAACACAGCAGTACAGATGGGACCGAAGATCCCCAGGGCAGAGTCAAAGTCCACCAAGGCAGTTCTGACGGGACTGGAGACCACCACGGCTGATCAGGGAAAACTGAAACAACAGCACAAAGAGGTTAACGTTGGCCTTGAGGGCCGTTTTAGGACAGGCTGACAGTTCAGAGACGACCTCCGTGGCAGGCAGAGAGTTCAGTGATAGTATCTTTGGCCATAACAAAGCAGACTGAGGGGTTCAGAGACAGCCTCCTTGGCAGCAAGGGATTCAGGGATGACCAGGATGACTTTTTTGAACAGGATAGGCTGAGAGCTCAGAGACAACCTCCCTGGTCATTACTGGACAGGAGAAGGATTTAGAAATGGCCTCCTTGGCCATGACAAGACAGGCAAGGGATTCAGGAATGGCCTGCTTGACCGTGAGAGGGCAAACTAAGATCTCAGAGACAGGCTCCGTGGCCAGGACAGCACAGGCGAAGAGCTCAGAGATGGCCTCCTTGGCTGTGACAGGGTAGACTGTGAGTTTAAAGACAGCCTCTTTGGCCATGACAGGGTAAGCAGAGAGTTCTGGAATGGCCTTCTTGGCCGTGAAAGAACAGGCGAAGAGCTCAGAGACAGCCTCCTTGGCCGTGAAAGAACAGGCAGGGAACTCACAGGCTGGTGCCAACACAGGACTGAGCTCTGGGGCTTGAGTGGACTCTGGCGCAGATTCACGGACTGGAGCAGGCTCTGGAGCAGATTCATGGACTTGAGTGGGCTCAGGAGAGGACTCATGGACTGGAGCAACTCTGGATTGGACTTATCGACTGAAGCGGGCTCTGGAGTGGATTACTAGCTTCCATTGCCTTACTAACTTCAAGTGCAACGTTCATGATGACCAGGAACATTGACGTGGCATCCATGATGGCTAGAGATTATGGCGTGGTGGCCATCTTGTGAAAAGGCTCTAGGCTGGTGGCCATCTTGTGGAGAGGTTCTGGACTGGTGGCCATGACGGAATGAGACTCTGGAATGACGGCCATGTCGTGACAAGACTCTGTAATGGTGGCCTTTTCGACTGATGACGTGGATGCGATGTTGTGATGTTGAACAGACTCTGGCTTGGCAGACTTGACAGCAGTAACATGGTGTGGATCTGGTGTGGTGGCTACTGAGGGAACGCTGCATTGCTCTTCCGCGACTCCCACAGTAAAAGCAGATCCGCTCAGTAGTAAAACCAAATCTATATACTGCTCTAATGACAAACCACACTCAGCAATTGGCATGAGGGAACAAATCGGCTCAGAAAGCCACCCTCAGAAAAATATCATAAGATATACCTCATCATAAGGTGTTAGATGTGCCAGTTCAAGAAAGTTCCCCACATAGCTCTCAATTGAACAATTTCCTTGGTGGAGACGTGTTAACTTAACTGCTGAATCCATAAAGTGGTGAAGTCTTCTGTCATGAGACTACAAGGGAGCTGAAGGTTGGGATCCAAATGCAGAAGTTTAATGCCGTAAAAGGAGTCCATGACACAATTATAATGACGTAGAATGGAGTGCCCTCTGGTGGACTACCAGAGCATTCCATCTGACCACTGTTACAAAAATAGAAAACAGCCCATTTAAACTGTAATAATTTTTCACAATATAATTTTTTTTCAGTATTTTGATCTAATAATGGCAGCAAGAGATTTAAAAAAATAAATAATAAGAAATAAAACTTATTAAAACCAATTAAACTTAAACTTCAACTTAATAAAACCAACCCCAAACTTTTTAACAGTATATTTAATTATTAACATAATTGAATATAGTATATTAATTTATTAGTATTAAATAAAAATTGAATTAAATAGAAATTGAGAAAATAATGGGAAAATTTTGACCCGTCGAATTTTGAGAAAAATTATGGGAAAATAAAGAGATGCTACTATTAATTTTCCTTATAACTGGGACTGCTTTGCCATCACTTTAATTTTTCCATGCCAGTAAATGAATGTGATATAATCCATTTCTAACTATCCTGTCCCTAAATGAACTGTAAAAACATATATATCAGTCTCTTCCTTTCTACATGGGCAGTTGTTAAGCTGCAAACAGTACCAGACAACATTGGTAGGTGCCAAATATCATTTGTACTACACTGAAAAAAAAAAATCACACTCTGACAGCAGATTCTTTGAAAAAGGACAGCAGCATTGTCAGTGTGAAGTGCAATTTCTTCACATCTTCCTCACCTGTCACAACATATATGAAAAATAAGGGTGAAGGATGGAAGAGCAGCCTGTGTTTTGATGATACACTTGACAGAGCATGTGTTTCAACTGAATTTGGTGGGTTATAGTAAATGTCACCATCTCCTGTTGGCTATGTAAGGTACACAGGCAATGAAGATACAATGTATGCCACAACAAGGGCATTTACCCTCCATAAATAAGAAAGAAAAAATGAGAAAGAAAGGGTGAGACAGGCCGCTCCAGTGTGCCAGCAATTAAAGCTGGAGTTTTAAAGTGTAGCAGTAGCTTGTAAATCTTAATTTGTTGTGTCTGCTCGTGTCCAAACTCTGCCCTCTATCTCTTGCTCACTCTCTCTCGCTCTCCGTGTTTGCCCTGAAGTGGATTTTCAGATGACTTTTTGTCACCAGAAATGTTCATGATATCTTAATTGCTCTGTGGGTTTGTTGAGCAGCACAAGCGCTCAGTGTGGCCTGGTGGAGGGGAGTCTGTCTGCACTGCTAATGGAGGCTTTGATCAGCCACGACTCATTCCTTCTCTCTGACTGACAGTAACTCCTTGAAGGAGGACGCCTTCCTTCCCTCTCACTCCCTTTCAGTCTCAATCCCTCACTCAGTGTTACTGAAGGTCTTTCTCGAGGCTTTTAGGATTATTGCAACTGGTTGATTATAGGAAAAGTTTCTGCTTGATTGCTTGGAGTAACTCCTCAGCAATCCTCTGTGATTCCTGGTGGAAGGAAACGGCTATATAATCCAAAATTATGTATTATGTTACTTTAATTTAGTGGTGTTGCTAAGGCAAGCATCACCTTGCTCATATACAGTATAGTTACATAGGGATTTGGACAAATCGCCAAACCCTGCCTAACTATTGCATTTCAGCACGTCCAGCAGACGTAAAATCATCTGGCTTGATGAGGAGGCATGTGCTATTTCTAAGAAGACCACAAAATGGGCAAAAGAACCCCTTTTTTATTGAAGGAGGGACCCAAGCCATATTAAGTGACAAGAATATGCCCCAAAAAAAATAGTAAATCAAGTATAAAATAGAATAAAATAAAACATACAAAAATATATAAAATAAAAATAAAAGCTACAAATATATACATAAAATAAAGGATAAAATCAAAACAATCCAAAAATAATTTTCCTAATTCTGATTCTAATGCCTTGTTTTGATATCAGAGATATTTGTTTAAAATGGGACTTAAGTGTTGCACGCAATACAAAAAGCATTTACAGCACCTTTAAGACACAAATGTTCTGACTGTACAATACTCTTGCAGATGTGACATAAATTCTCAGATGTAAAACATTTAGCTTAATTTAAACTGGTAAAATCAACTGCCATGGCCAAGGGCAATGAAGACTCACACGAGTTACTTAGCCATATCATCACAGTCATACATGCTGAATTTCGAATCATCTAAAAGCAAACCTCTTCTGCTGAAGGCCAGATACACTGAGATTACAGTCTGATAGCGTGCTATGTATCAGTGTTGCCGCAGTCATGACAGAACCCTGCTGAGGTCTTGATTAACCGGGCAATCATGTGAAAGCATTAAACCTAGCACTAAAAATTTAATCTAATGCAGTACTCCCACTGGCACTCTACACAAAAAGTGTTTCAAATATTTGGAATTGAAAACTGTTTCACAAAGTTGGAAAACAGTTACAGAAAAATATGGAAAGAAACTCCTGAATGCTTAAAAACACACATGTATAGATGTTCCTGTTGATTAGCAACCACACAGCAACATGCTGGATATCAACCACAACATGCTAGCATTATGGAGACAACGTTTTGCACATGCATAAATAAATTATAAAAAATAAATAATACTTAACAATAAAGATAATTTAATTTGCATAAGTAAATGCATTAGGTAATTTATACAACATACAATGTTAGAAATGCACTAGTATACAGTATACAGAATGAACAATAACCAAGATTAATAAATGCTATAAAAAAAAATTACTTTTTTAATTTATGACAACAAACTGAACCGTACTGTAAAGCAAAATCCAAAATCTTATAGAGAGGTCCATAGATAGATAAATTACTTTTGATCACTTTATTGCTGCAAATCACTGTACCTGTGAACGTCTCTTCAGAGTGACAAAGAAACACACAGACATTCACAGCAGCTGAAGACCCCTGGCTCATAGACTTGAGTTATTTATTGCAGACTGACGAGGACTCTTTTTATTTGGCGATGTCAGATTCAGATAGCACTGCCCAATCGGCAAACAAGTCATGGCTCAATATCACTCTTTCACTTTCTCTCTCACTTCACAGTCTGTACATGATCAAAGTCACTTTTAGACCAGCATCAAGCCTTTATATAAACAGGCGTACTCACAAATACACAATTTTGTCAATCTCACTGCAACAAGGCATAAACCGAGCACCATTACAGTCTCAGCATCAGTGAAATATTTACCTGAAAAACAGCACCCTCTGGTGGACAGATATGGCAGTGACACTAAATAAGCTTGAGGGGGTCTGAACAGATACTGCAGCGACAGCAGGCATGGTACACTGGGCATGGTACCAGGTCTGAGTGCCAGGCTTCTGATTATCTTGACCTAGAGAACGTATGCTGGGCACCGTGGAAGTACTAAGCGCAAGGCCAGCCAACAAATCCGACCTACTAGAAAAGATGCAGAAGGCAGGTCCAGAGTACTGCTCCCAAAACAGCTGTGAGGAGCAAACAGACCACTTGAACGGTAAAATAAATGGGAAAAACCTTTCAATGCAGCATTTATATATATGCATTTAACAGATGCTTTTATCCGAAACAACTTTCAATAGAGAAGCATAAGCAATTTGTTGCAGAGGCAAAAATATTTGCAGTGTACAATGCAAGGTCAATTACAAATTTTGATTAGGAAACAAGAGCAGAGAAAAAATGTAGGGAAGAATAAAAGAGTTGCAGAAAAGGATGTCCTACATTTTAAACCAAGAGCCAATTGTCTTATTGCTAAAGGCACTGTCTTACTGCTCTAGAATTCACATTTGCATAGAGTACTGCAAGGATGACATATTTTGTAGGCCAAAATCAAGAAAAAAGTTAGCATTTTAGCACTTCCTGTTCCATCGTCCTGAAGTCAATGAGTTTTTTTTAATGGATTTTTGGTTAAATGCTTCAAAAAGGTCTGTGGTAAACTTAAATGCAAAGTAGTTTCACGTTTTATTCTATGACATAGAATATCAGTAATACTCCCTTGTGAAAGATTTTACTCTCTTGAAAAAGAAATTTGCTAACAAGTGGCTAAATGGGACTACAGAGCTTGTCGGACACATCAAACCACTCAAGAAAACTCATCTACTCACTAGTCTGCTTTTAAAGCCTCTTTGTGTTTTTTAATCACACTCTTGCAAAACATTCCAACTGCACAGTTCAATGAAGATTGAAAGAGTTGTCGGAAGCTTTGTGATTGTGACGTGAGTCTAAGACCGTCATAATAAACTACCAAGTACCTACCGGATTAAATTTGTCACGTGACTCCTGAGCAAATTTGAAAAACTGAGCAAAAAGACACATAAAACTGTTAATAAATGTAATGCATATGAACCTAGATGATTCATATCACCCACTGATGCAGTTGTCACAGTGCATAAAGAGAAACCAAACTTGTAGCTGATAATCCGCCTGTAGCTGGTGCCATGCCAAAATTGAACCCCATGCCCCCATGCAGTCATGCAAGTGTGGTGCTTAGGAGCACGCTCTAATTGGCTGAGAGAGGATGGCAGTCGGACGAGCCATTTCTTTCAACCCAGATGGAAGTGACAGCTCTGACCTTCTTTTTTCCCAGAAAGGGATGCAGGGAAAAAAAAATCTCAAACTCTCCCTGAGTGAACCAGAGCCATTTGGCAGACATCTACGCCCCTGGCACTCACATGTCCCTCAGCAGACAGTGTGATGTGTGCACCCTATCCAAACCCTGCAACCTTTAGGGGTGTCTGTGAAGCTGTGAAGTCAAAGCCCCAAACTGTTTTGGTAGGGATTTTGTTCATGCTGTCAAAACTCCCTCCTGAGTATGGCATTAAATTGCCCCAGAAGAAGATGAACATTTGCATTGACATTCAAAGACTTTAACTTTTCTATTCCGAAAGTTCAAAATAACTTGTGATAGATCCCAAATTTGAATAGGTGCACCATGGCAACTAGGATTAATCCTTGGAATGTGGCACGTACTGATAGTAAACAATATTTGAATAAATGAAAAAAGCAATTGCATCTGGATGAACATTAAATCCGAACCCACACAACAGTAGAAATCCTGACTTAAACCCTTGTTTAAACCCTTTTGTACACCGTTTCAAAGCTATTCAAGTGCATGACAAATATGCAAGCAAAAAAATATGCAGTAGAATTCATATGTAAATGCATGAAATCCATATGGAAATGCTTATACAGTAGGTTGCGTTCACCAATTTCTACATTCTTAAAAATTAAGGTTCTTTGTTGCTGTCGATGGTTCCATGACAAACTTATAACATCCATGGAACCTTTCCATTGCACAAAAAGTTCTTTATACAAAAAAAATAGAATAAATGATTAAAATGCTCCAATTTTTTAGCTTCAGACTTTGATTCTTTTAAGTCAAAGAGGTTTGATATTTTGAGCATTCCAACACTAAGAAGAAACTCAAAATTTATCTTCTATCGCAGCAAAACTCCCCTTTTGGAACCTTTAAGAGTATTGGACTGTTTTGCAGTTGACAAGATGTTTGAAAGTGATTGAAATGGACAAATTGAGAACAACAAACTTTCTAAATGCAGGGGCAAAAAAGGTACCTTTAGGGGTACAATATTTGTCACTGGGATAGGACAGTACCCTTCAATGGTAGTAATATGTACCCCAAAAAGTATTGTTCACCCAAGAATAAACATTCTGGCATTATTTATTCATGTAATTTTAAACCTGTATGGCTTTTTTTTTCATCTGTGGAACAACTTCATTTTTTTATGTAATTAAAGTAAATGGGGTTAAAAACAATAATAGACAATGTTGACTTTTATTATATGCAAAAGAAAGAATGCCATACAGGTTTGAAATGACATGATGGTGAACAAATGACAACAGAATTTTCATTTCTGAGTGAACTGTCCCTTCAAGGAACTAATATGCATCCTTTAGAAGCAGATAAAGTATAAAGGTATGCCTTTGCAGGGTAATGTTCCAGTACAGTATTGTCGAATCTTAATACTCAGATTTTTTTCTGAGAGTGCACATCACCAAAAAGTCAAACTGTCAGTCAGATTGCATGCATCGTTACTAATGCATGGGTTTGTGCTAAATTCCAAGTCAAGTGGTTAAAAACACTCAGCTTGCCAAGACAAGCAATGAAGAACTTCTACACACTGAAAGTAATCTACATAAAGAGTATGCTGGAGTTGCTGCTAACTGCAGGTTAAATAGGTACTATCCTTCATTCCTTCCCCCACTCTTCCTCTCTCCGTACAGATACCTGGCTCACTCTACTGCAGCTGCATTGCAGAGCTTTCGGCTCACGCATACACACGCCAAAAGGAAGACAGAATAGCAACTGGACTATGTTAGATGTGGACTGAGAGCTGTCCTCAGGTGTTCCTGCACAGTATTGCAAAATTAGGACACTGACACAGGTTTTTTACGGGTCTTATTATTTGCTACAGGAAGAGGTTAACATAAACCTGTGCGTTTTATTGAAATAAAAAGGCTGTCTGTCAGCCAAAGAGGAGTGGGCAACATAAAGATTGATTCCACTGAAACACAGCTGAAGTACCGTTTCCTCTTGAATTATTTACTCACGACTGTCACAGTATCTGTGAGAAATCTACCAAACTGGGCATTCAGTCTCCTGTCAAACATTTCTTGTGTTTCTACACTGTGCGGAGAGGGCTTACCCACAGTGTCTTTTAGGACCAGGGTTTTTGAAAGATTCAGGCATTTAGTCTATATCTTTGTTCTTATTATATCTATTGAAAGTTGTCCATTTTTGGTCTGATTTATCACACAACTCCTTTTATGTTTTATATTTTTATATTCAATACAAACTCCATCTCTGAAACTTTTTTTTTCTAGGCCTTGCAGGTTGGAAAAAAATATTAACCAATAGCCAATTAGCATTTTTAGTATCATTTTAGAGTGCTGTTGCATATAATGCACATATTCTAAAATCTTGCCTTTATGTAACACACTAATGCTGGATAATGTTATTACCCTATAAGTTGCATCGACAATATCAAAGAGTCAAATTGAAAAAGAGATGACAAAGTCCACTGAGACATTTGACACAAAACATTTTTAAAAGTGTGTGTATCACCTGCTGTTTCAGGAAGAGGTCACATTGAGGTCTAGCTAAATTCTGGAAAGGAAACCCACTTTTCACAATCCAGTCAACTCCTAATAGATAAATTACACAGAAAATTAGTTCTGAAGTAAAAATGAGTTCTGAATGCCATTAAAAATGAGCTGAATGCTATTTCATGAAATTAAAAATGAGTTCTAAACGCCATTTCATGTCCACCTTGAAGATCCTAATGGGATAACCAAAGAACTAAATATCCTTTTGGATAATCTAAAAGTCTCATTTTCAGTATATTTGTACAGAATTTTAGATACTTAGCAGATGATTTGAGGATCCTTTATGATTCTTAGGATGCTTTCCTCTAATTTTAAAATGTAAAATTTTTATTGTTTGCTGCAGGAGTTCAAGTAGTTAAAAAATTCACAGTGATTCAAATCTGCGAAACGAATGATACTGCTATAGCATTGTACACATGCAATTAAAACCTGCAGGCTAGATTACACATCTGCTGTGAAACCTGTTAAAAACAAGCTTCCGTAAGTGTGGTCGTGACACTATGCACTGCTCAGCACTTGATATGGATGCTAGTGCGGCAGCGAGGGTTATACGCTACCGAAAACGTAGAAAGGAAGAAAAAGTTATTAAATTATGATGTGTATAGATGCCAAATTAGTTTCAAATCTTCATTCACAGAGCATGATACAATTGCTGGAATATGTGTGACTCATGGCTGACTCATAAAAATAAAATGGTGGCTTAATCCAAAATATTACAAGATTAGCCTTTTGTTAATCTTTTTTTTATTGGCGAAGTCACACGCGTTCATCAACATGTAAACACTCATGTGCAAACATTTATAAAATCAACAGCTGCACGTATATTAGTCAATTGAGGGGGAAAAGAATGTGAATGTGAATGTGTCCGCACATGTGAACATTGACCCGCCAAGCCACGTCCTACCCATCAACACGAACGTGTAAACATTCATTAGACTGATCGGAAGAGCCTTTGCCTTTTTCCATCTGTGCATTCAAAAGCAGGGAGAGGAAGGCTAATGAAAAGCCCTTCTGCTGCAGCTTCCATTGAAAACAGAAGCAGAGAGAAAAGCAAAGCATTGCTTATTAACTGGCTTTTGTTTTGGTATTTCGCGGGTGTGCGTCACGCTCATCAGCAGCTTGAAGGGCTCTCTGCCTACCACTCAGCCCACTCACAGATCCTGTGTACTGGAGACTAAAAACATTCTCTTCACCACTATCTGCTATTGTAACTACAACAAACTGTGTAACATTTTAGGGTTACAAGGTTTTTGGATGTACCGTATATACGAGGCAGTTTCTTGCAGCCAGACTTTTGATAATCATAGTCTGCTCCACACTGCAGCCGGCCGCTTGAAAGAATATTCCAGGTTCAATACAATTGACAGCATTTGTGGCATAAAGTTTATTACCACAAAAAAAATAAAAAAATAAAATAAAATAGATAGTAAAGTTTGTAGACAAACTTTAAGTTGGCTTGAAAAAACCTAGCCTGAAAGTTTGTAAAAGTTTTAAAAGCTTGAAGTTTGAAGGTTTTCAGTTTGAAGTAGTTTGAAATACTTAAAATAGTTTTAAAGATTAAATTTTGAATGTTTTGAAGGCAATGCAGTCTATCAGAAGAACAGACGTAGAAAAACAGATTGCTAGGGTACCTGGGTGGCTTCTAGGGTGGTTGCTAGGGTACTCAAGGTGGTTGCTAGGGTGTTTATAGAGTACCTGGGGCAGTTGCTAAGGTATTGCTATGTGGTTGCTAGGCTGTTGCTCCGCAGTTGCTTAGGTGCCCGGGCTGGTTGCTAGGGTGCTGCTATGAGGTTGCTAGGGTGTTCAGTGTGGTTGTTAGGTTGTTGCTATGCGGTTGCTAGGGTATTTTGGGTGGTTGCTAAAAGGTTGCTATGCAGTTGCTAGGGTATTCTTTGTGGTTGATAGGGTGTTGCTATGTGCTTACTAGGGTAACTGGGGTTGTTGCTAGGCGGTTGCTAGCCTACCTGGGATGTTTGCTAAGGTGTTGCTAGGCTACCTGGGGTGGTTGCTAGGTTATTGCTGTTCAGTTGCTATGGAACCCGGGATGGTTGCTAAGGTGATGCTAGGTGGTTGCTATGGTACCAGACTGTTGCTAGGGTGTTGCTATGCAGTTGCTAGGGTACCTGGGGTGGTTGCTAAGGTGTTGCTAGGTGGTTGCTATAGTACCAGACTGTTGCTAGGGTGTTGCTATGCAATTGCTATGGTACCCGGGTTGGTTGTTAAGGTGTTGCTAGGCTACCTGGGGTGGTTGCTAGTGTGTTGTTATGCGGTTGCTAGGGTACCTGGGTTGGTTGCTAAGCTGTTGCAATGTGGTGGATAGGGTACCTGTAGTGGTTGCTAGGGTGTTGCTATGTAGTTGCTAGGGAACTCAGGGTGGTTGCTAGGGTGTTTCTAGCATGTTGTAAGAATGATTAGCAAGTACCAGCATGTCTCTAGCATGATTAGCATTTTACAATTTACAAGTTACTAGCATGTTGTTATCCTTTTTCTAGCATGATTAGCAAGTTACTAGCATGTTGTTAGCATGATTAGCAAGTTACTAGCATGTTGCTTGCATGATTCTAGCATTATTAACATGTTACTAGCATGATTCTAGCATGATGCTAGCATGTTTCTAGCATGTTTAGCAAAAGTTGCTTGCATGTTTCTAGCATGATTAGCAAGTTACTTGCATTTTGTTAGCATATTTCTATCATGACTAGCAAGTTGCTAGCATTTTGTTAACATGATTAGCAAGTTACTAACATGTTGCTAGCATGATTATAGCATGATTATCATATTACTAGCATGATTTTAGCATGATTAGCATGTTACTAGAATGTTTCTACCATGTTTAACAAATTGCTAGCATGTTTAGCACATTACTAGCATGGTGTTAACATGGTGTTATCATGATTAGCAAGTTACTAACATGTTTCTAGAATGATTAGCATATTACTAGCATGTTGTTAGCATTATTACCAAATTACTAGCATGGTGTTAGCATGGTTAGCAAGTTCCTAGCATTTTGTTAGCATGTTTCTATCATGATTAGCAAGTTACTAGCATTTTGTTTAGCATGTTTCTAGCATGATTAGCAAGTTACTAGCATGTTGTTAACATAAGTTACTAGCATGTTAATATGATTAGCAAGTTACTAACATGTTGCTAGCCTGATTCAAGCATGATTAGCATGTTACTAACCTGATTCTAGCATGATTAGCATGTTACTAGCATGATGTTAACATGTTTCTACCATGTTTATCAAGTTGCTAGCATGTTTGTAGCATCATTAGCATGTCACTAGCATGGTGTTAGCATTTTGTTAACATGATTAGCATGTTAGGGCCATGTTTCTGGCATGATTAGCAAGTTAGCCAGTTTCTGGCATGATTAGCAAGCATGATTAGCCAGTTACTAGCATTTGGTTAGCATGTATTAAGCATGATTAGCAAGTTATTAGCATTTTGTTACCATGATAAGCAAGTTACTAGCATTTTGTTAACATGTTTCTAGCATGTTGTTAGCCTGTTTCTATGCTAATCCAGCTAAAACCAGTTGACTCAGTAAAAAACAGCTAAGACCAGCCTGACCTGCCAAAAAAGTGGCCAAAACCACTTTAAAACCAGCTTGGGAGACTAGCCAAGCAGCCAATCAGCTTAGGCTGATTAGGTTTTAGCTGTTTTTTCAGTAGAGAGTTGGTGAGCTTTGCTATAGCAATAGACAGCTTAAATACATCATAAGTCTTATTGTAGAAAAGTTTCACCCCCTCAATGAAAGTCTATGGGATTTTAGGTGGTTTTGATAGTCTGGTTTAAAAAAACCATAAACCAGATCAGTTAGAAAAGATATACCACCCTGAGTCAGACTAGTCTGAAGGTCTGAGCCGAATTTGGTTGAGAAGATACACTTTACATGTTGGTCACAGGAGAAGAAGTTTAAATAGGATTTCAGTAAGCTGGCTTTTTCAAGCCAAATTAACTAGATGAAAAAGTTGGCTTGAGAAAGCCTGACCAGAAAGTTTGAAAAGTTTGAGAAGTTGAAAAAGTTGAAAAAGTTGAAAAAAGATCAACATGCTACTTCTTTTCTCTCCGAGATGTTAGGAAGTTAAATGAAATGAAATCTGGAGGATATAAACTGTGACAAGATGATTGACAGGCCAGTTTACAGTGTCAGGGTGCGGTGATGTGATGATGTGATAGTATGTCCCAAAGCTTGCCTACTCTTCTACTGCACACTCAAAAGAGTGTACGTTTCTTCACCAAAAGTGTACAGACTTTAAGGGCGTAGTATAAGTAGGCACATTGGGGCACAGCATAAAACTATTGAATATCACTTACAGCAGGGGTGGCCAACCCTGCTCCTGGCGATCGACTGTCCTACAAAGTTCAGCTCCAACCCTAATCAAACACACCTGAAGCAACTAATTAAGGTCTTCAGGCTCACTTAAAAATTAAAGGCAGGTGTGTTTGATTAGGGTTGAAGCTAAACAATGCAGGACAGTCGATCGCCAGGAGCAGGGTTGGGCACCCCTGACTTACAGTATGTTAAATAAAAACAAAAAACTGAAATAAAATATAAATATTTAAACTTACACAATTAAACAAACCACAATTAGAAATGCTGCCTTGGTAACTAACTGAAGTTTTAAAATGACTGAAACTGAAATAAAATAAAGCTAAACAGAAATATAAAAAAAAAAAATATTAATACTAAAATGACAAAAGCACATAACAAAAGTATTAAACGTTAAACTAAAATTAAAACTGAAAATATAAAAATAAAAGCTTATTCAAAATATGAACAAATACTTTTGTAGTGTATAAATAACAGCAAAAATAACATAGTTCACTTCCATTATAAGTGTCTCACTGTGTCACATGTATGTTCCTTTTTGTCCTTTTGTGGTCATTCCTGTTCCTGTCCCAATGTAGTTTGATGTGTTCCAGGTGTCTCATTATTAGTTATCCTCCTCACCTGTCTGCCACTCATTATCTGCCCTATTTAGTTCTAGCCCGTTCTGTTCTCCCTTGTCTGCTGTTAAACTTCATTCTGTGTTTGTCTCTCTTGGTTTATAGAATTAAAAGTCAAGTTAAAGTATTCTCCAGCGTGTCCTTGTTCCTCTCCTGTGTATCGTGACACACTGTAACCCTTTTTTTTTTTTTTAAAAAAGAGAGACCAGGCAAAATTATTTTTTGTACTATCAGCTGGTCACACTGATCCAACAAAAACAAATGTAGTTTTGTTAGTGCAGTGTAAATTAGAATTTTTTTTTTAAATAAGAAATTTTTTTTCCTTCACTTTTTTCCTTTTTACCACTTTGTGGCCACACTGGTGCAGAGTTCACCACACTATCGACTGCTATTGCCTCTGCGCAATCACTTCACCAAAATGTGGAGGTGGAGTGCAAAGGCTGAGAGTGTCCATTGCTGTGTGCATTGTAAACATTATGCAAGAACAGAATTAGAACTTCTGAAATCACTAGTACGCAAAATGTGCCTGGATGATGTGCTATTTGTGTGTATTCATGCTAGAGATGTGCTGCAGGGATTGGCTGGTACCTGTCTAGGTGGTGGTACTCCAGCGATGATTGGTGGCGTATCTAGGAGGTGGCTTCAGGACCCTGAAGAGTCTCTCAGTGGGACAAACACCTGCAAAGAGATCAGATCACAGAAACACTTCTGTTAGCTGCAAAATACATACTATTTAAGGCTGTTACTGATGAAGAAAATATCTGTATAAATGTGTGAGGAAGAACACATGGGACTGTTACTAAACCCACAGAATGAGCTCATGTGTTCTTTAATGAGATCACAACCTAGGCAATCAGCGTTCAACTGCGTACGACACACACCTGGACAAACCACAGATATAGGCCTTCATTATAGCACACACATTAGTGTTAAATGGCACACCTATAGAAAACAAAAACCCTCCAATCTCTTGTGTTGCCTACACAGCCAATATGTTCATCATGTGCATGTTATCAATATGAATGCTTATCATGCTTTGAATTTTCAGTTCCAGTTTTCTGTGTCACATGATCCTTCAGAAATTATTCTAATATGCTATTTTTCTGCTCAAGAAACATTTATCAATGTTGAAAAAAAATTACTGATCAGAAAAATTAACT